>NC_045596.1:30985883-31306268 GCF_009762305.2 Zalophus californianus
TTTGGGGCCAACCCTAAGCCTTTAGAATCAGAGCTTACATATTAACAAGATGCCCAAGAGATTCTTGAACACATTCCAGTTTGGGAAGCAATGACCTAATCAGTGTTTTCCAATCTTTGGATTGTGCAGCCTGTCAGTAAAAATTTTGGCACATGTGCATGTTTGTATAATACACATATACTATACTAATATTTTTAAACAATGTTATACACTGAGTAGATTTTTTTTAAAGATGAGATAAACAAATATCAATAGGAGTTGTGATTTTTTTCTCCCAATTTCCAATGTTTCACCTTAGTAACTTCCAGAGGTACGAGTACCCCATCTGGACACCCACTGGCCTAAATCATACCAGGAGCTCACATGGCTCAATCCTGCTTTGGCCCCACTGGCCAGACACACGTGAATACTCTCATGACACGTTGTAGTGGAATGATCAGTTCACAAGATATATTTAAAATCCTTTCCTCACATTCTTAGCAAATATTTGTTGACATATCTAACAGATCATTACATTTTGGCTTTCTAGAAGTTAATAGCAGATTTTAAGGAACCATGATAGCTGGTGTTTGTTGTGGGAAATGGGTACTTATTTGCTTACAAGATGATAATTTGGCAATGACTTTTAATAGGCTAATGTAAAAAATTGTCCAGAGTTTCTAATTCTAAGGATTATAATCTGGCTATTAAAAATTATAAAATGTGTATATGCTCTGATATGGAAAATATTCATGATATAATTCTAAGTAGATAAAAAGGCTGGAGGTGACTACAGTTAACGATGACTATCTTTGGTATTATTACACTTCTGCTTCATCTGGATTTTCTAATTCTTTTGCAGTGACTGTGTATTATTTGTATAATAAAACAATCGCTATCAGTGACTTCCCTGGCACACCTTTACCCTTGTGCACCTAACATGCACAAAGAACAGCCCACTCCTTGCAGAGTTATTGGAATTTACCAGTCAGTCTTCATATAAGACTGTCTTAGTCTTTCTGGGCTGCTATAAGAGAATACCATACATTGGGTGGCTCATAAAGAACACACATTTATTTCTCACAGTTCTGGAGGCTGAGAAGGCTAAGATCCAGGCCCGGGAGATTTGATGTCTGGTGCAGGCCTACTTCCGGGTTCACAGATGGCCATTTTTTTCCCCTGTGACCCCACCCGGCAGAAGGGGGGAGGGAGCCCTCTAGGACCTATGTTATAAAGGCACTAATCCTATTCTTGAGGGTTCTATCTTGATGACCTAATCACCTCCCAGAGGTCCCACCTCCAAATACCATCACACTGGGGTTTAGGCTTCAACAGATGAATTTGCGGGGGTGGGGCACAAACATTCCAAACGTTCTGTGTATAGTTAAGACCCAAAGGAGGGTTATATGCTGTCTCTGTTTTCCTCCACAAGTAAAAGGAAATTACATACTCGTGTGCTATATGCACGTATACAACGCATTCCTGTCTTAGTTGGGGCTGCTACAACAAATTACCATAGTCTGGGTGGCTTGAGCAACGAGCATTTCTTTTTCATCGTCCTAGAGGCTGGAAGTGCAAGATCAGGGTCCCAGCTTGGTCAGATTCCTGGGGAGGGTCCTCTTCTGCGTTCCGTGCTCACGTGGCCTTTCTTCCTAGACAGGAGAGGACGAGAGAGTGTTCTTTGTCTCTTCCTTTTATAAGGGCACTAATCCTTTCGGGCCGCTTCACGCTCAGGACTTTATCTAAGCCTAATCACCTCCAAAGACCCCACCTCCAGACACCCGTGGCAGTGGGGATCAGGGCTTCAGCCGGTGAACTTGGGACACAAATATTTAGCCCATAGCACTTCCCTCACAGCTAAATTAGCATTTACATTTCAAAAAGAGAAGAAAGTGGCAAAAAGGGTAACCAGTCAAGCAACAAGTGAGTTCCTTCTTTAAAATACTTCACCTGCATCGGATTATCTCCATCATGAGGCCATTTGAGAACAGGAAGTGCATTCTTAATGTATTGGTTATCGATTGCAGTGTAGTAAGTTCTCCCCAAAGTAGTGGTTTCAAAGGACAGTCAACATCATCTCTGACAGTCTCTGTGGGTGAGGAATGGAGAGTGGCCCCGGGTGGCCTTTCTGGCTCGGGATACCCGTCAGGTTGCAGTCGGTCATCAGCTGTGACTTCAGTCACTGAGACTTGACTGAGACTGGAGCAAACACTTGCCAAGGGGCCTCTCTGCTGCTCCTGTCCACACCGCAGAGCATCTGGCTTCCCTCGGAGTGAGCAACACGAGAGAGTATCCCAGAAGCTGTCATGCCGTTCCTAACCTAGCCTTGACTTACTCACCCACCGCCATTCCTGCCATATTCCCTTGACAGGCCAGCCCTGGTTCAAAGTGGGAAGGGGACCATGCGGGGAGGTGAACCGGGAGGCAAGGACCGCTGGGGGCCAGCAGGGAGGCCGGCTACCACACCTAAGAACCGTCCTGCTGTAGCTTCTCACCTTCTACTGCTTAGCGAGGGAGGACTTTTTTATGAAATGAAGGTTAACTAGGTACCCTCTTCCTGAGTGTGTCTAAGGCAGATGACTGAGGTGATGTTGAGAGAGGCCAAAGCAGTAGTCACTCTTGGAGAGTCCAAGAAGTGTGAAGGAGCAGAATTTGGTTCCAGAAGGCTAAAGAGGGATGCCCCGTACTAGAAAGAAGGTAGAGAGGCCGGAGGGTTCCAGCCTCTCTGATGATTCAAGGCATCCAGATTTAAGATGGAGTAAATTGTAGGTCCCAAATTAACGATTCCAAGATTTGTTCCATCCAGTGACACTAAAATTGGACAATAAAAAGAGGTTCTTCATTTCAGTTCTGCAAACGTTTGTATATTTCCTCTAGGACAGGAAAATGGGACAGTAAAGGGACAGCAATGGGATAGTAATACAGAGGGGGTGCACGAACTGTGAGTATCTGACTGGGGTATGTACGCAGTGGTTTTTAATTCCTATCGTATCCTGGGAGGTAAGTGTTGTTATTCTCATTTAATGGGAGTAAAATTGAACCCAGAGGATTTACGGTCAGCCACGTAACCAATTAGTAGGGGTCAGAATTGCACTTTACTTTAAAATAGGTCTTCCCGGCGTCTAAAAATCAAACTAAATTAGATCACATACAGGTAACAGCAGCCAAAGGAAAGCTGAAGGTGGATGAGAATTAGCCACTCCAACATCATCCCTGCCAAGACGTAATGAAAGCGAGTCTCAGACCAAATTCCCCACACATGTATTTTTAAACCACATTTACTAGCGAGCAGGCACAAAACACTCCATCAGTCCATTTTGTAAACTTGAAATCCCAGTCCTCTAACTTTTTAGGGTCTCCTCCCACCACACTGCAGAAAAAGTCCTCAAGTCCGACCTGACTATATTCCAGACACAGTATTCTGTTACTCTTGGAGTCAGCATCCGGCACCAGGAATCAGGTGATCTACTGGTGTGTCACAGGACCAGGAATCTGGCTTCAGGGAACACACCCAAGGGTGTAGACTGCAAGCTTCATTAGACTTCTACTCCCTGTTCACAGAGGGCCACCTGCAAACCTCAATCCCCACAGGTAGGGTCTCTTTCTCACATTTAATTTCCTGATTAATAAGCCATGAATTTCATCAATGAAAACCCACTTATGCCATTAACGAATTCATATCTTAATCATCTTAATCAGTGGATAGCTGGCGTTGCATTTGGTATAGTCTTCCTGATTAGATACGAGTTGATCACCCCTGGAGTGTAAAATTTGTACTATCCCTAGGGTTTTTTGTTTTTTGTTTTTAAGATTTTATTTATTCATTTGAGAGAGAGAGGGAGAGAGAGAGAGAGCACACAAGCAAGGGGAGAGAAGCAAGCTCCCTGCTGAGCCAGCCAGGAGCCTGATGTGGGGCTGGATCCCAGGACCTGGAGATCATGACCTGAGCCGAAGGCAGATGCCCAAACAGCTGAGCCATCCAGGTGCCCCCTACCCCTAGGGTTTAATAAACTAAACATTTATATCATACTATTTACAGTGAAGTAAACTGTAAACATCAAAGCAAAAGAGACCTGTAAATTCTTAGCCGGAGAGTGGCTGCAGACCGAGCTGAGTTGAGGACTGACCCCTACTATTACACTGGTATCCGGAACCGTATTTGATGTACAGTTACCGTCATATTGCTTCATGTGTGTTGGATTTGGTTTCTTAATCACATTATGAAATTCTTGGAAAGAGTGGGTCATACATACACTTTTTTATTTTTCCACAGTGGCTATCACAGTGCTAGATACATATAGGTACATGTGGGTGTAGAATAAATACTTTTTAACGATTAAAACCTACAGCAGTATCTTATAAAATATTTGGGCCTGAGATGTCTGTATTTGCTTTGAAATTCTAAAGTGCCTCAGTGGACTAAAAACCTAATGACGTTTAAAACACTGCCTGGCTCACTTGAAATCATTCCATGCAATTTAGGATTGCAATGAGTAATGGAAATGTTATATATATTTTGTATGGTTTTCTTTTTAGGTCAATTCGCAGCTCGGGTTCCAAAATATGTTAAGCTTCATCAGGCAGTAAGCTGAAACATAATATCTAAGTATAAATGGTAATATTTGGTTTCGCTTCAGAATTTTTTAATTGAGTTTGTCCTTTTCCACCAAATTTAATCACATCGATCATTGATCCCTGGGAGACAGAAGTTAGGGCTTGGTTTGTCTTTATTCCAGGTACTCCTTGAATGCTAACAGTTGAAAAGCACTGTAATGTTTGACCCCAAAGAGCATCGATTAAAGGGATTTCATGGGAGGTATATAGGTCCTTCTTTTTAATATGTAATCCCCACACCTGGCTTCAGTCAGCGCTGAGTGTTTGGTTTTGTTAAGCAATAGCCGTCAGCCCCGCAGCCAACCTGAAGCCACAGCCCAGCCGAGAGGGCTCAGGGCTGGATTTTCTGTTTGGTTTTTTAACCATTGCACAACTGTGTGAAGTCCTAAGGACCTGCTGGGATTTTAGCCCCGGGATGTAAGCTTTTGGGGCACCTCTGGCACAAAGAAAGGAGAAGATTCAGCAGCACAGCCCCAGTATAGGTCTGATGAGGTCAGAAGCCCAGTGAGGTAAGAAAATGCTTCAGAAAAAAACACAAAACCGTTTCTTGCAATTGGTCCGAGAGAGGAAGAAGCCCATATTGATTTATGCAGCGTTCTCCTACGCAGGAAGGCAGCCCATTCGTGTGGGGAAGGAAGAGTTTGAAATTGAATTAGAAAGACTGATCCCATAAATGTACTTTGCGTTCCTTCCAAAGTCACATAAAACCATACAGCAGTGAGTATTCAAATTTAAAAATACCGTAGTTGAAGGAACTGTTCTCATGCACAGTTTTAGCCTTAGTGTACATTATGTAAACTCCACCAGGAGAGAACTTCCTACTTTGTTTCAGTTTAAGTTTGTACATAGAAACACACACACGTATTAATTTCAAAAATTCAGTGTAGGTAATCTGGTTCAGTGCTCATGGTTTGAGATTTTACTTCTAATATATTTGGTTTATCATACTTTGAATTTTTTTTTTCCATTTAGAATGTTTTCTACCCAGGAACCTAGCTTGAGTTTTTATGAAATGGGATGATTTAACAGCTCTGGAAATCTGGAAATCTCTGAGTTTGAGTAATGCTAAACTTAATGTTACCTGGAGTCCTTATACCTTAAAATGTTTCTAGGCTAAATTCTCTGATTTCCCTAGCACCCATTATCAAACTTCAATAACATGCCACATAAATATATTTATTATAAAGAGTAATCTTTTTAATTTAATTCTTTTTTAATATTTCTAGCTTTGAGACTCATATGTACCCTTCCTATTTCCTCCCCAACCATATGATCATGTATTATTGATACCATAAATATCTTATATCGGAAGGCAATGCTGACTCCTAGTTGCTCTATTACACCTTCTGTGCTTGAAACGCTCTGCATTTGCCAAAATTGCCTGTGACTTGTCAATCTTACGTGTCCCTGAAATCCAGAATAAAGAATCGAGCTTAATAAATGTAGATAAATAACAGGACAAGCAAGATTTTAGAATCTCTGACTTCCTTGAGATTTGATCTGGTTAATAACTATCACAAGTGGGGCTGTTCTTTTTATTCTTGGAAGAAAATAACCGTCTTCTAGAGAGGGGGAAAAAAGATGGAGCCAATTCAACCTGCTTAGCCAACCATGTAGAAGACAGGAGGAGGCTGGCCTCTTCAGAAGGGTTTGTCTGTGCCCGCCCCCCAAACCCTGCCCCCGCTCCACGGTTAACCTTAAGTAGATTTTGAAAGGAGGGAAGAGTGCAGTGTGCTTACATCCAACAGCTGCCAGGAGGTGTATCCCTCCCCCACTGCCGAAATGTGCCACATGCATTCCATGCACTAAATCCTTTAGTTCAGGGGCGCCTGGGTGGCTCAGTCGTTAAGCGTCTGACTTCGGCTCAGGTCATGATCCCAGGGTCCTGGGATCGAGCCCCACATCGGGCTCTGTGCTCGGCAGGAAGCCTGCTTCTCCCTCTCCCACTCCCCCTGCTTGTGTTCCCTCTCTCTCTGTCACATAAATAAAAATCTTTTTAAAAAATAATAAAATAAATCCTTTAGTTCATTGAATACAACCAACCTGTAAGATAGGTATCATCACCCTGAATCCATATATTTAAAAAGGAATGTAAGCCTTATTTGTACTGTTTCACTTTGCTTTTTAAATGTCTGCTTTAAGGGGAAAAAAACCAAAGAGGTAAAGAAAGGATCTAAAGAGGCTGGAGATAAATGTTCTAGGGCACCATATTTTTCGAAGTATCAAAAACGCTTTAAAAGATTTTATCTTTTATCTAAACAGGTTGCTCCCAGACCACTGTCTGTGTTGATTTCACAGGCGACAAAGGAGTCGTCCTAATTTCTAGCCCATGATTCTGACCCAAAATATGGACTGTCAGAAGTTACTCTTTGGGGGCGCCTGGATGGCTTAGTTGGTTAAGTGTCTGCCTTTGGCTCAGGTCATGATCCCAGGGTCCTGGGATCCAGCCCCGTGTTGGGCTCCCTGCTCAGCGGGGAGTCTGCTTCTCCCTCTCCCTCTGCCCCTCCCTCCTGCTCAGGCTCTGGCTCTTTCTCTCCCTCTCTCAAATAAATAAAATCTTAAAAAAAAAAAAGTTACGCTTTGGGTTCTTTGGGTCCTTGCTAAAACTCTCTGGTTACAAATTTGCCTTCACTTTTTTCAGTATTTCCAGGGAAGAGATGAATGTAGTGATCCTTGGGAGCCAGGTAACAATCTTCCACAAACTCAAGAAATCTGACCATGACTGGGCTTGTTCTCAAGCCCTTTTCCCTCAATCCCATTTGAAAATTGCTTCTCTGTTGGAAAGGAAGCAGCTTGCCTGACGGACCCAGGTGTGTCCAGAAAAGGGATCTTTTACGGTGATTCTGCCCTCATCTTAATGATCAACACTTAGTTAATCCGCATCTGCTGTCGCTGAGGCAGCATTCAGGGGCTTTGGGTGCGTTATCTCTAATCCATAGAACAGCCCTAGGCACAGTGCTGTCCCCATTCCACAGGTGAGGAAACTGAGTACTGTCTCAAAGGCGCATCACTTTCTTGAAGTCATTTTCTCTCTCACTAAATGTTAATATTCTCCTGGGAACTTAAACCAGACATCCCCTTCTGGAGACAATATTAACACATCGCAGGGGAAGTTGGGTCTTGGGGTGACTGTTAATTGGAGGTTAGGGGTGTGTGGCTGAGGGAAAATTGTCTGAGAAATGCATTTGCCCTTCAGGCTCAGAACCCTGAAACCTTGTGCTGGGGCCAGCCAGGGCTGGCTGTCGAATTTGGGAAGTTCTGTGAGATGATATTAAAAATTAAATTGTATTAAAGTATAATTAACTTACGTTGAAGACAAAATTAACAAGTACTCAAAACTCATCGCTTCCAAATTATTTTACTGTTTTCTGTGCTGTTGGGGATATTTATTGAGACTTCTCTTGTGTCTGCATGGTAGAAATCCTGCAAAATGGTATACAGTTTCCATCTCTTCCCAGCTCTGTGTTCGCTGACTTAACATTGTGTCTTACGTCAGCCACTGGGGCATCTACACGTGGAGATGAGCAAATCTCTAAATCAGGGCTCAACGTAACGTTTTGTTGCTTGACTACACTTAAGAATATGGTAAAGAAAATGTTAACTCAAATGAAATGTGGAACTTTGCTGAGTCTGTAGCTGTGACATGGGAAAAACACAAAAAATCCTGAAGACATTTTTCGTCCAATATTCAAAAACTATCTGATTCAGAAAAGAATTTGCTCGTGTCATGAACAAACCAGTGACATTCCCACACATGTGTTCCTTGTTTCACTTTTGTCTAACTTGTCAACTTAAATCATTCTACCAGCTAACATTCATATTAGAACTATACTTGTCAGTTGTAACCATAGGTTAACTCCTGATAGAAGAGTCTGGCAAAACTCTGTTAAAGCATTCTGTGAAAGCCAATGGCCTACATAGAATTTATAATAGAGAGGATTGTTTTATTGTTATTTACAAACTGTGTTGCACACGTCCTTTTTTTTTTTAATGATAAACATGTTTTTCTATGGAACCAGTTGCTAAATACTTGCCAGCATACCACTGCCAGTGGGGCATCACTGGTCTGCAAACTTGCCACTGCCAGAACCAGCGAGCAAAATTCATGCCGTACCCTGGAACACTGATGCCCTGTTGGACATCATTGAAATAGGTACACAGCTTTTTATACTGCTGTTAAAAAAAAGAGACGCTAACAAGCATGCCAACTCCTGGTATTGAATGTTCTGCATCTATCTACCAACAAAAGAGAAGACTGTCAGGAATTCTTTCAACTACCCCAAACCAGGGCACAGATGAGTGTCTCCTGAAATGTCATGCATTTTGTTGCTGAGTGTACACATACCTTTTTTTGGCTAATGAAGATTAATAATAGGATCCGTTTCCAGCTATCTCTGGCTGAAGCAGTAGGATTTTTACCCCCAAAGACGATAAGCTAATATACATTGCGTGTTAGTGTATCACGCTAAGGAAACATTAAGGATGGGGAAAAAAATGAGAATTTAAGCCGGTCTCATATTTACATGGTTGAGTGAATTAAAAGTAGGTTAAGAGCTTATCAATTTCTGGTTTTGTTTTACGTCTACCCTGTACCACTCTCTAGAAATACTCTAGAAATCTGTGGATTGTCATGCATATTTTTATATTCTCGTTACTTAAATCTACTTTAATTGGTTTTGGACGATTTCCACAAACTGGGTTTCTGCATTACATTCCACGCTATAGAAGGTGGGGCTGTCCTGCCTATTTTAGCTTATAAATAAGCAGTTTTTCTTTGACCAAGCCATGTTTTCTTTGAGCAAACTGTAATATGCAAAATTTTGAGAATTGTCATCCTTTTCACCTTACTATTATGAACATCTAATGTTTGTTAGTGAAAAAAATGAACGATGGAAGGTAGGTAGAAAGGAGAGGAAGGAAGGAAATAAAAAACAACTAGGGACCCTTCCAATATTTCGTAGAAAATTTCTTATATAGGACTAGGAATGCTGAAGTAGAAGGGATAAAAATAACTGGGCAATAAAAATATGACTTAGGTTTGAACAGTCATCTTAATGGAGACAGATCCTGTCTGCAGAGTTCTTGGTTCCCTTAGAAAACTAGGCGATTGCCAAGTAATGGTGGGAAATACTTACAGTGCACATTTTGCTGATGATTATTAGGCAGGGTTTTTTTTTTCTGGTTTTATTAAGAATACATCAGGTTCTTTATTTTCTTGGGATGTCTGTTTTATCTAATTCATCAGAAATGATGCTGAAAAGAAACCCTGACAAAGTTCTCTTGGGATTTTGTTGGTTGTCTCTTGGGATTTTGTGGGTTGAGAGCTTGGATGTTTGTTTGTTTGTTTCGGTGACATTGAAGAAAGCAAGATGAATAAAGTAGTCCATACAGAAGTAACAATTTTTTTTTTTTAAACTTTTCAATCTCACTGGTCCAAGAAATATAGAATTTAAATCCAAGGTCATTGGCTGCAGTCTAGATAGATACAACTAGATATTTATAATAGATAATGATAAGTACGTACATACATAGATAATACTCGTCCTAGAGGATGAAGTCACAAGAGCCCATGTCCAGGAAGATTCTGGGCATCTGTTCTAGTGTGGCCACAGTAGGGGCCTTGACCAGAGTCAGGTGTCTTCTTAGCCTTGAAGCCCTTCTCTGAACTCTACTTTCTTTCATCTGACCATACTGTCCTGAATCTAATAGGATGAGGCCAGATTTTTAGGGTCAGTCATTTAACAAATATTTATTGAGTACCTTCTACCTTTTGGAATTTGCATTCTAGCATAAGACGGCCATGAAGCTGGTGAAAATCCCTTCCTTTATTCACCTAAAATCAATCGAATGCCTGTTGTATATCAGGCACTTGTCCACATACTGAGGATTCAACTATGAAAAATTCAGTCTTGTGTGAGAGGTGCAGAGCCTGCAGTGAGAGTTAAAAACCAGAGCATCTAATCCAGCCTGGAGGGATCCAGGACACCTTCCTTTCTGGAAGAGGCCGAGATGGAGTGAGAAGTTGGAGTCAGTCAGGTAATATAAAGAGGGCTTTCCAGGAAAGAAAGAGCTCATATGCAGTGTTAGTAAAAACTCCCACAGTGGACGGGACGCCTGGGTGGCTCCCGTCGGTTAGGGGGTTCTGGGATCGAGTCCTGCATGGGGGGGGGGGTGTCTCTGCTCAGTGGGGAGCCTGCCGCTGCCGCTCCCCCTGCTGGTGTGCTCGTTCTCTTCCTCTCTGACAAATAATAAAATTAAAAAAAAAAAAACCAACTCCCACAGTATAAAAGTATGAGACGTTTTTTAAATAATTGAGGGTTTCTTCTCATTGACCTGGATAGCCACCATTGTTTAGGGGATTTCTGCAGATGGGGTGGGGAGCCGCGATGATGCCAAGACGGGGGGGAGAACAGGAAGTGGGAAGGGGTAGGAAGTAGACTTCAGTGTTCCTTTTCCTTTCCCTCAGGCTCTTTCCTTAAATACCCTCTCACCTCTGTCCACCTCTGCTTGTTTTCCTGATCTCTCAGGTCTGCCACAGCCAAGGGGTGTTTGGTCAAAAGATCAGTAAATCACTTTGTTTTGATTCCATGTTTACCGTGAACTGAAAATCATTATTTTAGGACAGGTGTTTTCCTCACGATAGCCTTGAGAAATAGGAAAGGGGCATCATCATCATCATCATCATCATCATTGTCACTGCTTGATGGGTGAGGAAATTGGTTTCCTCTCCATGAGCGACTTTGCTAAGTCCACAGCTAAACATGGTGGTGCCAAGACTGGAGCCACGTGTCCCGGGACTCTGGGTCCCAGGCGGTAAAGTGTGGCAGCTTCAGGATCTGTCAGAGCTCGAGTCCTGGTGCTGTCACTTACTGGCCGGATAGTATAAGGCAAGTTCCTTAACCTCTTTAACTTGCTTTTTCCCTGATTATTAAATGGGCTTTAAAATAGTACTACCTTGGGGCGCCTGGGTGGCTCAGTTGTTAAGCGTCTGCCTTCGGCTCAGGTCATGATCCCAGGGTCCTGGGATCGAGCCCCGCATCAGGCTCCCTGCTCTGCGGGAAGCCTGCTTCTCCCTCTCCCACTGCCCCTGCTTGTGCTCTCTCTCTCGCTATGTCTCTCTCTGTCAAAAATAAACAAATAAAATCTTAAAAAAAATAGTACTGCCTTCTAGGATCATTATAAGGGTAAAATGAGATACTGTACATAAAGTGCTTGACAGATAGTAAGCACTCAATAAATATGTATTATTATTATTATTCTAATTACTAGGCACTAATCAGATTCTGACCACTTGGTATGGGATAGACTTGGAGTGAGCAGTTGGCACAGTACGTTGATGTGGTTCCATTTGGAGTTGGGGACAGAGGGTCCAAAAGTCCCCACAGAGCAGATCATGATGAGACTTTGACCTTGGAGATAGAATTTCACTCACCTTCAAAAGGTGAGCCCAGCCAAAAAGATGCAGTTGTATTAGTTATCTATTGCTGTGTAACAGATTGCCCCTAAAACTAGCACCTTAAAACAAGAACCATTTTTATCTCACAGTCTTTGTGGGTCGGGAACCCAGGCACCGCTTAACGGGGCATTTCTGCTCACGGTCTGTCATGAGGTTTTGCCAAGCCGTCGGACAGAGCTGTGGTCATCTCCGGGCCGGACTGGAGCTGGAGAATCTGTTTCCAAGCTCACTCAGGTGCCTGTTGGCAGGCCTCCAAAGATCCACTTCCAAGTTCACTCACATCGTTGCTGGCATCCTGTGGTTGCGCCTCATGGACTTTGTTTACCCTGTAGGGCTGGAGTCAGCACTTTTTCTGTAAAGGGCCAGTTAGTAAATGTTAGGCTTTGTGGGTCAAACGACGTCTGTTGCAAATATCAGCTCTCTGCTGTGTAGCACAAGGCAGCCCCAGACATCTCGTAAATGAATGGGCGTAGCTGTATTCCAATAAAATTTTATTTACCAACAAAAGGTGGCCTAATCCCTGCTCCAGATCTGTACAAGGATAGAAGCATGGTTTAGCAAAACTAGTCCTGGTGGCCACTTAGCTTCTCGGGGCTCAGTTCCCAATCTGTAATACATGTGGGTTAGATTAATATTTTCTCAGGGACTTCTCACCCCACAAATGCTGTGATTTTAACTTTCATCTTTATTCATAGCCATTTATTCTCTCTCTCTCTCTCTCTCTCTCTCTCTCTCTCTCTCTCTCTCTCTCTCTCTCTCTCTCTGTCTCTGCTAACACTAATTAGTTTAACCAGAGTGTCAAAATCCTTTACAAATCTCGCTCTAGAATGGAAGACATTTAAGGGACAACTTAACGGACATGTTCACGTTCCTCCTATTAAAGCATGTAGTCTCAGGGACTCATGGTGTGACAGGCCAGCTTTGCAGAGAGTGATGGATTCTGGGCAGCAGGGTGCTTGCCTGCCTACACGAGAAAGAAAAGGCCCAGAAGCTGGAGGACCAGAAGCACCATAATAATAGCTACTGTGATTGATTGCTTACCTGCGCCCATTTAAAGTGTGTCATCCATAAGATATCAGCTCTTAAGATTTCTTAAAATACAGATACTTAAGGAATCACAAATAGTGGAGTCTCTACAAGAGGTGAGAGGTGACCCCCACCCCCAAGAATGTCCCTTAATATAACTGCTCAGAAATCTGTCCCTAATATTTACTTTTGCATTATACTTAATGGTGAACATACAACCTGGTTTTTCTAGAACTATAGGATCAGATCAAGGTCTCTCAGACATTGAAAGAAGCCTGGATTACTTTTTTGTTATTTTGGAGGCTCTCAATATATTAAAGTACTAAAATAATGACAAAACAGGGTTAGAAAAATTAATATTTTAAATGCTAACATGTACAAATGTGCGATATTGTACACATGCATAGAGGTGATAGAATTTTCCTATTAAGATAAAGTATTAGTTCATAAGGAGCTACAGATGATCTGTTATGGAAAAATGAGACTGAAGTTCAAAGCTGTGTGATGAATATTGTCTTCTTTCAATCCTGTCAATAGTAGTTCGGGGCATGTACTTGGAGATACTTGTCAAGAGTCTATATCTGAGGCCCTTCATGAATGGGAAGCCCACGTAAATTGGCCTCCTATATCCCATATTCCCTGCCTACGTCCACAATACTAGGCTTGGTTGCGTTCATCCCGTCATGTGAAAGACTCCAAGGTGTCAATGAAGAAAACTTAAACTCTAAATCTTTGCCTCACCATGTGCCGGTTGTGAAACCTTACGTGAGTTAGTTAAGTTTGCTATTCATAAAATGGAGCTCATAGTACCTATTTCGTAGACTTGCTGGGAAGAAAATGAGGTAGTGAGTGTATCGTATCAAACACGTAATGGATGCTCAAGTGTCGGCATCATTACCTCCGCGTGCACGTGCGCACAGACACAGACTTGCACGCATCAGATCCATCCTGAGCCCCAAGTCTGGGTTTTGAAAATCCGTTGTTTTCAAACACTGCCTGCCAGGGCCCATGGAAGAGTGTTGTGGCCACCACTGCCCTGAGCTCCCATTCACGCAGGAACTGACAGCACTAGGCTGAGGTGATGTGGCCCCAGGGCTCTGTCTCCCTCCAGCCTCCCCTGTTCCCTTCACCTGCCCTTCGTAAATGAACATGTGTGAGACGGTTTGCACATCTGAGACAAATCTCTTATGCCACAAATGTGAGAAAATTGAGACAGAATAGGACTTTATAAATAGCAAACATAATCTCCAAAGGGCATTGGCGCGCCTACCTACAGATTTACAGGAGGGCTGTTAGCCATTCTGGGGCCCCTGCAGCTAAGAGAGCCATACCCTTCCTGCCTCCTTGGGGAAGAGCTTGTGTGCAGAGAAGGAAGAGATTAACTTAGTAGGAGTTAGACTCCTGGGGTGTGTTATATGCAGCGTCTTTAACTGTTGGGGAAAGGAGGATTTCTGCCTGGGACAGGTCATTGCTGGGCTGATTTTTCTTGCTCTTTTCCTGGACTTCTGAATCTGAATAGTAGTGATGCCCTGTGGAGCCAGCATTTCCTGGTTCTTGATGGAGACACAGTTTCCTGGCTGGCCTCTAACCGCTGGGTCCTATGGGGTCATCTTTGCTTCGGATCAGAAGACAATTTTAAAAAGGAAAGGCAAGGAAAATCAAAATCATCTCACACATTATAATTATGTCACGCTTAAAGTCAGCACTGTAGACTTTAAACTTGGAAACTGCAAGGAGGGTGACTTTACCAAAAATGGAAAGTTCCAGAAATGTTAAGTGTTGGAGAAGAATGTTTAATTAACTGGCTGATGGTCGCTCTCGGAATGATTTGCACCATTTAAAACAATCATTATGGACCTTATGTGTTGTCATGAGAAAGGCTAGAAACAAAATGTTCAGTGAAAACAGGGCGTGAAGTTATTTATATATTGTGTAAAATCAGTCTGTAAATGGATATAAACTAAAATCCTGGGGGAGAAAATGAACACGTAACACAGGGTTAGGTTGCTATGATTATTGCTGACATTTTTTTGCACTCTTCCCAAATTTTGTGTACTTATATGTCTGTATCATTATATCTATTTTTATATATGTACATTATATGAATATGTATACATACAAAAGTACATCTCATTTTTTAATGAAAAACTTCTTAAAGGATTTGGAAGGACTGGAGATATTTGTGAGCAGAACAGATGCAAAAGAAAAAAAAGTTTTTATACTTAAAAATAGTACTTAGAATTTGTACCAAGGACTAAGCTTTAAAATCCATCAATAGATGAGTTAATTTTACACCGTATACTGTGATGATTGTGCTTTACTGAGGTAACTCGGATCTTTTTTCTGTAGAGATTCTAGATACAAATCATGGTTTTGGAGTGGGGTTTTTTTTGCTTTTTTGTTTGGGGGCGGTTTTTTATTGTTTTTGTTTTCGTTTTTTTGGTTTTTTGGTTTTGGTTTAAATGACATTCCTCTTTGATCACTGCTTCACACAAGGAAAAGATATTTCCTTGTGCGAAGTCCTGGTTAACTTCTCATAACCTCAGACAACAAAGGGCCCCTGTGTGAGGACGCAGAGATTCCTCTGGAACACAGGGAAGGCCCCCAGCTGAATTGCATCCAAGGAAGATGTTGCAAAGCTTTCAAAGCTTGTTCGAAGAAAGGAGCCCAACTGGAGATCTTTTCTTTCTATTCGTATATTGGCCCTGCCTGGGGGTGGGGGTAGGGAAAACCCTTAAAAGAAAACCTGAAAACAGACCTGAATGCACTTACAAATTACCAGGAAAAGTTAATTCTTGCAACTGGTGGTGCCAACTCAGGCTTATCATATTTGGAGTTTAACTCCACTTGGAAAGCAACTTTGTTTTTCTCCTCATGGTAGTTAAAGAAGGTAGCAGGGATGGACTGCCCACCACGTAGTAAAAACTCTGAGCAAAGACCTGTCTGCGGCTAGGAGACGGGCCGGCTCAACTCACCTCAGCTACCTCTACCCGCCACCTCTGCTCTGGGCCCACCAGTAAGTCCAACACGCTGCCCCCGCTTGTTCCCGTGAACTGAAGGTCTCATCAGGTGGGGCCCTTAACATGGCAGTCCGTCCCTCCCCACGGAAGTGCGGCCCATCCCTGGTGGGTTTATGTCCCACCGTGCTGTCTTTCCAACACCCACAAGCCTTCGCTTCCAGCCCCCTTCCTCACATCCGTCCACTCTCCTAGGCCTTGGGAGGATTTTTAGAAGGACATACAGTACATGCCACTGGGTCTGGTATGTCCTGGGCTTTTGATAAATGTCAGTACCCTTCCTCCTTCTTCTCTTTGCCTTGCTTCGAACAGAAATTCCCCTTCCTGTTATAGGTACTTCCTTCCTGGTCGGTGATCGATCCTTTAACAAAAGCCAGGAAACAGGGTAGTGATGCGATGAAATGAAGAGAGCCAGCCCTCTCCTCCAATGTGGGGCCCCTCCTCAGCGGCCTGCTTATTGCCTGTTGGAGATTAAGACCAGTGAGAAGAATGGAGGCTGCCATCTTTGTGTTTCTGCCACCCGCTTATTGTGATCCATGCTTTCGTTATGCTCCTCGCATCGAAAAAAGCAAAGGCCCAGAGGGGTTGAGAGATGTGCTCGAGGCCCCCGATCTAACAAGTAGTGGTGCCAAAATTCGAACTTGGGAGTTTCTGCATTCTCCAGAACTTTTCCCTCCTTCTGCCAAGCAAAAGTGTTTTCGCAAAGACTCACAGGCTGGTCACCAGCGGCATTCGCTCCCAACATCTGTGTGTGGTCAAACAGGGTCAGGACCTGCAAGAGACACCCTTTACTAGCTCCCCAAGTGGCTCCAGGTGCAAACTAAACTTCTAACAGAGTAAAAATTCCTTTCCATGTTCAGATAACGTAGCTGGTTAAATATCAAGCTCTGCAAAGCTTTATTTACTAATAGACCCATGGAATGTGATCCCTTCAGGGGTTTAATGTACTTGAGAACACTGTAAAAAATCACCATTTAAGAACCTCTAGATCAGCACCATCCAGTAGAACTTTCTGCCATGAAGAACACGTTTTATGTCTACATTGCCCAATATAGTAGCTTTTGAGCACTTGAAACATGGCTGGCTGGTGTAACCAAGGAGTTGAACTTTTATGTAATGTATTTAATTTTAAGTAATTTAAGTAGCCACATGTGGCCAGTAGTTACCATATTGGACACACAGTTCTAGAATATTCTGAAACTTTGATTGCTGGTCCCTACATTTTCATAATACTTTGCCTATAAGCTCTAGCATATCAGTGGGTCATAATTACTTATGTTTTGCCCACCTCACTAGGTCATAAGCTTTATGTCTTATTCAGTTTGCTGTGATCATCTACTAGCACATGACCTGGCCCACAGTACTAGATGTTGAATAATTAATATAAGTTAAGTAAATGGATATGACTCGACTTCCTCAAAAGCATCATTTTTACTGCTTGCTACCAGTTTACCCTTTCTTGAGATTTTGCTCTTATGACTAGACTGATTCCCACATCTTTAAATGAAGCCCAGACTGCCCACTTGTGAGCACATTTTTCTTTCTTCCAAGGAAAACCCTCTTTTTTCTGAAAGTCACTTTTTTAGCTGATTATTTGGGTTATTTGCCTCTGTTTCTCTAAATGAATGCTTCTCTTACCATGTCTTGGTTTTCTTTTCTGGTTTAGACATTATCTTCCATTATGGAAGTTGATTCAGCTTCCATCCCGTACCCCACATAAGACATGTTCCCAACCCCCACTGTGTACCTCCTCCAGTTTTAGTTTGGTGAATATCTAGTATCCGTTAGAACTCTGTAAATGCTGTTCACAGCCAACCCAGGTAGAGAATTACAATTCCCTTCCACGTAGCTTTTTCTCTGGGGTCACAAATGGCTCATTTTTTCATTTGTTGAGTATTCTGCATACTTCACTGATTCAACCCCCAAAATTCTTTTCTTATTGTAAGTAAAGGGGATCCTTAAGTGATTCTATTGATTTCCTCTCTCAAAAGAAAACCGCCCGGAGCCTTGTTGCCTTGTCCAGTCTGAACAAGCTGTCCTTGTGGCTGTGTCCACTGCTGGCATTCGGGGGTCTCAGCCACCATCATCCTTGGGGACACGTTTGTCCCTCTCCTGTTTCCTATATCCCTTGCCTTCCCCTCTTGGTTTACTCCTTCATGTGTTTGTTACATTTTTCAATAGCTTTGTTTCCAGAAGGGGACAGAGTGTGAATGGTAAATTTTTTGAGACCTTTCATATCTGAAAACCCTCTCAATTGGTCATTTGGCCTGGTTTAGAATGGGGTGTGTGTGTGTGTTTGAGGAGTCTAAAACCATTCTGATCCCCAACTCTTTAAATATGATCTGGTTTTCTCTTTCTTAGAAGCCTGTATAGGATTCCAGTTCTGAAATATCACAATGGTGTGTCTTGGTGTTGAGTCTGTTTTTATTGATTGTGGTGGGCACTTGGTGAGTGCTTTCATCGAGAAACTCCTTCAGTTATGTGACGTTTTCTCAAATGACTTTGTTGATGAATTCCTCCCCTCCTTTTATTTGTTCTTTCTTTTTGGAGCTCTTATTACTTGGATGTTGGACCTCCTAGACTGGTCCTCTAATTTTCTTTCATCTTTTCTATTTGATTTTCTATGTCTTTATCTGTTTTGCTACTTTATATGAGATTTCCTCATCTTTTTCTTTCAGACTCTTTATTGAAATATTCATCTTTGTTGTCTTATTTTTTTAATATTTATTTGAGAGTGTGGTGGTGGGGGGGAGTGGTACAGGAAAAGGGAGAGAGAGAGAATTTCAAGCAGACTCCCTGCTGAGTGCGGAGCCTGATGTCGATGTCGAGGGGCTCAATCTCACCACCTTGAGATCATGACCTGAGCCAAAGTCAAGAGTCGGACGCTTAACCGACTGAGCCACCCAGGCGCCCCTGTTGTCTTGTTTTAATTTCCAATTTAGTTTTCTTCTCCCTACTTTTCATTTTAAGTGTTTTTTGTTGGTTCGTTGGTTGGTTGGGTGCTTTCCGTCTGTCTTTCCTGTTCAAGACTTTCCTCAAATGTCTGGAGGACAGCTGGAGGGTGCGTGCCAACATTCCCAGAGCCAAGGAGGGGAGCAGACTGAGGCTCTCAGGGCTGCATGTGCATACGTTCACTTAACCCAGTTTTGGATTCAGCACCCCTGCCCGCTGCTGTGTGTTCTCTACTATGTTCCTAGTCCAGAAGCCCTGCCTTACCCTTTCCAGACACTAAACTTACATTCTTTGGGGCACCTACGTGACTCAGTCGGTTAGGCGTCTGCCTTCGGCTCAGGTCATGATCCTGGAGTCAAGCCCCGCACAGGGCTCCCTGCTCAGCAAGGAGCCTGCTTCTCCCTCTCCCTCTGCCTTCTGCTCCCCCTGCTTGTGCGCTCGCTCACGCGCTCTCTCTCTCTCTGTCAAATAAATAAAATATTTTTAAAAAAAATTTTTTAAATAAAAATAAACAAACAAACTAGCTTACATTCTTTGGATGAGATAGAGAGCGGCAACCACCCCAAAAGCTGGGCGGGCGGAAAGAGATTTAGGAACCTGACTGCTTCTTACACACCTTCCAAATCGTGCTGATTGTGGCCCTACCCCTTTGTCCCTACAGTCTACTGCCACATCCCGTTGGCTTCCTACGGTGCACTTAGCACATGGCAAGTCTGCCCACCACATGGCAAGTTCCAGGTTCTCTAAACACCAAGCAATCCAGAATATTCCCTGTCTTGCACATAGGGCTGTCATTTTATAGGGCACACAACATGGTGTCCCATTCACTGCAGTTTCCTCGTGCCTGGCACACAGTAGGAATTCAATGATTTGTTCTCTAAATAATATTCCACTCTTTCCTGTCTCCTCTCTGTCACGTTCCCGCTATCTGAAAGGCCCTCCCACCTCATCTCACCATCGTTATGTTTCCATTTACCACGGTTGCTCTCAAATTTCAGTGAATGCCTGCTTCAGGGCTGCTGGCCCCAGCTATCCAAGTCTGCTGGCCTTTTGTTTGTGTACCTCTGATGGCATTATTCGTACCCTGCATAACGTTTTAGTGATTTGTAAACTCTCGTCTCCTTGCCCTCCACAACCAGATGGCTAGCTCCCTGAGAGCTTGCCTTTCTCGTGTCTTCCTTACCAAGTGATGTTTGAGTTGAATTATGAACACTGTGGTAAAAACTAAGAATAATAGAATCATGGGGCGCCTGGGTGGCTCAGTCGTTAAGCGTCTGCCTTCGGCTCAGGTCATGATCCCGGGGTCCTGGGATCGAGCCCCGCATCGGTGCCCTGCTCAGTGGGGAGTCTGCCTCTTCCTCTGCCCCTCCCCCGTTTGTGTTCTCTCTCTCTCAAAAAAAATAAATAAAATCTTAAAAAAAAAAGAATAATAGAATCATGTGACATTTGGGCAATGTATTCCATTTTAACAAATTATTAAACACTAGGAAATAATACTGAGTGAAAACACATTGCTGACAAGAAAATGAAAATGAATTACCAAAAGTATATAACCATTCTGATATTGCGTGACAAATTCGAGGCAGAATTAATGATCTCAAGAAGTGATTTACTTGGGAATGGGCTAAGAGCATTTCTTGAAAAAGTTGTGTCTATGTATAAGTGAATTATTCTAATAATCACAGAAGCTGGTAAAAATCTGAAGATTCGCTTTATTTTCTCAAATCTTACATATTATTAGTTTCACTAAGCAAAGCTATTTTTAAATTATGTATTTTATTAAAATATTGTACATGTAGTCATTGAAACTTTGATATATCTCCAGGAAGCAAATTCCTTGAATTATTTTTCTGTTTAGTTGAAACTTCACCCAGCAGAGATGTGTTGTCATGTGATGTTTATTAAATAACAACTGTAGTTTTCCATTATTGAACAACTCCAGCATGCCCAGCACGTGATAGACTGCTTCCATGTTGTGCCATTTAAATTTCACTACAACGTTATTTTATAAAAGAAAACCCTGAAATTTGGGTGGATTGTTCATTGATTTCTGGTTGTCAGCAGCTAGGGCTGCAGACCCAGACCTGGCCGGTTTCAAGACACTTGTCTTTCTGGGCCAGGAACTCCTTTCCTCCACATCGCTGCCTAGCAACCCCTCAGGGCATGCTGTCTACTGTCACTGTCAAGATGCAACTTGGCTGGGAACAGGAGGCAACTTGGAGACTCAATTTGCAACTCTTTTATTGTTGCAGGAAGAGAAGTTAAACTTGGAGAGAAACCTAATGGACAATCTCCACAGCAGGTAAGCAATTTTCTTTTCTTCTTTATGCTTTGGGAAAAGCAGTCTTTCCATTTTCCATTAAATTTTCTATTACTCGGTTTCTCACTACAGTTTTTATTGCCCGAAACATTAAAGCCAGTAAACTGAGCAATCCCTGAAGTCTTATCTCTTTCTGGCTTCATTCAGGTTTGAGTAGAATTTCGTTATTTCCTTTTTACTCGTGTTGTTTTGGGATACAATTCTAGAACATGTGAGATGAGCATGACCCAACTAAGTCTTCACACTGAAAGATTTACACTATGAGGAACTGAAACAAGATGGCGGAATATCATCGCCTTGTTTGAGCTTAGCTAGAAACATGCACATCAGACAACTCAAACGTTTTGCCACTCGGCCCATGTCCACAAGTGTCTGCAAAAGCACAGTGAGTATTCATTTGGGGATTGCAAATAAATTTTAGCAGGTTAGATGAATTAAAACAAATATGGAATCCACAAATAATGGGGATCAATTAGACCCATAAAGCAAGTAGATTAACACCAGGTACCTAGGAAGCTCTCTGTAAGTTTGATATTTTTATCATCATCATCATCATCATTATTAAATGTTATTAAATATCCTAAGGGCATTGGGCACCTTTGAAAAGTTTTATGGGCAGGGAGAGTGATAGGATTAAGATCTATGTCCTGAAAAGACCGCGTGACTTCTGTATGGCCAGCGTATCGGGTGGATGTAGGTGACAGGAGGATAATGTTATGGGCAGAGCAGTAGCCGTGCACATGGAGAGAAGATGGTGGGTCTAAGAGAGACAGTGTAAGAGGCAGCATTCCTGCCTTCATGTTGCTTTCCCCCTGGAATGTGGTGCAGAACTCCACCAGCACCATTATCTGCTCACCTTTGCCCACAAGCCTTTCTTAATCTTCCCAAGATTACTCAGGTGCTCCTTATGTAACACTGGGTGACGCATTTCAGTCTGTTAACACTAGACTAGTCATCTGCTTGTATGTTTTTTTTTTTTTAAAGATTTTATTTATTTGACAGAGGGAGATAACGATAGCAGGAACACAAGCAGGGGGAGTGGGAGAGGGAGAAGCAGGCTCCCCAGCGAGCAGGGAGCCCGATGCGGGCTCGATCCCAGGACCCTGAGATCATGACCTGAGCGCTCAGCCAACTGAGCCACTCAGGCGCCCCAAGCTTGTATGTTAGTTATACGTTTTTCCTTTGCTAGACTGTAAAATTCTTTCCAGATCCCTGAGATTGAATTCAGGACTTGGCACGTAATAGGTGCTCAGAAAATATATGTTGCATGAATGGGGTGGTGAGCCCTTTAACAAACGGCAGAGATCTTCTGTCTCTTTGTGTCCTAAGAACTAGCAGAGTGTGCTGCCCCCAGTTAGGTGCTGAGGGTTAACTGAGGCCTTGGAACCATGTTCAATCTCTTCAAGTGCACAGACTGTTTTTACTACACTTCAAAGAAACCTTGGTGATTCAATTCTTTATATGGAGAGGTCACCTTAAATACGGGACCATCTGTTTTTTCTTGTCCTCTGACCAGTTCATGCTTCCAGCCTTGAGTCCGGAGCACATTTATAAAATGAGGTGACTGAGTGGGATGTTCTCTAAGATTCTTTGCTGTTTGGGCACTCTAAGATACTGGGACTTACACAGAGCTAGTTGATTGCAAGCATCTAGCCTTGAGCTGTGCTTGCTTTTAAAGCTGTCATTATCTGTAGAAGTACAAGACTGGCCATACCCTATAAACTTCAGTCCACATCGCCTCCTCTAAGGCTTCCTCGTCATTTCCAAACCTTAGCTTTTTCTAAATGCTTCACCTTTCTTCCGGACTTCTCCCCACTCCCAAATAAAGCTATTTCCCAAATAGGAGGCATACTGTGTGTTGGAGATGCGCCCTGATTCCCATGCAGTTCCAGGGAGGATTCGGTCAGAACATCACTCAGAAATTCTAGTCAGTGTGTAAACACGAATAGCAGCCTGTAGTTCAAGAATCTTCTCAAAGACAGTGACCGTGAACATGAGAGCAGTCAACATTTAAGAACCTCCTGCTTGCCAGACACACTCTGCCAGGCCCATCACCATGTTTCAATCATGTGATTTTTTTTTTTAAAGATTTTATTTATTAGAGTGCAAGAGAGAGAATATGAGCAGGGGGAGGGGCAGAAGGAGAGGGAGAGGCAGACTCGGAGGCTCAACCCTGAGATCATGACCTGAGCTGAAGGCAGACGCTTAGCCAACTGAGCCACCCCGGTGCCCCTAAATCACATGATCTTAATAGGGACGCTGCGAGATTATGTCTTACTGTGTTCCCCCATCTGATGGCTGGCAAACTCAGAAGTTAAATGGCTCACTGGAGATCACCCGGCTTTGAACAGGCCAATCCAAATTTTGACTCCAGAGCCCATTCCCATAATTGCATCACTAAACTGTCTTCTGCATACTGGATTTTCAGGTTCTTCTTCCTCTTCTCTTAGACCCCCTTTATGATTTTATACATGTTCTTTGACCGGTCCTTCTGGTAATGTGGCCAGAAAAATGAAAGCAACCATGTGCTAATGCCAAGGGCATCTCTTATGTTTCTAAGCAGATACCCTACTAAAGAAGGGTGATGATGACCTTCCTATGCAGCTTGAACCAAAGTCAGTAGATGGGCCCAGCAAACTGAGTCGAGATGAGTTTTGTCCAATGATACCATTACCATGGTGGTCAAAAGTATGCCAGAAAGGGGTCAGTCCCCTGATCGCACATGAGAAAGAGAACTGCACGTGTTAAATGAAAACACATCATCTTCACTTCAGATTTTTAAAATCTTCTCGAATAAACTATACTTCTATTATCTGAAGATGCTCCAAAATGCACTTGTTCAAATTCTTGGAAAGTAAAAGCCATTCAGAAGGTCATGGTCTCCTCCCCCCAACTCCACCCCCCGACCCCCCGCCGCCCATCTTCAGTAGGGTTTGAGTCTTGGTGCCATGGTGATTATTCCTGAATAGCACACTTGGTTTTGTTTTCAATGGCATGGTCTACTGGCTCATCAGCCAACAAGATTCTACCCAAGGAGCAGTATTTGGGAAAAACATCTACTTCCACATCATTGATGAAAATCTGTTATTTTCAATGAGATTATGTAGATACTAGTTGAGAGCTATATATGGTCCCAGTCACTTTCTCCTCAGAGCTGTCTGTGATAATCTGCATTGAGTTCCTCAACATATACTTCAAAAGCACTTTGATAAGCACGGGTATATCTGGATTACCACCGCTGAGAGTTTTAGATATTTGTCTTAAGCTATTGACTTGGAGCCTCCCTGAAGCCTTTAGGGTCATATTACAAATCAGCTTCCTGACACTATATCGATGATGGGGAATGGGTCAATACAGCCTGGTGCCTATACTAATAATAGGGAACAACTTCCTTATTTTACCAGCCGTAAAGAACATCTGTAAGCTTATTTATTAATCACCATCACCCACACCCATCAATGACGTTGAGTATTTTCGTGAGATTACTAAAAATAGCATGAAGGTCCTTATGCCCCGATTCCTTCTCCAATGGCAGTTTTAGAATACCCCTATATAGATATAGGAGGGCTTAAGAGCTTGGGAAGGGAAGATAGGAGACTTGTAAGGAAGTTACACTGTACAGGAAACAGACTGATATGTGGTGAGAAAGGGAAGAGAACTTGATGGAGATGATGGAGGGGCTTAAGTCCCCTCCCCAACCACCACTGACATCCCCCACGGCCCGCCCTGTGTCAGATGTGCAGCAAGCAACAACATGAACGTTCAAGAATACCAGTTTTTGAGAGTCCAATACTGTTGCTGTATACTCTTTAGTAGCGTAGCGAGAAAGCCTTTGACCAGGATACTGTTTGTATTGGGCTCAGAAACACGAACCTGTCCTTTCAAACAGAGGGAAATTAGAGTCAGCGGGTTATGCAGATATTGGCAGAACTGGGAAACCAACCGGTGAGGCAGCACAGAGGTGGTCAAGGCAGGAAGACAGGAGCACCGCAGGGGGCAGGGGGGGGCACAGAACTGGATGCTGGGGCAGCAGCTGGAGCCGTGGAGGGCTGTGAGGGAGGTATGGCCAGTGCCAGGATGGACAGCATACTGTCCAAGCAGCAAGAGAGAGAGAAGGGGAGAAGTACATCTGCTCCAAAGAGAAGCCTACTCTTAGGAATGTGCACTCCAGAGAATAAAGGCAGAGCCACTCAAACTTCTCCCCTACAACAGTTCCCACCAAGGGTACGGCTGACCCCAAGCTACTAACAGACTTGAAATTCCTGTATGCCTTCTGTTTTAAGTCCAATAATTCATGCAGATTTTTGCCTTTTGAGACACACAATATTCTGAATTTATTTTTAAGTAAAAATAATGAGCTTCTTCCCCCCAAACGTTCAGATTGATCCACGTGTTATTTTGTGGCTTATCTTCACTCCCTAGTTCATGGCCACATACCCTCATCCAGAAGATGGGTCCCCAAAACCAGCTCACGCATGGGCTAGCCCGCAGGGTCAGGGGGGAACACAGGGATGGCCACGGGGAGGGGCAGCCACATGGACAGCCCAGCATCATCATATCTAACTTGGGGGGAAGGAACTGTAACTCCATACTCCACAGGCTCCTTCCTCCCCGGCCACTTCCACAGAATTATTGTCCAGACGTACAGGTGGGGGAGGGAGCAACCCAGACTCTCCGATTTGGGGATCTGATGAGCAGTCACTGTGTCAACAGTGGTCTCTATAGGATTGTGGGAGCCTTTTGACCCCACCATGATGTGGCCAGATTACAGAATAAACCTCCTCGTGCAGGGCCAGAGCTGGAGGAGGCCCTGCCATATGGTGGTGCCACAGCCACCGGGACTTAAAGGTGACACTCCACTATCTGAAATATTCACCACATCACCTACTCCCTAACTTTGCCACAGGGCAAAGCACCTACACTATTTATGCCCTAAACCTTGTCTCAGAGGCCTTTCCCAACCCGGCCCTCCCTCCAGTGTAGATTAAACAGCCGCTGTGTACTGCCATCTGGTGGTCACAGAAGCAAGCACACCTGTAAAATTCTGTCTGAGCCCCAATTAAGAGGATCCAGTTAGTTCCCTTTTGCAGAAGCTACTGGATCCCCAACTGCTGTTTGTTGTGTAACCCAATGGACTCAGAAACCAACAGAAGCTACCAAGACAGAGGCTGGGAAATGTTAATAATAATGAAAATTAGAACAACAGCATTAATAATAGCTATACTGTATCACTAACTTATATCCATTTACTTATCTATAAAACAAGTGGTTCACGCCTTAAAGGATTGTTGCAAAGTTAAAATGAATGAGTACATGAAGGTTCCTAGGACAGGGGCGCCTGGGTGGCTCAGTCAGTTGGGTGTCTGCCTTTGGCTCGGGTCATGATCCCAGTGTCCTGGGATCGAACCCACATTGGACTCCCTGCTCAGCTGGGAGTCTGCTTCTCCCTTTCCCTCTGCCCTTCTCCCTGCTCATGCTCTCTCTCTCTCTCTCTCTCTCTGAAATAAATAAAATAAAATAAGTTCCTAAAACATTACTTGATGCATAGTAAACACTGAAACGTTAACTACCTAAGTATTAATAAGAACTGGCAGTATGCCAGACACTATAGTAAATGCCTTACAAACTTCTAGCCATTTAATTTTCAAAACAATCCTGGCAAGCTGGAACACTTTCATTCCCATGTTGCAGATTTGTCCGCTGAAGCTTGAAGAAGCTGAGAAATTTGCCTCCAGGTCACAGAGCTAGTAAGTGTTGGAGGGAGAATTGAAACTGGCAACTTGGCACCTAGATTGCTCCTTCATCTACCAGGCTGAAATGCCTGTGTGCTGTGATGAGTCTTCCCAAACGTTTATCTAAAGCCCATCCCACCCCACACATATACCCCGCCGCCACCACCACCACACACACATTCAAGACGAGACGTTCTCTCAGGGAGTACCCGGACGCCATTGTTTCCCCAGACCCTGGTCCAGTGCCTGGTACATGCTAGGGGTTCTTTGGAGAGCCGTGGAATCAGCGGGGACACCGTGTAATGGCTGTGGCCATTCACGAAACATCTGTCTTAAGGACAGCTCACCAACGACCACATCAGAAAAGAAAAAATGGTGTCAGATTTTGAGTAGAAGGAAGGGCCATAAAAATGTTTTTAAGATCCATCAGAGAGATTGCGATTTGCCAGTCTCGGGACCACAAGGAGAGAAAAATGGAGTGACGTTCTTGCTGTTGGAAAAGTCTTGTTTTTCCACATTTAACACAGACACCAAGGATCCTGTGGCCGCAGCAGCGGTGAAGTTACGGGACCAGGACCTGGCTTGTTCCTCCCAGTTCATGCAATGGAAGCACTGCAGGAGCAGTGTAGACACCCTCCTTGGGTGAACATCCTGGCAAGGACAGCCTTGGGAAAGACCAAGGAGGCAGCCCTTTAAATAATATGATTTGAGTGGACCCCAGCGCAGCCTTTCATCAAGAAATACCGATTTCAACCCTGACATTTCATCCTCAGAGACTGACTGATTTCCTTGGCTCCTGAGAACTCAACCTCCAGCTCAAAGCCCACGCCTCCCCCTCCCCCATTCTCCAGTGGAGACAGGTCCAGCAGCGCACCTCCTCCAGCCTCACAGGGTGGTCCCCGAGATCTGAGCCCTCACCCCTCCCAGGGGCTTTGCTGTTACATGCTCTCTCTGCCCCGGGGACTCCCTGGAAAGAGGCTGAGGAGACCTCTGCCAAAGAGCCGCACGCATGAGAGAATGAGCCAGAAAACTCGGGGCCTGAGGGAGGACAAGGAGGGGAAGCTTTTTGTATTTGGTCAGGATCTTGCGCTGGGGCGAGTGTGGAGCCGGGACCCAAACACACCTCAGCGGTATGGCCATGGTGTAGTTTACAAGCCGTTGCGAGAAACCTCGCCTGCGCCAGCGTCCTACTGGTGTCTGCCTTGCCTCAGTATTCAAGGGGACAGGCGTGTGTAAACCAGGTGGAGGAGGGGGTCATGAGGGAAGTCCCCCTTTCTTCACTGAGTCACCTTTTTAGGTTATCAGATTTGGAGGAGAGCTTTGAGGTCATGGACTCCTTTTGCAACTAAAGAAACTGAGGAATCGAGAGACCACAGAGTTTCCCACGTCTGCACCTGGTGAGGGAGCTGTTGCTAATGTGTAACTTGGCCGGGCTGGTTCCCCCCAGACACGGTATAACACTTCGAGTTTGAGGCACAAAACTGCCCCCTGATAATTAGGACTGTCATTTCGACCGTTGTTCTTCCCAAAATATTTCATAAAACACAAGTTTTGTTGGTTGTTAAGTCTTTTATGGGGGGAAAATTCTGTGGTCAAATAATTTGGGTAAATACCGATGTCAGCCAAGTGAAAGAGTTTTTTCATAATCACGAATGTGTTCATCTTTAATCTTTTTTTTTCTTAAGATTTTAGAGGAGAAGCGGGCTCCCCGCTGAACAGGAAGCCCAATGTGGGGCTCGATCCCAGGACCCTGGGATCATGATCTGAGCCGAAGGCAGACGCTTAACGACTGAGCCACCCAGGCGCCCTTCATCTTTAACCTTTAATCGCTACTGTTCCCAAACCTATCTGACCATGGACCCCTTTCTGAGGGGAAAAACCTACAAACACATCTCTGCACATAAATATCCCATCAAACCCAGTTCTGGGTGATGCTAACACGTATCGTAGCACATCAACTATTGAAGATTTTATTTATTGATTTGAGAGAGAGAGAATCTCAAGCAGACTCCACACTGAAGGCAGAGCCCAACTCAAGGTTTGATCTCACAACCCTGAGATCATGACCTGAGCCGAAACCAAGAGCCGGAAGCTTAACGGACTGAGCGGCCCATGTGCCCTGCACATCAACTATTGAGAATGCATAAAATAGACGGTGATAATAAAGGTCCTCATATAGTCTTTCAGGTTCTCCAAAATCACCCAAGCTTAGCCTCTTAAGGAGAAAAGGAAACACACCAAGAGTTTTCAAAAGCTGTCCAGAAAGGAGGAAATGGATTGAGTGGTCTTAGAATTTAGCTTCTTGTCCCTTTACTGTTGTGAATTCAGCACAGTCAGTGAAGTTGGGCAGGCCATCTCGGATCTGTCCTATAAAGCACCTAGCAATTTCTTCAGCACCTGGCAATTATCATCCTTCATTCCTCTTGAGCCCAGGAGCTCAGTACCCAGAAACGACTCACTAAATATTTGTCAACTTCACCTGCTGCCCAGGTTACATGAAATCCCAGCTGTTTTGCAAACACCGGCGAGTTGGTGTTTCAAAAAAAACGGAGCTGGAAATTTAAGCGTTTTATTTTGTGTCTCTCTCCCAAGCATTCCAGCTTCAATCAACTCAGACCGCTTCCCCGCTGCAGTCTCTACGGCTCAAGGGCTAGAACCCTGGGCGCCGAACGCCCTTGACCCGGGGAACGGCCCGAGGGAGGGTTTGCTGCACCCAGTCCCACCCATCTCTCTCTGCTCCTGCGCCTGGCTCTTTGTTTTGGGCCACTGGGTAGTGCAATCACAGGAAGAGGCAGGCCCTCTGTCGGAATAACCTAGAAAATCTCCTCCTCGTCCTTAATTCACTCACAGCTCTCACTCGCCCAGCATGCCTTCGGTTGAATAGCAAGTGCAAAGGGCCCCGTATGAGCTGGATGCTGCCGTGAGTTAGGCGCTGCCTGCGAGGAGCTTGGGATAGAAGAGGAAGCAGACTGCGGAGGACACCAAAGCACTCGTCCCCTCGAAGACGGCAGCGGAGGACAGGAACCGTAGTTTCTTGGCCTGTGGTGCTCCGGTGCCTGGGACTGGCTATTGAGGAAAGGTCTTCAGGATGTGCTCAGAATAACTAAATCCAGAAAAAATCGGTGGGCTTGGGGAGCTCCCTTCCAAAACCCTTTCCCCGCTGCTTCCTTAGCGGGAGTACCTTACTATCAGCGGTTTCCTGTCGGTGGTCGGTCCTAGTCCAGAGATACACAGAACAAGAGCTGACGTTAGGTTGGTGCCTTCTTTTTTTTTAATTTCCCACTTTTTTTTTCTTTTAACTTTTCATTTTGACATTACATCAGGTTTACTGAAAAGCTGTCAGAAAAGTACAAAAACCTTCGTATACCCTCCACTCACAGTCCCCCAAAGTTAACATTTACCACATTTGCTTTATCCTCTCTCTCTCTGCACACGCACAGACGCGCACACAAATTTTTTTCTAAGTCATTTTAATAAATTACAGATACCATGCCCTTTCCTCCTTAATACTTCCCTGGGCGTTTCCTAAGAACAAGGTGGTTCTCTTATATACCCCAGTGCATTGATCAAAATCAGGCAATTAACATTGACTTAATACGGTTACCTAATCTATAGGCCTTACTCAGATTTCAACAATTGTGTCAATAATGACCTTTTAGCAAAAAGCGCATGCATTTCATTTGGCCATCGTAGCTCCTTAGTCTTCTTTACTCCGGAATGGCTCCTCAAGTCTGTCTGTGTTTTTCGCACTAGTACTTTTTTTTTTTTTCCAAGAGTACAGGCCATCTGTTTTGCAGGATACCCCTCCATTTGGGCTTCACAGATGTTGCTTCACTCTTCCACCCAGGTTACATTCTTTTGGCAGGAACACCGGACAAGTGATGCTGAGTTCTCCGTGCATCCCATCGGGGGCACCTGGAGCCGGGTAGTCTCATCGGGTGCAGGCAGTGTTCCCTTTGGTTATCGGATGCAGGTGCTACGTGCCAGATTTCTCCACTGCCCAGATACTGTTGGAGCCTTAAGCATGTGCCGGGAAGATGCTTGGAGGCTAACCATTCTGTTCTCCTCAGACTCTTGCCCACTAGTGTCAGCATCCATTGACGATTCTTGCTTGAATCAGTTACTGTTATGATGGTGATTGTTCTGGTCCCGTGATTCCTCGTGTGTGTGCATGTGCGTGTGTGTGCGTATGTGCGTGTGTGTGCGTGTGCGTGCGTGTGTGTGTGTGTGTGTGTGTGTGTGTGTTAGCTGGCTTTCGACCTGTAAGGCAGAACTTTCCCTTTTTAAATTTCTATCAGTGTGGATTCACAGGTCCTCGTTTTATGCAGTGGGTTATAATCCTTTGTATCAGTAGCATATATTCTGATGCTCTAATTGTTCCAGATTTGGCCAGTAGAACCTTCACAAGCTGGCTGGTTCCCGTCCTTTGCGTCTGTCACCCTTTAGGACCATCACTATTCAAAGGCAGCCCTTGGCAACTGGGTTGAGCCTTTTCCTGTTACCTCTTGACTTGCGGATGAATACTCAGCATCTCTGCCTGGTTAGAAAACGGACTCTCCGTGGTCTTCCCATCTTCCCCCACCCCCACCACGACCCCCCTCCCTCATGGAACAGGATTTTCCAGCAAGGAGACTTGACTAATAACTGACGGAGCGTTAGCATGTCCATCCTCAAACACAGGACTGTTTAACTTCAACACAAAACACGGGGCAGAGTCAACCCCCAACACAGGACTCCGGGAGTGGCCGGCCAATCGCCTGCGGTGGGTGGACATCCCATCCTAATGGTATTTGCTTTTCCCCTGTGCATACCAGCTGATGGTTGCAAAGGATTTGCCCTTTGCTTCTCTGTTGCTTTTTTATATTCCAAAGAGAAAGCAAATTCCGATTCTGCTAAGTAATAAAAGGCCCCTGACAACTGAGTTCTCGCCTTCAAGCTAGCCCTTGTCAAGGGGGGTTGGGGGGGCGGAGAGAAAGCAGGTAGACTGCCCATTTTGAACTCAGTGTTATTTCAAACGAGCATGTATTCTGCCCCCTCCCCCCCGCCCCTCGCACCATTTCCATGTGTCACACCAGGCAAGGAATATTCCCTTTTCGATCCTGGATATGGGAGAGCTCCTTGCTCAAAGCAAGATGTGGGTGTGGCAAGGACATAGAAAAAGAGAAATCATGGATTTGTTACTAGGAATCTTCACAGAAGGAAGGCAATTGTAGACGGGCAGGCAGGGGTTGGGTGTAAATACACTAGTCCCCACCCTTTCCGTCAGCGGTCACACAGCCTTGGATGCAGGAGTTGCCTCAGTGAGGGAAGGAATGCCGCCAGGAGGGAGAGCCCTGGGCAGGTGAGAGAAGGCTGAGCCCTGACCAGGAAGAGGCTGTGTCCACTGGCCGGAGAGGCTCGGAGCATGGCCCTCAGGTAGGAGACTAGGTCCGGAGGAAACCCATGTGGTGTGCCCCGAAGGCCAGCCTTCGGGGGAGAAGCCACTTAGAAACCTGTTCTTAAAAGGGGAAAGCCATCAAAACATCCTTCACCTTCTGTGGCTTCGGAAGAAAAATAGATCCTGTGGTTTTCCTGGAGAAGGAAGGGCACCCCAAAGCCCCAGGTGGCTTGTAAATTCTTAAGAAACAAGGACGCGGTGGCTCTCCAGCTGGCCTCTTCAATCTGAGTGGTGTGCATTTCGGTGCCTGTGGCCCCCAGGCCCCAGACCCAGCCCCAGAGGGTGGGGCCTGCAGCCAGGCCAGGCTTCACCACGGTTGACCTTGGTCAGCCGGAGACCTGATCACCCAAGGTGTGGCTCAAGGCCTGCCCCTTGCTCACCTCCTCCCTTCTTTCCTCTCTCTCCCTTCCCTCTTTCCTTCCTGAAAACCTTCCCCTCCTATACCTCTTGAACTCCCCATCCCCAAATTGACCTCCCTGATATTTTTACAAAGATTAATATTTTACAGTGGCTTCAGTGACATGATGACCCAGTCTGCCCTCTCAAAAACTTCAAAGCCTGGTTTCTCCTTTTTTTTTTCTTTTTTGCCACCTATCCTCCTGACTGATTGTGTTTTTAAACGGAGTCCAAGATAAATAAAAGTACTGCAAGTAGGCAGAGGGGGGCAGTTTTAGAGCAGGGTGGGGGAGGGGGGAGAAGGGGGGGAGCAGGGCTGATGGAGGGGAGGTGCACGTGGTATTTGTTATCTATCCTGTTTGTCCAGCTGATTTGTGAATTATTAGCAGAAAATAGGCATAAGTGGAAGCAGAGGCTGGGAACAAAATTCCAGGTTCTGGAACCGGGGTCATTTAATTGAGAGGGCTTTGAAGAAGGAAATGCTTGTACACACAAACTACTGTAAGCTCCCAATGATCTCTTCCTCCGAGGAACTTTTGTGGCACTTGGGGCTTCTATCTTTCAATCGGTGCCACAGTTGATAGAAATATACCATTTGGCTTATTCCAGAAAGCAAGTATTATTTGGTGTTAATAAATGAGTTTGTTCCTGTGTGTGTTGTGGCAACTAGATTTTATCTTTCTTCGGTGCAAGGCCTCCATCCCCCTTCTTTTTTTTTTTTTAACATGCTGTGTCCAAACAGGTCCGAGTAATAAGTATGTGCTTCTTATGAATGTTAACTCATATAATCTCCAACGATTCCTTATGGTAGACATATCATTAGTCCCATTTACAGATGGAATAGCTGAGGCCTGAAGTCATACAGCCAGTCAGAAGCTGGGCTCCGAACCATATAATCCAAGTAAATCTCCCCAACTCCAATCTATGATCACATCTGCAAAGACTTGGGTTTTGGTTTTTTTTTTTAAAGATTTTATTTATTTATTTGACAGAGAGACACAGCAAGAGAGGGAACACAAGCAGGGGGAGAGGGAGAGGGAGAAGCAGGCTTCCTGCTGAGCAGGGAGCCCAAATGCGGGGCTCGATCCCAAGACCCAGGGATCATGACCTGAGCCAAAGGCAGACACTTAATGACTGAGCCACCCAGGCGCCCCAAGACTTTGGGTTTTTTGTGTGTTGTTGTTGTTTGGTTTTTGGTCATAAGCAGTAACATTCACAAGTTCCAGAGATTGGGATGGGGATATCTTTGGGGGGCCATTTTTCAGCATTCCATAAGAGGTTATTTGTGGATTACATAGGCCCGGTAACCTATCCATCTATAACCTCTTAAAGAGCACCATTCATGGGGCGCCTGGCTGGCTCAGTCGAAGAGCATGTAACTCTTGATCTTGGGGTTGTGAGTTCGAGCCCCACATTGGGTGTAGAGATTACTAAAAAAATAATCTTAAAAAACACAAAACAAAACAAAACAAAAACGAGAGAGCACCGGTCATTTTTCGTGTGGGTAAAGGCTTGTGAAGCAGTTGTGAAGGGCATCCTGGGAATTCAGCCACAACTAAAGACAGAAGAGGGGCCAGGGGAGGCAGCGACACGGCCAACAATGAATGATCTTTCCTTCTTCCTAGAGCGCACATCTTACAGAGACGGAGAGACTGGGGCTGTAGATTCTGTTATCGGCCTGTCTTTTTAAAGGTTGTAGGTTTTAGAAGTTAGTAGGTTTTAGAGGTTCTTTCACATCAGCATTTTGGCTCTTGAGAGGAAAGATCAGAACAACATGATCAGTTCTACATGGAGGGAAGATTTGAGTCAGAGGAAACACGAAACTTGGAAAGGGGCAGGTGGGAGATAAAAGAAGCACAGAGCTGAACCCACCTGCTGCCAGGAGGCCCCAGGGGCCCGTCCTTGAGCTGGAAGAGTGTGGAGCCCTTGGCCCCAAGCCAGGTGTGGCCCAGTCATGGGAAAGGCAGAACAGGTGCAGTTTAGTCCTGGGTAAAGCGTGGCATGATGACTGCAGCTGTAACCTCCTTGGGTGTCTACTGTGGAACACGCAGGTCAGCCGCCGTACCCAGATGTCCTTTAACACTTGAGTAGCTAATCCCCTGGTAAGGAGTCCTCTCTTCTCTCCTACACCTCCCGCTGCAGCACGGTGGCTGCACCCTGGTTGGGTTCCCGCGTCCCCAGTGCAAGGCGATGAGCTAGGAAATGGCACGGATCCTTTTCAATCCCGCCTTTCTCCCCCTTGCATTCTTCAGCCTGTGTTAACTCCTTTGCCGAATGGAGATGACACAGGTACCTCCCAGGGTGGGCGGAAAGGGCCTGGCAGAGACCAGTGTGAGCAGATGTTTGAGAGCTCTGAATTTGCAATTTGGTATAAAGGAAGGGGTTCCCAGGACGCGCGTGTTGTCCTTTTGCCAAAAATTGTGACTCGACGAACTTGGAGTATCTAAGGAAGAGAAAGCAAATGTAATTTCTATTCACGTGTCATTCACTGTGTTCTCTCCTTTTTAACTTTCTTTTCCAGATGGTAACAAAAAATAATCCAGATGGGGTGCAGGTGCTGTAAAATGATACAAAGGTAATGCTGAAAAAATAACTTCTGAGTGGAGGAATCTGGGATTACCATGGGGGCCCTTCTAAAGACCATGCATGGATTTACTGCATTTATCCCTCTTGGGGCATGACCAGCATTGCTAAGAAATTATGAGTTTGGAACTGCTTTGATATCATTTAAGAGGACATATGGCCTAGATTTTTAAACTTGTTTTGCTCACCGCTCAGAGCGCGTTGGGAACGACATAATGCTCTGAGAGCAAATCTGGTTTAGGTTGAATTTCCAGTTCTCCAGAGAGCTTCAGCACAAAGAAAAGCTTGGGTTTCAGGGATGGTGCCTGACAGGGCATCGCTGAAAATAAATCATGCCCATCACATACATGTTTTTAATTTTGTCCAGATTCTATTTCAGAATAATTTGGATCACATGAATAGAATTCTACACAAACTAAAACCTGACTAATTTGCTTCCTTCACAAATAACACTTTTTATTATTCTAGTTCTACATCTGTAGCTATATGGCTGTATCCATTTATTCGTATGTATGTGTGTGTGTATAAGTTCTCTTCCATTGTCATCACAATGTGATGGTAGGCTTTATTCAGAAAACATTTATCATAATAAATATTATAAGTATCATTCATGTTAGTCCAGACTTCATATTTATTGTTTTTAACGACTACACGATATTCCATTAAGGGGATATGCTTAACCACTTAGTCCCCTGTTATTGGGCATTTGTTTTATTTCCCTGTTTGGTTATTTTTAAACTCCATGAATCACTTTGTACTTTACTTTGTTTCTCTCTTGGATCTCTTCTTAGGCTCTATTCCTTTACCCCAACTCTTATCTAATTGGTTTAGACACACATATAGGCTTAACAGAATAATCGCAGAAATTAACAGGAATAGTAGAAGGAGGCAGAGCCTGTAGGAGAAAGTATTAATGACAGAAGCTAGTTATTCATAAAGGTAGTAACGAATAAAGTGTATTAGTGTTTAGCCTGACCCTCATTCTTGTCACCCCCAGCTATCTCTTTGATCCGGTTCAAGTGCCCTCCCCTGGCTATGTCAACGAGGTGAACAGCTGCAAGGTGGATGAAGGTGACGTGGGTAAACTGAAAGGCAAACAGAGCGGCCAAGTCCTCGTGCACAAAAACGAGCTGCAGAGCGAGGGCCTGAAGAGGACGGCCAGCAGAGGCAGAGCCTGTGGCGGGCAGGAGCCCCACTGGCCTCCCCCCGGACCGCCCCCTCAGGGGGACACGGCGGGGGGATACTGTGCGGACAGAGCTGGCAGTGCCATCAACGGCATTGGCCCCGCCCCCCTGCAGCCCACTGGGGATCATGGGCCCCACCGGGGAGACAGGGGCTCCTGCGTCAGGACCGCGCACAGCGTCGCCCCAACTCAACCCTTCCCGGAAGGAGGGGGCCCCGGACAACAGGACAGTGTGCTGCCGGCCTCGCAAGAGACCCAGCTCATCCGAAATGGGGACTCCAGAGCTTCTTCCAGGGCAGAAGGTCCTGCCTTGCGAGTACAAGACCATGACCTCCAGATACCGGCCCCGGATTACCCTCCCTTTCGGGGCTCCACTGTAGACAAAGCTGATCCGGAAGAAAAGCACTGTCTTTCCAAGAGCCAGACTGACGAAGAAGCCCCGGCGGGAATTTCCCCCAGGGTCGGGGAGCACGGTTTGAACATGCCCTTCCCCTTGAAGAGAAGCTGGGATTCGTTAAGCGAGGCCGTGGCAACAGAAGGCCTAAGTGTCTACTTTGAAGCAGAGGATGCTGCTCAGGCCGCGCCCCTGGTCGATTCCAGAACCGGCTGGGAGGATGCACCTGGCTCCGCGGGAGAGCCGGGTAGGGACGCGGAGGATGAGGATGCGGCCGTGGCCGAAGCCCTCGCAGCCTTAGAGGCAGCTACCGCTGGAGAAGACGTGGACGAGGCAGATTAGGGCCCTGAGCAGGTGTCGCTGCGCGCACGTGGGGTGCGCGTGCTCCGTGGTCGGAGCTGGTGCCCCGCAGCCTGTGCCCCCCGCAGCCTTACAGGTTGTTTGCGTCAGCGTCCGCTCTGATGATCGCGGGTGCCCGCGCCAGGTCGCTTGCTGTTAAGTATGGACAGCACCACTGTGTGGACGGGCGATCACTCAGGGCGCCAGAATAAAAATCAGAGTGCAGGTGCCCACAGCGCATGCGGGAATCAAACAGCCTACTCGTCGACCCACAGATCTCCCTCCAGAACATCTGGGACAGATGTTCTTGAGAATGCTCTGAAATCCCAGCGCTTAATCCCCACCACCCCCACCACCAAGGGCACAGAATCACGGAACATTCTGTTTGTAAATTCGTTGTCTTGCTTTTGAGAGCCAGACATTGTACCCAACCTGGAAAAAGTAGCTACCCCCACTGAAAGTGCCTAGTGTGTCCCCAGAGCATGGCTTGCCTTCAGGGACAGTCACCCAGGGAACTAATCACTAACCACTTGTTTGACATGGAGTTAAACTCAGCAGGCTTCAGGATGGAGCAGAAGCCACCAGTAAGCAAATGGTTAGTCATTAGCTGTGATATTAAGACACCTTGACCTTAACTTTTTTACATTATTACTTTTTAATCTCCTTTGGGACTGGGGAGGCTGGCCAAAATAATTCTGAAAACTGCTTGTGTTGTATTTGAGTTTTAAGTTCATGAGATTGGGAAGAGCGAAGAGATAGATGTTTTACGCCACCTAATGTCGATTCTGATTAAAATATAACAACATATGTGTCTGTCTGTCGTAACTCAAAGGTAGTTCTCATTTCCCAGACTGAGTGTCAGTAAGCCTTGATGTTTCTCTCCATTTCGAGGGCTGCACTACTGAGTTACAGGTGAGGAGAACCAGTCCGTTCACTGAGAATGGCTTTGGCTGTTTGTCCCTGCCGTTCAAACTCATGACACCACATGCTCCGATCTTACCTAAGGATGAGCCACAGCCCTCTCTGGATGCCAGCCTTCTGGTTTATAAAAGCAAGAACTGCCATCTGACATGACTCAGTGGAGAATGTAGAGGATGGTCAAGTCTCTCTGGAAAACTATGAACATGGGAGATGCTCTCATATGGCATTTCATAACACAGGCTCTGAAACCTGGCTGACCTTGGTTTGATTTCCAGCTTTGCCACACGACCTCAGGCAAATAAGTTTTCCCTTCTACTTGCCCATCCGTTAAGTGAGAATAATAGTATGTATTTGTAAAGATTGAATGAGATTATGCAGGTATTTATCACAGTGCCTGGCACACAGTAGGCACGCAACCAAATGCTAAGTCTTACCATTTGTTAAAAATAAATCCTTGAAGAATGGTTTTATGTCCTCACGACTGAAAACTCTAATACTGTCAATGTCATCACTGCACTCTGGTGATCATTTAAATAAAAAGGTGATTTCTGAGCTTCCCGGCATCTTTAAGGATGGCGCCCTTACAAATGCTTACCAGACATAACATTACCCTGGGTTTGTTTGGTGACATGCCAGCTCTACATACAAGGTCACACCAAGCACTGAAAATACAAGCTGTTGTCATTGTTAATTGCATAATCGGTGGATTTGCTATTGTACTTAGTACACGGAATGCTTCCTCTTTGAGAGTGGTCCCTTCAAGAGTTTCCCAAAGTGTATCTGTTGGGATTAGGTTCAGCCCGTGTGATAAATGGCTTATGTAAAAATAGAGATGTATTTAGAAGAAGTCCGGAGTTAGTAGTCCAGGGTGATAAGAGTTCCATCCTATCAGCTACCTGTGCTCCTATCATCTTGGCTTCCTTCTCAAGATTACTGTGTATTCCAATCATGACATTTGCTTTCCATGCAGGGAAAAGAAGGAAGGGATCTCCCTCCCTTCCATTTATACCTTCTTGGTCAATATCTAGTCATGTGGTCACATTTAGATGCAAGAAAGACTAAGAAAACTTACCTTTCTGTCTGGATTTTCCAGTCGAATTCAGGATTCACTTACCAAGAAGAGGGAGAATAGACATTGAGTGTTGAGGTGGTCACCTTGCTGTGTCTGGTACGCCAGGGCCTCAGAAACGCAAGAGCCTGGGAGAGAGCCAGTTTGCAAGAGGTTGAAAGATTGTATTCACATTTGGTGTAACAGAAAGGGATTGAACTTTCCCTCTAGTGGAAGGAGGACTGGACAACTACAAGGTGTCCTGACCTCCCATGGCTGTCTACAACAGAAGGATGAAAGAAGAAAATTCAGACAGAAAACGGGTAAGGTAAGGTGAGGAATTAATGCAGACAGGTCTCCTTGCCTTGCACGTGTACATAATTTCCCATTTTGAGACTGCTCTGGATACTTCATGTTAACAGTTCTCCTAAGCTTTAAAGATTCTTTTTGTGCAAATAACTGCTTCAGAAAGGTTAGCAGATGACCAAGATTTTCGAGTGTTTTCTTGTTTGTTTTTTAAGCTGTCATGACGCCTTTTGTCTACCCCCATATCCAGGCTCTACCAAAGGATGTCCAGATCTTCAGGTTGAAAAGAAATTTCAGATTTTAGCTTTATCCACCAGGTTGTCTAGCAACTGACTAAGCATCCTACTCTGTGGAGTGTCTTTCTATAGTCTAGTGCCACCCCGTATCAGAAAAGTAATGATTGGCAATAGTGAATTTTTAAAATTTCCTGGACAACTTGAAAGCACAGATGCACTCTGAATGGAAGGCACTGGCTTTGATTAGGAGGGGACATCCTGGTCTTTCATGGTCTAAGCAAATTGTGTCATGTGGCTATTTACCACATTAAATCTTGATTTTGATATAAAATTATTTCTATATTGTATGCGTGTGTATGTGCATATGTACACATTTTTTCCTGGGGCAAGCTGAACCATCATGTAAATAGAAAAGTAAATATTTTTCTCTGGTTTCCAAGGCAGATAGTAGCAAATTGTTGTAACTGTCAAACCAGATGTTTAAAGGCACAAAGAGAATTTGAGGCTGCTTATTAGCACACGCCCATTTTGTCCATACTTAGTAACTGCTGGCCAGTCACTGTTTCTCCCTTTCTGCTTCACTCTGCCTCTGACCCAAAGGATCAGACTGTCTCTTCCTGGGTCTTCCATCAGTATTTCCAAGCAGGAGGCCCTCGGAAGAATGAAGGGGGCACAGAATCAAGCATGTGAGCAAAGATCTGATTTCCTTCGTTTTGTCTCTGTGAGGTCACAGGAGTGAGGCCTCCAGTCTTGGACGTGAACTTTATGATGAAAATGTAGAAATCCTTGCTTTCTGGGGTTTTTTGTTTTGTTTTGTTTTTAAACTCCAGAGTTTAAATAACTCAGTTATTTCCAAACCCTCTATTTTGGAACTGGTGATAATTAAACAGAGACAAGCTAACATTTGTTTCTCCTGGTAAACGCTTTCCCTGTTAATGTGTGGGAAAAATAAGTTGCACGTTGATTTACTAAATTGGTAAGTTCCTCCGATGCAGGAAGTTATAGTAGACGGCTATAAACTGACCTTCAAAGCACCCTCGGCCACTTGAAGAAACAACACTGCAGACACCCCTATCAAATATGCTGATTATGGATGATTCTTACCTGCCACATTAAATCAGTCGGCTGCAGTTGACTACTAGCAATGGTTTTCAGTTAAAGCAACTGTAACAGACCAGTGCCTTGTGCCTCCATCTAGGATAGCGTAGGGCACAAGGCGGGAACTCAATCCATCATTTGTTGAGGGAATGAGGAACAGCTCCCCACAATATAGTTAGGACACCCCCTGCAGCAGAGATTCTGGAGGCTAATTGGGAGATTGTGGTATGTAGCCATCAAGGTATAAATGCAGGGCCATGGAAGCACAAGTCTATGTGAATCCAAGAGAAAAGAAATTGCATCTATTATTCATGCTTTTCACTCCCAGACTGCCCTGCTCTGTTTGAGCAATGGTGCTTTAGAGTGGTCCATGGAAAGGGGTCAGAGAGTAGAATTCGAGGACTCGGTGAAGGTTTGGTCTCTAGACTGAGACCACGGGACTCTGAGGAGCTTAATCCCCAAATAAGACAAAACCCTCAAGAAAACCAAAGTTTGGGACCAAGCAATGGGAAACTTGGCTGACCACATTTTTCACTCATTTTGAACTCAATCTTTAAAATCCTGAGGGAGTAAGAAAGGAAGGATGTGTGTTTGTGTAACAAGACTCAGATGTCCCCCGGAGGTTGGCTCTGTAGCCATGCATCCCGAGCTGCAGGTCTCAGGGGTTATGAGCACATGGCACGTGCCAAGCACTCACACACACACACCTCTGTAATCCAAAGAAATAGGGGTGGAATCAGTCTGCGCTTCTTGCTCACTGTGTGACCTTGAGTTTACATTTCTTTACTGACCCCCATTTTCCCCACCTGTAAAACGGGGATCCTTCCTACCCCCCAAACTGAAAGCAGATATTCTCAAATTTCAGGGTGCCTGTTTCCAAACAGCAGATTTCTGGGCCTCACCTCCCAGAGATTCGGGTTCCATAGGTCTTGGGCGGAGACCTGGCATCTGCATGGTTGATGTGGGTAATTCTCCAGCCACACATGGAGAAACACCAAGATTATAGACTAGGAATTGCCATATCTTCCTGATCTTGCAGCAGTTACCAATAAAAAAAGTGTGTGCTCTTACCCCTAATAGAAGAACACTTACAATTACACGTACCTCTTGAACTATGTCATATACCCAACAAAGGAATATTAAGATGGATTAACAATTAAGTATCAAAGTTTTAATACTTTCTTCCCATACCCCTTGGTTCTGTGAAACCTACTTTGAAAACCACTGACTTAGAAGCTCAAATGAACTATCTATAAAAGCACTTTGTAAATAGACAAAACCGAAGTAATATTTTTGACAACATATATGTGAGCCGTATACACTTAGAATGCACACTTAGCCGTACACAAGCAAATGTGAAAACGTACACTCCAATACCACTCATTCTCATCCTTTGAGCCTGATTTTTAGGAAACTTCTGTATTTTCTGCCTTTAAGCATTTTGGAGTAGTTAATATAAAACTGGAGTAAAATATGACCTAGAGACCAGAAGGTAAAGAATTTTACTCATCTCCCTTATCAAAACTACATGTTCCCAACCAATCTGAACAAGACAGTTGGGAGATAGGCCGATGGGCATATTTGTTTAGTCGGGATCTCGCTATTTTGAAAGCAAAACCATAACATTTTCTCTTGATATCAGTCACCAACTTTAAAAAAAAATCACAAAAATAATTTCATTTCCAGATCCTACTCACCCTTTCCAGAATAGTCAAAGCTACAGACAATGGCGCATATAAACCTTGGTACTCATATAAAAAAGGACAATTTCACAGGTCAAAGAGGGTTAATGGTCTCTCCCCATTAATGAACGTGCTTTCCTGGTCTTAAATATCGACGCTTAGAAAGGAATCAAAAGTTTTAAATTACCCATTTACGAAGCCATAAGATCATATGCTCTCAGATTTTCATGACATCAGCCATTAGCCAGGAGACAAGCCAAGGACTGTTACGGTATTTAAAACTTTATAGAGGAAAAAAATTCCTAACCAGAAAAATGTATCAGCAAAGAAACCATTTCATAATAATTTGCCAAACAATACAATTATTGATATAGAAACCTTACTCAGTGATAATTTACGGGAGCCATCAAGTTATGGGTTTGGGTTTCTTATAGGTGCAAATATAGCTTAACTTTTTTCAAAACCACCATTTGTTATGCATTTCATACAGCCTAAGTTGTGCATTTGCATCATCTAAGTCCCACCATGACCCCATGAGTTGGAGGTATGATTATCCCCATTTCACAGATGGGGAAATGGAGGCTCAAAAAGCTATATAATTCATCCATCGTCACACAGATTGAACAACAAACTGGTCCTTGTTAAGAACTACATAATACAGCCCCCCCCCCCCGTGGAGGCAGCCATTTTGCCATCAAACGAAAAAATGGCCGAATCAAAACGTGAAATTTCTAAGAAAAGAAAGCCTCTGGTCTCCATTATTTTAAGGAACACATCAATCACAGCAATCAAGTGAATCTGAGACCTGAAACGTGAGGGAACTTTAAAATGGTGGAGAGAAATACAATGCAATTTCAGAAGAGTAAAAGTGTATGTATTGTCAATTGCAAAAGACAGGTTATTTTCTGGTTCTGAGGAAGATTTTAGCAAAGCATTGAAAAATTAGTCAAGGCCTTTATAAAGTCTCTAAGACTGTCTCTTATCAATGATACTTGTGTTTTTAAATGATCATAGGGCCATAAATTTCTTATCCTACAAAGTGTGAGGTGGACCCACGGGCATACATGTCACAGGAACAGCCAGTACAATGTATGTGGAGGTTCCTTTCCTCAGTTTGGCTTCAGGACAGTGGAAGTGAAGGCTATACCTCCCTCTGGGCCGTGATGAGACCTACGTGAGAAAAAGTGCTTTGCACATACCCAGCACTAGATGAATACTAAATGGGATTTTACTACCCAGTGAATGTCATCTCCCACCAGACCACCTTTTCTTTATGAGTAACACTCAACACTTTGACTGCTATTACCACTAAGGGTCCCGAACCACGTTTTTTTTTTTTTTTAAGATTTTATTTTTTTAAGTCATCTTTACACCCAACGTGGCGCTTGAACTTACAGCCCCAACATCAAGAGTTGCATGCTCTACTGCCTGAGCCAGGCAGCTGCCCCAACCGCTTCTAATAATTTTAAGTCATTTCCAAACTGAGTAAATCCTTTTGTACCTACATCATTAACAATCATCTCAAAAATGCAGTGGGGAGGCACTTCAAATTTAGTGTATTCCTTACTCTTATGATTAGTCTTTATTTTCATTATTTTCCGCATTAGGTCACAGTAATTTATACTTCATTACAAATTTAAGTCATACTGTGTTTGAGGTGAGTAGTTATAGCATTAAAACTGACCTATTTTCTTTTATCTTTCATTGCCCCAAGTAAGTTTTTATAAAACAAAATGCATTTAAGGCAAGACAGAAACCTTGGGAGGTTTGGGAGGTTCGGTTTGTTATTTCAACAGAGGATTGGTTTGGTTTGGTTTTTGTTTGATTTGGTCACCATTAACATATTCATTCGTAATAAGCAACCCCGTAAGTTTTGTGATTTGGGTATAGTGTTATGACTCCAAGAACTTTTTTTAAAGATTGATTGATTTGAGAGTGAGAGAGCACACAGCGGGAGGAGCAGAGGGAGAGTGAGAGACAGAAACCCGAGCAGACTCCACACTGAGCCCGGAGCCCCACTGGGAGCGCAATCCCATGACCCATGAGATGGTGACCTGGGCCAAAATCAAGAGCCAGACCCTTAACCAACTGCCCCACCAGGCATCCCAATTCTAAGAACATTTAACCTGTAATTTCTCAGCTAGATTCACTTGCAAATAAGAAGAAATCAAGTTCTTTTTTTTTTTAAGATTTAGTTAGTTATTTTTTCAAGAGAGGGACGGCTTGCGCACGCACACACGGAAGCGGGAGGAGGGGCAGACGGCGAGGGAGGGCGAGAAACAGACTCCCCACTGAGGGCGGAGCCCCATGCAGGGCTGATCCCGCCCCCCTGAGATCATGACCTGACCCCAAACCAAGAGCTGGATGCTTAACCGAGTCACCCAGGTGCCCCGAAATCAAGTTCTTTTTTAAACTCACTGAGATGACTCTACGACATTCATGTCTTATCGTGGGTGATAAGATTAAATGACACCGGGCCCTCCTGCCCCCCAATCCCTGCCCCCCACCCCCACCCCGAGTTCATCTTCAAACGTTAAGCAAAGTGAACATGACAGAAACATCAAGAACCGACTCTCAAACGGCCACTTGCCTCATTCTATCGCTTATTTCCCTGGGAAGGACCTGAACCCGGCAGGTCTGGGGCGGCTCGCCGAGCGGGCGCTGCCGGTACCCGGCCCGGGGCTAAGCGCCTGACCCGCGCACGCGCACGTAACCCTCGCAGGCACCCTAAAAGGCACGCCGTCTTCACCCCAGACTGGGAAGACTGCGGTCCCAAGAATGTAAGGTCACAGATGGCCGCAGGCGCCCAAAGGCTACATCTGTCCTCTTCTGGCAGGTTATCCCAAAGCATGAAAGGGGGGCGGGCGTGCAAGGGCACTTCAGAGGAGACGCCGCGACGTGCTGCCGGGCCGCCGGCTCCCAGGCGCCTCTGGGGCCGCACGCCAGGGCCTCCCTGCCCACGTGGCTCTGTAACTCCCCTTCCATCTCTTTTCCTGTGAATCAGTGCGTTAGTCTCGGGGTTTTGTTGCCGTCGTTGTTGACATAGAAACTCAACGCAAACGAGGGAAGACAAACGAGGAACGGCCTTGGCATGTTCCTAAAACTCCGAAGGGTAGCCGGTCCTCAGGGCCCGCGGAGCCTGGGGCCTCAAAGCCACGAGGCCTGCCTCTCCCCCCTCCCCCCGGCGGAGGTGAACGTGGCACGGCTGGGAAGCCTCTTCCTTTCCTCACCGGTTTCCACACGGCGGGGAACGTGGCCGCCCCCGGGCCCTCAGCCCACCGCTTCGGCCACTTCCTCCCGCGCCCGAGGGCGCACATCGCAAAGGGGCTGCATTTGGCCAGGTCACGGGTGGAGGTGTCCCGTGCCCGCCTCGGTCCAGCCCGGCGGCAGCCAGGGGAGCCAGGCCCAGGGCTCGGCTCTCAGAGGGAGGCGAAGGGTTCTCCAAAGGAGGAGGCCCCCTTCCCAGAAGGGAGCCTGCGCCGCGCCTGCACACGCCGCCTCCTGCCCCGCGGATCTTTTTCCTCCCCCTGCGCTTCCGCCTCCTCCAAACCTGGACCCTGCCCTTAGCCTGTGGCTCTTCCAGGAGGCGTTGGGCTCTAACTGTGGCTCACCTTCCGAACGCACTCCCTGGCTCAGCCCCACTCTTGGACAAAGCTGTGTGCCGGGCCACTCCCCAGGCCACGCGGGTCAGCTGTGGTGGGACAGAGGCACGCGGACCCTTGGCCAAGCCACGGCGCGTGGCGCTTACGATGGCGGCGCCCTCGGTCGGGGCCGGACGTGCAGACGGCGGCAGGCACCACGACCCTGCGTGCTTTTTTACCCTTTGAATAGCCCTGTGAGAGGTCCTTTTATAGATGAGGACCTTGCGGCTCAGAAAGGTTAGGTCATTTTCCGAGTGGCGGAGCCGGGATTCAAACTCAAGAGCAAAGTCACACCACTTCCGTGACAGCACTCGGGGCATGGAACTCAGTCACTCCCACCAGCACGCAAGCTAACACGTGCGGGGACACGAGCTCCCGGGTACGACACTGGTTTCTGATGAGAAAGAAAATAAAAAATTGGCAGAGCCAGGAAATGGGGGAGGAAAAACCCAAACTTGCATTTTTATGCCCGTGAAAGAGCTAATGATAGTCTTTCGCTTCTAAAGGTAGACTTTTGTTTATTCATTCGTTCAGCAGGTAATCCTGAATGCCTTCTGCCCGCCAGGTCCTGAAAAAAGACCGACAAACGACCCTAGAAGCCACGCTCCCTGCAGTTCTCCCATTCGGCCAGCAGAGGGGGCGAGTGCCAGCTCTGTGCAAGGCAGAAAACCCAGCAGGTCCGGACACCTGCTGATCTGGGTGGCCCAGCTGGGCTGGCCCAGAATGCCGGCGACAGAGCAATCCCAGGCGTCCTTTCAGGTCTTTGGAGTGACAGGGGACCCCGGGAAGATCTAAGACCAGTCCTGAAAAACGGGTCTGGGAAGATGAGGAATGTGCAAAGGAAGCCCTGGGTAGAAACAACCTATTCCACCGACAAAAAAAAAGGGTCAGAGGATCCAGAAACTGGCAAGGACCTCAGATGCAAAACAGTCCCCTTTGACCACAGCCAAGCCCTTGCTGACCAGGACTGAATCGTGGGACCCCACGTCCTAGCCTCTAACATTCTGCTGTGCTCAGTGGGGGAGAAGGAAGCGTTCTTCACCTTTTTGTTATACCACTTTAGGGTGGAAGATGCCTAAGATACCAAGAGTGAGTTGAGAAGGAAGTGCAGGAGCATACAAGGCCATGGACAGTTGGCAAATTCACTCGGGACCTGTCGGGACCGGGAGAGTGCTGAGCTAATTATTCAAGCTGACATTGCAAGGGTGGTGCTCTGCCTCCCCGTACAACAGAATGGCTGTGGGCACAACTCGTCCACTGCTCACTGCTCCCCTAAAAGCTGAGAGAGACATGAAAGCCAAGTGACTCGGCCCCACCCACTCTGCAGGGCACTTGTGCTAGAGGATCAAAAGCCTGCTCAATTAGGGGTGCGTGGGTGGCTCAATCAGTTAAGGCTGTGACTCGATTTCCGCTTGGGTCATGGTCTCAGGCTTGTGGATTTGAGTCCTCCGTCAGACTCCGTGCTCAGCACAGAATCTGCTTCAGTTTCTCTCTCTCCTTCTGCCTCTCCCCTCACCACGCTCTCTCTCTCAAATAAATTAAAAAAAAAAAAAAAAGACTGACCAATTAAGAATAAACCCCATCACACCAAGTGACCCCTTCTGACTATAAAATGAGGAATTTGGGGGGGAATTTCTAACATTCTCCCCGGTGCATACATTCCGGATTTCCTGGTTTTCACGAACTGAAATGATAAAATCAGCTTTTCCACTTCCTTAACATAAGCCCTCATTGATCATCTTATTTTCAAGGCAACAACAAAATCCCAGGAAAATTTAAAACCCAAATCCAAGGAGGCACCAGAGTGAACTTTGCTGTGTATAAATTTTGAAAATTCTAACCGGAACATAAAGGAAAGATGGCATGCAGACAATGACAAATGACGCCGCGTTAAAACTGAAATCACATCACCACGCTGAGGGGTGGGGAACAAAGGAGCTGACCTAAGCCCCAGGCACCCAGGGTTTTTGCTGGCTACTGTAAGGTGAAACAACTAGATGAACTGTACCCGCACACACCGTAGATGAACTGTACGCGCACACACCGTGCTCTAGCTGATACATTTGTTTCTCCCAGGGCTCTGTATTCAAACGACTTTATATGTATGCTAGGATTGAACTACATAAAAATATTTTAGACGGTAAGAGCAAGGTTTTCTCCCTGTAGAAGACCAAAGTTATAAACAAGGAACGCAGGAAGTTTGGAATGAGCTCTGTGGAGCTAGACTCCAGTCAGAGTACCAGTCCCAGCTCAGGTTTGTTCTAAAGACAGAGAAAGGAACCGAAGTGTGTGTACACAGGGGCTGTGTGTGTGTGTGTATGTGTGTGTGTGTATGCATAGAAGCCTAGAAGCAGTGACTTCCCTGCTTCCATGAGCACACCTACTATCCTGAACTTGGTTTCTAAACCCAATTCTACAGTAAAAAGGAACTAAGGCTCCTTGGTTAGTGGCCAGTTCTAGGGCTGAGGCAAGAAAAATGCAAGATGACAAGATGAGCCTGGAGCATCTTGAGTTCCACGAAGTGAGAATGAGCCAAAGGGTAAAAGAAAAAGGAAGAGATGAAGAGAGGAAGGGAGGGAGGGAGGGAGGAAGGAAGGAAGGAAGGGAGAATAAAGAGCATGGAGCCCTATCAAAAGGACACAGACACTAACCTGAAAGAGGCCCCACCACCACCACCACAGTCATAACTGTTGCAGGCAAGATCCACCAGTGGATGATGTCGTGGGTTCAACTGTGTCCCCTAAAAAGAGGTATTGAAGTCCCGACTCCTGGTTCCTGTGAATGGAATCTTATTTGAAATTGGGCTCTGTGCAAATGTAATGAAGTTAAAATAAAGCAGCCTCAGGGGAAGAGCAGACAAAGGCACACACAGGAAAGACAGCCATGGAAAGACAGGCAGAGATGGGAGTGAAGCGGCCACGAAGCCAGGGACGCCAAGGACGCCAAGGACGGCCAGCAGCGGCCAGGAGCTCAGAGAGAGGCATGGAACACATTCTCCCTCAGGGGCTTCAGAAGGAATCAACCCTGAAGACACCTCAATCGCAGCCTTCTGGCCTCCTAAACCGTGGAAGAGTACACTTATGTGGTTGGGGGCCAACCAGTTGGTGATTTGTTACATAAGCCCTAAGAAACTAATACAGATGGTAAAATTAGTAAGTGAAACCTTAAGCGGAAACAGGATATTGGCCTAATCTCAAAGGATCTCCTCTCAAATGTTCACTGCAAAGGGAAAGACCAAAGTGAAAGCTGGCGGGCCACGGCCTCGACCAAACGATCAAGGCTAACATCGCTGGTGACAGGCATGGACATCACGTTCCCGTTACGGGAAGGGCACATCGCCTCGGCGGATCCTTTCCATAGCACAAATCCCCCATCGAATCAGGAGAAATAGCCGGCAGACTGAAGCTGACGGGCATTCTACAAAATTACAGAAGGCTACACTGTAAATCATGGGATCATGAACCCCAAGAAAAAGAGGAGGGACCATCACAGCTCAGAGACCAGACAACTAACTGCTATAGGCGATCCTAGGTCATGATCGGCACAACGGGTGGGATCTGAACAAAGAGGCAGCGTAACTGGTAGTATGGTACCGGGGCTTCATTTCTTAGTTTCAATCGTTGGTCGGCAGTGATGCGAGATGTTAACACAGAGGGAACTGAGGTGAAGGGCACACAAAAACTCTTCGTACGAATTCCGTAACTCTTCTGCACATTCAAAGTGATCTCCAGATTCTAAAAATAATTATCAGGGGGTGGGGAGTGGTGTTACTGGCGGGGGTGGGGGGTGGAGGGAAGCGGGGATTGACATCCGGTGGGGAGAGTCAGCCAAATCATCACTGGTCAATTCAGACCTAAGAGATGAGGCACGGTAACATGAGGCTCAATATGAATCGTGCCACCACAATCACATTTTCAGTCGACAAGGCACCAACAGGGTGAATTGTTCAAAAAACAGCACAACGTGTTTAACATTTTTATTTTTAACTCTGCTTTGGTAGTACAAAAGTCGTAAAAGTACAAACCAGACAGTTAAAAATACTATTGACACTCAAAATGGTGAAAAATTTCCTTTACAAATTTTTACATCAAGGTGGCAGCCAACTCACTCATTCTACCAGAAGACAGCCCATCATTAGTGTTTTGTATAGCAAGTTGGTTGTGGACCCCCAGTCCTTCCACAGAAGGAAGAAAAACACAAGCCTGTAAACATCAGCTGCTTTGGGAACACTTAAGAATTCTTATTAGTAAAAAGCTTATGTGTTAAAACACTGAATGCTTAACTTTTGGCATGTTTGGAAGCCAGCCAGACAAAAACTGCTCAAGTATTAGAAAATATTTAAAACGTACTCTTGGTATAAACACAATTTTAAATATTTTTGAGTATTCTCTTGCCTGTTGTATTGCTATAAAAAAGTGCTCTGACCTGAATAAAATTAAAAAATAATTAAAGCTGAAGGAATATCTTACATTTTGTCCCTCACCATTTGAGGGCATTATACTTTTCAAGCCAAAAATGATGCCTTTTTTTTTTTAAACTAAAACTATTGGTCTAGACTGCACATATAGTATTTACACTAATACACACCCCCAAAATTCTTCTATTGCTCCTTTCTGGACTTCAGCAGAATTTCTCTCCATACCGACTTCTCCCAGTCCTCTGTGTAGATGTATGGACACACGTACAGCTCTTAATCAGTTGTCAGAAAAAATCCATGTGAAATTGAACCTACCATTCATTTCAAAGGTTGGAAATTTGTAGTTTGATGTGAGGAACAGAACGGAATGAGTAAATTGACAGTAAATACTTGAAACGACATTTTTATGGAAATCCTCTTGGGGGTGAAATGAGAAAGATGCTCTTTCTCTCTGAGATAACATCAGTGCCCCCAGGCCCACACCAACACTGACACGGGGGCACCTGTAACTGGATGCTCCCAGGCCCCGGCCCCCGCCGGTCAGAAATGCGCCACTATCTCTGCCTCTGGTTTTCGTGGGGTTTTCGTACACTGCATAGCTAAACAAATAAATACATAAAAGTGGGGTTTTCCAGGCTTCCAGGGGAAATGCGACCCTCCAGAATCTTTTCAAAAACAAGCCTCGGTTATAGGATATGAAATAGGAAGTGCCCTCGGAAAACACGCCAGAGGAAGGTACAGGCCCATTTTATGTCGGAAGTTGGGCATATTTGTTTTGTTTTGGCCTTGGGTTGTCAAAACAGGCATTCTGTTGTTTTGTTGTTTTGATTTTAGTCATTTTAAACTACTGTCCCCCTTTATTCAATGGACAAAGTAAGAACTGCTTAGCGCAAGTTTAAAAAAAAACATACTCTCAATATTTTTATCAGTGACCGAGGAGTGGCATGGTGGTGGCGAGTTAATGTTGACTTCTTGGCCCAAGATTCAAAAGTCTGGCATCTGGTTCCATCTGACTCCATGACCAATTATTCAGGGCTAGACCAGACTATCTGCAAGGACCTTTCACCCCCACTGAAGCTTCATCTTTATCTTCTGTTAACAGTTAAACTGCAAGAGGATCTTCTTGCAACCAGTTGCAAAATGAGACCTACGGGTTGGGAGAAGAGAGGCACGTGCGCACAGATGTGGATGCGTGCACGTGCGCACGCGCGCGCACTCACAGTCACTCGCACAACAACACCCCCGAGCATCAGCTCAGAGTGTACACGAATAGTTCCATTGCACAGAGGGATCGTGCTGGAAAAACTGCAAGGTGTATCAAGGCCAAGGAATGGGGATTGGGAGGTACGGTGGTTGGGGAAAACTGAAAAAATGAGCTCTTTTCTTCACTGGAAATGTAATAAACTTTCCATCAGACTTTTTAACCCAAAACCTGTTTCCAAGCAAACTGAATTCTGTATCCAGCATATAAAGGCTTTTATCCCCATGTCTGCAGACTCTGCAATAGAAACTGTATAAAAATTTTTAAAAATCCCCCAGGCAACTCCTTATCTTGTAAGTCTTCAGTGTCTTAGAACTCTTCAAATCAAGTCACCCCTGCAAGAGAAAACACAAAGGTAAAGCTTTCCAGAAGGTAAACATCATATCACATATTCACCTGCGTGGATATTTAAAAACACAGGGGAATGGTAGTCCTTCCTCACCCCATCTCACCCCACCCCACTGTTTTCCTTCCCCATCCCCCATTTCTTCTAGAATTCAGTCTAAAGAAATGCAAGTACCACAATTTCAAAAGGACCTCATTGTCAAGGTTTTATAAACCAAGAAAGAAGAGAATTCGAGAGCCACAGTGGACTAAGGGTATCAGTCCGTTTCAACAGGAGTTTCTAAAGTGACCGGCTAGTTGAGCGCTCTGCCCTGAGGCATGTATCCCCTTCTTCCCAGGAATGTGTTCTTTAACTCCTCGGCCACATTCCGCCAAGTAAGGAGCAGCAGGGTGAACGTGCTGAGGCATGACGAAAGCGCTATGCGTCAGATGAGGCATCTTTCCCCAGCCACACCAGACGGAGTTAAGTCTGGGTCTCTACAGCCTCTTGGCTGGGGCCTCAGGGGCCAATAGCAGGAGCAGTGACGAGATGCCCGTTCTTAGGTGTTCCTTGTTTAACTCGAGGCCGGTGTTGTGGTTTTCAGTTCTAACAGCCAGCCCCTGTCACTGTCTATATTCTCCTTACAAATGAAGGCCCAGGGTAAACTTGGAAAACAGTTTATTTTCCAAAGCTGTTTTCTTTTTTAGATTTTTTTTATTTATTTGAGAGAGAGAGAGAGAGAGAGTGAGAGAGAGCACAAGTGGGGAGGAGAGGGAGACGCAGGCTTCCCACGGAGCAGGGAGCGCGATGCGGGGCTCCATCCCAGGACCCCGGGATCACGACCTGGGCGGAAGGCAGCCACTTAACCGACTGAGCCACCCAGGCGCCCTCCAAAGCCGTTTTCAATTGTTGTTGTTTCTACAAATGTCTCATCTAAGGGACAGACGGCTGTGTGCCCGTTTACGGTCCTGTCTGGAAGCCGGGGATCACTCAGGACAGACTGAGATTCTAGCGCTGCCTCTGTGTGTCGAAGCGGGCACACCACGCAGGCCACCCCGCACCAGTTAAGGAACTTAGTCGTTTCCCGTCTGCTGACAAACGCGAAACAAACCCGCAAGAGGCCAACTTGCAGGAACACAAGAGCAAAAGGTCAACAGAGACACCCTGATTTACATGTTACACTGTATTTATTTTACAGCTCCTTCCTCAGGATCTACAGTGTGATATTATCCTTTTCTGTCATTCTGTCATTTAGAATATTGATCATAGTTATGAGAGAGAGACAGAGAGGAAGAGAAAGAAAGAGAGAGAGAGAAAGAGTGAGAGAGAGAGAGATTACCTAAACTAGAAGGTTTGGGTAAAGGATCCTTAACCCCTTCGCTAAAAAGGAAATAAAACACTGTCCCCTAAAAGAGCGAGCATGCAGTTTTTAATATGAATGGAGACAATAATTCTCTGCCCTGCCTTGCTACAGCCTAGCGCCGCCAAAGCTCAGAGCCGAGCACAAGCCAGTCTGGGAATAGTTTCATTTGAGAGTTGATGAGTATGAAAGATGCTAGCGGGGGGAAAGGGAGGAAAGCCAGAGGTGGAGAAATAGAAAAATGGTCCTGAAAGACAAAACAGTAAAAAAAAAAAAAAAAAAAAAAGAAGAGCGAATTTTCAAAGCCAAACTTCAAACTAGGCCATTATCTGTAAAATAGGTGTTCAACTATTTTTATATCTCCTCCTTTTATCATCTGCTCCCTTAGACCTAGATTTTTTTGCATCAAGGAAAACAGGAAGGTCAAGGGCGAGGAATGTCAGGCCTAGAATGTAATGTTCCATCACAGTCAGAGTTTTTGATCCAACGGAGGAGAACCTCCCATTTAGAGTTCTTTGCACAGATTTAACCGACTTTAAAGAGCGGGCAAGACAGAGGCCTGGGCTGGGAAAGAAGCTGGAGCAAGAGCCTGGATTCTAATCCAGACCCCATGACCCGCTGCTGAACCTTGGCCCGCTCTGGAGCATTTCCTCAAAGGGTAGTTTTACAAAAGATGATCTATGTACCATGGTTAACACGGGGCTAGCAGTCAATACGCCCCCAAAGCTGAGTCATTATGATCCTTCCCCTCATCCAAACTGCCCTAAACCATCATGTTGGCTCCAACAGCTGCCTTCCGAGGCTGATTAAAACTGCACTGTGCGCAGTTTGAGAGAGGAAGCGAGAAATACAAATTTACAGAATTAAGTTAACCTTTCTAAAAACCCTATTAAAGTCACCCAGCACCAAGGTGCAGTTCTGGGCTCTCCTTCTTCAAAAACACGTGCTTATCCAAAGGCAGCACTTTACCAGCATAGCTGCTATCCATTTCCAGGTAAATACCTCTCTTATCAGACTGACGATCCAGGGGAAAGAAGACACCACATACTCTGTGGCTTGTAAATTTCCAGCTGTGACCTTAAGGCCGGGGCTGGGTTCACAGGTGCATTTCCACATTGTTAAATTTCTCCTCATTGCGTCCGACAGTTGTGAACATACCCAGACTGATAAACAAAACACAGACTTTTAAACGGTATTTAACACACCACATTAATATTAAAAGGTGCCTTTCTTAAGGCCTTAGAGCAGTCAGAAACCATGTGTGGGCTAGCATAAATGCCAGGGCAGGCCAGCAGCAGTGGCTGGACTGGGAGAAAATCCTCCATCCACCCCTCGTTCTCAGTTCCCATCACCATGGGATCCACCATATCGAACAAATCGAAACTCTCTCTGGGGAAATTTGGTGATTACAGTCTTACACGTGAATGTTCAAGCTGAAAGAAGTTAAGCAAAACTTCCTTACATTTAAAAGATGATTCAGGGGGCGCCTGGGTGGCTCAGTCAGTTAAGTGTCTGCCTTCAGCTCAGATCATGATCCCAGGGTCCTGGGATCAAGCCCCGCATCGGGATCCCCACTTGGTGGCAAGCCTGCTTCTCCCTCTCCCACTCCCCCTGCTTGTGTTCCTTCTCTCACTGTGTCTGTCAAATAAATAAAGTCTTAAAAAAAAAAAGATGATTCAGAAATCCCCAGTGTGACCATTTCCCTCCTAAAACAAGGCTGATGCAGAGCAATTAAGAGCTTCAGAAAAGGTTTATCTGGAAAGAAGGAAGAGGTCATTCTAATGATAAAGATAAAACCATAATGCCATGATTAGATTATGGTTCCACAGAAGCCAGAATTCAGTGTAACTTTGCTGAGGACACTTAATGTGCCTTGTTAGAAAGAATTCTCTAGAAAAACTATCTGGTCCCTTTAAAAAGTAGAAACATGTTTCCAAAAACTAGAAGCCTGAGCAGATTAATAGACACTGAACACTAAGACTACCCCAAGGACAGGGTGTCAATCAAGGAGGGAAAACACTCTCTGATTAATAATAACAGTAGCTGACATTTACAGCGTGTTTCTATGTGCCAGGCACTGCCACACTTAGCACCCCAGATTCATGAACTCAAGCTTTCCAATGACTCCATGAGTCAAGGACAATTCCCATTTTTGTAGGAAGAAACTGAGGCTTCCAGGTTCAATCACTTGCCCAAGGCCACACACTTAGTAACGGCAAAGCAGCAAGTCCACAGCCTGCAGTCTGACCCAGAAGCCCACCCACTCATCCCCAAACTGCACCGGCGCACCAGTCACCACAGAGACGTCCACAGCATCACTGAGATCTTCTGGTTCCTTCACTTCCCTGTCCCCCACCTGTGTGGGGGCAACAGAAGAGAAATGCAGAAATAGAGACCCTGGCAGGACCACTCTCTAGGGAAGTGGTCCTTGTGGCTACACAGGAGCAGAGAAACATGCTGAAAACCCATAACCTACAAGGGGCTCAGGCCCTGAGAAGATCCAAAGTGCACCTTGAATGACATGGCATGACACGGAATAGATACAAGGCTACAGAATCACAGAGCTGGATTAAGAATTTTCTAGAACACATTTAAAGGAAATAGATGGGGAAAGTTGTTTACAGAAACAGAATTAAGATTAGGACAGTAATATTCCTATTCAAAGGCCTAGAGCAACACATATGTGATCTTTCACCAGTAATCCGTGATCCTTTGAGACTCGAATGTTTGTTTGTTTTTAAGATTTCATTTATTTATTTGTCAGAGGGAGAGAGCACGAGCACAAGCAGGGGGAGCAGCAGGCAGAGGGAGAGGGAGAGGCAGGCTCCCCTCTGAACTGGAAGCCCGATGTGGGGCTCGATCCCAGGACCCTGGGATCATGACCTGAGCCGAAGGCAGACGCTTAACCGACTAAGCCACCCAGGCGTCCGAGACTTGAACTTCTTAGAGGATTATCTCCTACCAGGCTCTAACTGAATGCTCTGTGGTCATGTGCTCGCAGGTTCTAGCTGCTGAAAATGTGGGGACAGTACTGCCTGCGTAGGGTGGCATCTTGGCAGGTATAGATTAATGGGAAGATACCAGAATGTACTTGGTGTTTTGTAGTCCTTCAAATTTTGCTCTGGTCTAAATCGAGCATTAAGTTTTATAAACTAATATTAATGCCTTCCTATTTTAATAAAAACTCCATGTTTATTAAAAAGCTAATCTAGGCTGATTGATAGACTCATGCTAATCTAGCTAATCAGTGAGGTCTCTTTAAGTCAGTGTTTCTCAGGATGATGGGTAGCACCTTCTGGGAAGCAACTCAAATGTTATTAAAAACTGCCAATTCCCTGGACTGCACCCATAACCTACTAAATCCAAACTGATGGGATTAGAGCTCAGGACTCTGCTTTCTTACAAGATGCCTTTATGCATATATAAGGGTTTAAGCCATGAGATAAAACTCAGTACTGTTTGTCAACTGATAATAACATAAGAATTAAATTCACCTCCAAAGGGCAAAACACAACGCTACAAAGTCAGCTGAGGTCAAAAACCAAATGAAAGAAACAGAGGAGGAAAGGGACATGACAGAAACATTTAAAGTCAAATACTAATAAAAATCTCAGCAACTCAATCAGAACTGCAAAATTGTGTAGTTCAGCAATATGAGACTGCAATATTAATTTGAAAAATCTTAAGTAACCTGAACTACAAAATTTCTGGATTACAGAATCCTTTCCTAACTTCCTTCATAATAGTTTGGAACTAGAGTTCATCTCCTCTGCAGAGGTCTACTTTTAAGGACCAGATGAGTGAGCTATCATCACACCTGTTAAGGACTCACTGAGGCCAACTATGTACAAACCGACACCTGAAGGCATGACAAGGTGAGAAGACATAGTCTAAAATCTCAAAGACCGTGGAGCTTACAGAGGAAAGTTTAAGTGATCGACTTCAATCCAAAATGAAATGAGATGTGTTGTGTATCATTTCTTCAATGAAACTGGAATATGTTACAACTTGCTTTTTCATCTAATGATACAGAGTAGAAGCTCTGCGCCTGTATACCAAAGTAGTGTCCCTCCTGGGGTGTGTGACAACGCCCATCTCCCTCCACCCTCTTTGACACTGAGTACCAACCAGGGAGACCATGTGAACCAGCTGGCCTGGGGAGGTCTCGGTTTATACATGTTTATTCTATGAATAAATATGAATAATTATTTACAGTGTCCCATTTACTCTCAGGAGAGTCTCATTTTGAATATAAGTTATATCGTACTGCTAGTGTTAACATTCATCTTTGCCGACAGAAAAGCAAAAAGTGATCTCATTATTTTAGTTTATACAGAAAAGCAAAAAGTGATCCCATTATTTTAGTTTATATTTATGTGATTATTAGGAAGTTTGGGCATTTTCCATGTTTCTTGACCACCGCATCTTTCATGCACTGTAAGGGTTCTGCACCCAGTTCCAGTGTATGTGTGGGGGGGGCAAGGTTTCTCCTACACCACCAACTAATGCTCGGACAACTGATGGGTGTCCTACAATTCAACTCAACTCTAACTCTATCTACCTAATGATAGCATCAGATCCCACAAGTGGACTGCCTTCCACTTCACATGCTGATCACAAGTCCAGATTGTTACCTGTATTTCTGACCAACTGGCTATAAGTCAGAGGTTCCCATGACCCCCTCTGCGGATTCAAGATTGGCTCACAGGGTTCAGAAAACCAGTTCATTCACTAGATCATCAATTTATTGTAAAGGATATTAAAGGATATACATCAACAGCCAGATGAAGAGATACATAGGGCAAGGTCCCAAACAAAGGAGCTTCCGTGGAGTTTGGGTCCTGGACATGCACGGGAGCCCAGCAGGATGGCATGGGGAAGCGTTCTGCTTCGCAAACCTGGAAGTCCTCTCCTTTTGAGTTTTTACGGAAATTTCATTACATAAGCACAATGCATTAAATCACGGGCCACTCACTGGTGGCTGAACTCAATCTCCAATGCCTCTCCCCTCTCTGGAGGTGGGGTAAGAGTTCCAAACCTCTAAACACACGGCTGGCTCCCTGGCGAACCACCCCATCCTTCAGTTACCTAGGAGCTTTCCAAAGGTCACTTCATTAACATAAAACAAAAGACTTTTATGGTTCTCATCCCTTAAGAGATTTCAATAGTTTTATTAGCTCTGTACAAGAAATGGGGACCAACTATGTATTTCTTATTATAAATCACAGTATCACACATTACCATATTATAGCCCCTAGTTTGGGAGGGGGTTTAAATAATCAAAATTTTAGCTTTTTATTATCAATAGTGAACAACTTTCTAATGTATATAGGTCAATGCAGGAAAAATAAAAATATCTGTAGGTATTTTCCATTCAAAATGAAAAGAGCTTTCTTAAGTAGCATAAAGAGAAAATATATATTCCTACAAACTATATTATCTTCTTCATTGAATAAAGCCAATAAGAAATTCTGCACTCCTTATAGCCTTGAAACTTCTGACATTAGATCTGGAGGTTGCTCTTTACTAAGTTATTACACTCATAGCAATTTAAATGTGTTCGTATATTTAGCAACAATGGGTTTCCCAAGTGACAATAACTGAAGACTTGTGATTTACCAGCCCTTGGGATGGTGAGATGCAGAGCACTTTATTCCAAGTAAAATGTACTTGACATCAAAAGTTACTCTGTATCTGGAAAAACCAGGGGTCCCCTGGGAATTATTTAAATGCAATTTGGCAGTTCCCTATTAGTTTCAATACAGGTATGATTCTACGTCTACACTAAGCTACAGGTAAAAGATCTTAGGACTTTGACTAGTATCACCTCTTTCTAGTAAGGAAAGCCAAACGAATTAGACATTACCTCTACTGGCTTGTGAGCTAGAGGTTCAGCTACCTGGCTGTCGGTAAGCCTCTACCTGAGAATCAAATGAATAATACCACAACACCTATGTCTAACCTGGCCTCACAGCGCTGCAGGAAAATTAAGAAATTTCAAAAGCATTTCAAAAACACTTTATTTGCTAAGTAGGGTTTGCCTGATATATAACTAATATCCAGCATTTGCCTATTTAGCACTTACAAAGTGCCAAGGAATATCCCTATGAGGCAGCTGATATTAGGTGCTATTATTACCATTATCCCCACTTTACAGACGGAGAAGCTGAGGCATCAGAGGCTACGAGGTCCAAGGTGACACAGCTAACAAGTGACAGACCAGGACTTGAGCACAAGGAGCCTGATTCCAGAACCTACACTGTGGAGTTACCTCAGCATCCTGTGTCCTGTTCTTATAGAAAACAGGCACTGTGCTTACTGAGGTGTTCAATGTTAACAGATTCAAAGCCTCAAGTTATGAATTAAGAAAAATTAAAATCCTGGCTATAACTATTGATTCCCTTTTCTTTCTAGTTCTAGGCAAATGTGTCTCTAAAAGCCTTTCATTTTCTGCCTCTGCCAAGGTCCTCCAGAGCCTCCAGAGCCTCCAGTGCTACAGAAAGGACAGAGGTCACAGCCCCTGCTTCTTAAGTCCTGTCAAAGGGCTGACAGGCTCCCGAGGAAGAAGAGCTGAGTTAACAAGGGGTCAGTGGGTCAACTTCTGGTCAAAAATAAGAGGGGCCTTGGAACCAGCGCTGCCCAGGGAGATGTGTGCAGCAGAAGACGGACTGCTTCGGGGGCAACTGACACCAAACCGACACCAAAACCTCCGGGCCCCCACTCTGTCTGAGCCCCGAGAAGACTGACAAGTGTGTGTGTCTGGTCTGTACCCACGGCAGGGCTGTGGGCGAAGAACTCTGAAAGAACATCACAGCTGATGAGAGCGAAGTAGGTTTCTAGGCCCACCAACACCTCTCGGATGATCTCCATCCATGTTTTGGAGCTATTCCCAATGACAAACAGGGCACATAACTTTTTTTTAAAAATGTGTCCAGCATTTTCACCCCTCATGGCTCAACTGGCGGGGGATAGTAAAAACTCGAGAGTCCACAGAAGCTATTAGTCATTAACGTCAACAAAAAGCAAGGTGTAGACAAGCATCCATGCTCTCATTGGAGGAAGAGCAAACGAAGGAGCTGTACATACATACATGTGTTGCATAAGCATGTATACGCACAGAATAATCCAGAAAGGATACAGAGGATGCCAGTGACCATGGCTCCCTCCTGGGAGGGAGATTTTGAGATTGTGGTGAGGGAGAAGGGCTGTAGATAGGGTGAAGACTTCTCTTATTCTTCACCCTGTTGGCTTTATGCTGCTTGAGTATTTTATTGTGCGCATGTCTTTCTTTTTCAAATCTTAAAAAAAAAGTAATTCAAGTTCAAACACTTGTAATAACCAGTTCACCAGAGACAGTGAGGGGAATGAACCGTCAGGAAGTCCAAGCTCTGGAACCCACCAGCGGCATGACCTTAAACAACATACATAACTTCCAAGGGCCTCCTTACTCCGGAAGAAGGGGGTGAGGAGGCCCGGGGAGCAAAGTCTACGTAAAAATTAGAACCGAAGCTCCGAGAAAGGACAGCCCTTGTGCGTCCATCTTCCATGCTTCTGTGTCCCTCAGGCCTGGCACCGCACCTCGCGTATCGTAAATACTTTTAAAAGATTTTAACTGCATCCGAATTGACCTGAATTAGCAATCACAGCTCCTCTGAGAGCTCAAAGTCTATGATCTTAATCTACCTGTAAGAAAACAGAATTGCTTACAGAACTGAACTGAGGCAGGCACAGCTCTAAAAGCCCAATGACATCAGAGGGTCCCCGTAGGAGGCCAAAGGAGGCCATGCCTGGTGAAGGCCGATCATGCTGTCACGAGAGCTACTTTGAGTCTCTGGGCTAAGAGATCGAATGAGGACTTTTTTTTACTCAGAGAAAGCAAAGCTCCCTCAAACTCCACAGCCACTGAGCATGTTCGCTCCCAGTGTGGATTTCTGCCCACCCGACCCGCGTCAACGGCCTGGGCCTCGGAGCTGGGAAAAAGTCATCCCTCTGAGCCTCGTTCTTCATCTGTCATGGGAAGAGTGGAGAGATTATTACCCATAAGGTTGCACTGACATGTCGGCCCCTCACTCAGCTTTTCTCCTTATCTGGCCAGGTTCGGGGCAGGTGTTGGCTCCTCTCCACTTCCATACTGAAGGGGGACTCAGCGGGAGTGATCTTCCATGTAAGAACAGAGGCATCAAGACAAGGACCGCTTTTCCCCTGCAGAAATATGCTCAGCAACTGCAAATCAAGGCCGATGTTCCTCTCTCTGCCTATTCAAAGCACAGTTTCTTATCAATTTCTCTGCCATTGCTCGCTAAGGCCAGTGAATCAAATTAAGGGGCTTTCATCAACCTAAGGTAACTTGCTTTCTAAAAACTGTACATTTTGCCCTGAAAAAAATACACGCTATAGAGAAAAATATTAGCTAACGGGCAGTGCCGTAAGTTTCTCACCATCCTCTCCTCCCCTGGAGAGTTAACAAAAGAACCACAAGGCAAAGTCGTGCAAATAATGCAGCCCAACCTCAGGGGAGCCCCCACAGGGACCCTCCACTACACCCCAGTCACCGGAGTTCAAAAAGGAAGAGGAAAGGAAGGTGCCAAAGGTCAGGGAAGCTGACCTTGTGACTGGTGATGATGCTCAGGAGGGAGGGAGCAGGATCCATGAAAGAGTCTTGGCAAAAAGAAGGCTCTGATGCCAGGACAGACTCCAGCACAGCAATTTAGCGCAGAAAACCCGGGCCACACTACCTCTTAGTTTAACCGGCCCTCTGATCTGTACAGTACAAAGAACTTGAGCCGGCAAACTTTCCAACGGACTTGTTACTATTTCTAATTCCATGGGTGTACGGAAGGGGTATGGATGGCGGGGGCCTCTTGGCACAGGCAAGAGAATGGTCCAAATTCCTAAGGGACCTGCCAAATATCGATTGTCAAAATGTCCTAAGAATCCAAAGCTCTAATATTCTTAAGAAATAAAAGGGGACTCCCAGAACCTCAAGTCAATGTTTGATGAATGGGCTAATATGTAACTAAGACTACTGAGGATGGGATGAAAATTATTGATAATCGTGCGCATTTAGTAAATATTAACTCTGTACCAAGGACAGACTGAAGAACGAAGTATCTATGCTACATCCCTGAAGTCCACCAGCAACCCCATTGTAAAGATGAAGACCCTCAGTCGCGGAGGGGAGAGGCAAATTGCCTAAAATCACTGGTCATGAGTGATACAGTTACAATGAAACCTAAACAGTTTAAAACTCGGCTTTTAATCACTATAATAAATTGCTAAAATAAGAATAACAGAATCGGGACACCTGGGTGGCTCAGTTGGTTAAGCATCTGCCTTCGGTTCAGGTCACAAACCCAGGGTCCTGGAATCAAGTCCCACATCGCACTCCTTGCTCAGGAGGGAGCCTGCTTCTCCCTCTGCCTGCCGCTCTCCCTGCTTGGGCTGTCTCTCTCTCTCTCTGACAAATAAATAAATAAAATCTTAAAAAAAAAAAAAACAATAGAATCACTTCTGTAATAAAACAGTATAAAATAAAAAGCCACATCTAATATTATGAACATTTGTTTTGATGTAAAAAATACTGTTACGTACACTTCCCAAATCAATGTTTCAGTGAGATCCTATCAGAAGATGCAAAAAAGGAGCGCATACTTCAGAACCGTGTGATATCAAATGCTTACCACAGCTTCATTTTGAAAAAGTGAAAGACCAGTGATCATGAAGACAAGGCAGTGGCATTTGGAGGCTGAAAGCAATTCGATTTATTTAACTTCAAAGAACAAAAGCTTATTCTTCTAAGAAGAAATCAAAACACATTTTCTGTGAAAAAAAGAGACCATTTTAACTGCACTGCCAAAATAAATCAGGCAGAGAGCAAGTTAGATCTAACTACAAAGAAGAACACAGGCCAACAAAACAGGGGGAAAAGAATAAGGGGAAGAAGAAATGCCAAACAACAGATTTTGTTTTTTAAAAAGAGAAGGAAAGAGAGAGAAAGAGAAATCCTAAGACTAGTTTCCAGCATCAATCTCTAATTTAAAAAAAAGAAAGAAACCAAGCCAATGAGTAGCTATGATTTGCATGTGACTAGTTAAATCAATTCTACACTAAAAATCCAAATTTAAAAGCGCTTTTCACGAAAAAATAAAACTCTAAGAACTATCTTAGACTGTATGAAAGCTGCATAACACTCCTGTCTTACTTTATTAGCTATATTCTAGGGCAAATCTTCCGATTCGGTCTAGAACCAGAGATTTGGGGCCCAGATGGAAAAATATCAGGATTTCTCTAGCTGGAAAAATCAAGTCATGTTAAATACCCCAAACACACTCTTCTGGGGCGATAAAAAATGTTAAGACACCTAGCAAGAAAAATTTTGATTAATAGTTTTTTAAATGCCCATGAATATTTCTTTCCCTTCTTTTTCAGAGTCTGTTCTCTGTTGGGGTCATCAGGCATGGCCACTGAGCAGGTCTCAACCCCAGCAGGCTCTGGACCATGGGATCTGCTTTCCCCAAACCCAGATAAGTGGTCAAGCCTGTGACTCTAGAAGCCAGGCTGCCTGGGGTGGACTCTAAACTCAATCCCTCCTCTTGCCTCTTGCCACTCTGAACACCCACATTACTTACACTCTCTGTGCTTAACACCTCCGCTTGCAAAATGGGGTACTAACTAGTACCTACCCAATGCTGTTGTAAGAATTAAATCAATACATGGAATGTGCCTTTCAAAGCATGCCGGGTATAGAGTAAACACTCAATACACAGCAGGTATTATAATTCAGTTACTCTATGCCCATGAGCATTCACGATATCATTCTCTCCACTTTTGAGTTTGTTTGAAAATTTCCATAAAAAAATTTTTAACTTCAAAATTAATTACTCAGAGAGTATGAGTACTCTCATTAAGTACTCAGAGAGTATGAGTACTCTCATTAAGTACTCAGAGAGATGAGTTCTCTCATCTGTAAATCGAAGGCTCAGAAGACACTCCCCTCTCTAAGGCCATTCATGAGCTCCTTGTTGATTTTGGAGGGCACAGCACAATACGGTCACCCTCTTCTGAGAGCCAACTACATGCCACACACTCAGCTGGCACTTGCCTTAAACCAGTAAGTTTAATAACCTTATGTCACATTCAAGGAAACCAGGTGTTAAGTGGGCTGAACCGGGTAAAGTACAATTTCCAAGTGCTGAAGCCAGCACGTGAGACCACGTCTTCTGATCAAATGCGATATTCTCTTACAAAATCCTGGTGGATGATTGCGCGCTTTGCAGAGAATATCAAATTGTAAATCAGCTGTGGCCAGGATTTCAGAGATTGAATCCAATTCTTAGTGTCCGATACAGAAGAATTTGGATGAAGAAAACCAGCTGAGCAATCCTACTTCCTCTAACCTTCTCAAATCTCAAGTGCTTCTCTCTCTGAGCAGTAGAGGCTCACACCTGGTGGGCTGAGCCTAACAGAGGATCGCCCTGCACGTCCTTCCTGAGGGACAGCAGTGTCTTCTTACCCGTGGTTTGCTCCAACTCGGTGACACACGGCCAGGCTGCTGACTCAGAGGCAGACTGTCATCACAACCCATAACTTTCTCGGCAGCTGAGCGGGCTGGGCCTTTCCCTGTATACTTGGAGAGCCAGATGTTTCTCTTCTCAGGATTAAAGCCCTCATGACTTTAATCAGATTGCTCCTCTTATTTACCAAAGTCACTCAGGAGTCAAATTGGAATCCGTAACTTCTACTAATCCCGAACATCTCCTCGGTTCGATAAAACTTTCTGCAATGACGGAAATGTTCTGAATCTGCACCGTCCAATATAGCGGACCCCAGCCAACTCTGGCTGCTGAACACGCGAAATGGGACTAGTGCAACTGCAGAACTAAATTTTTAATGTTAATTAATTTAGATTTAAGGAGCCACAGGTGACTAGTGGCTACCATATTAGACCACAAGGTTCCAGATCACTGATGGAAATGCCCTCCATTCATGGGTCTAGAGCTGCCTCTTAATGAGCATCCTAGGATGGTAGAAGAGTATATACCTGGTCTTGTAGTCAGAGACCTAGGTTCAAATCAGCTCCTCTTTTCAGCTAAGTGACCCTTAGCACGTAACTTACCCTTCCCATTCATTTGTTCTCTCATCTGTAAAACTGGGATAATAGTATCCATCTCATCAGGAGATGCTGATAATGGTGACAGGCGAGATTTATAGCAGTACCATGCCCAGAAGACTAGAATACTGAATTGACGTCAGTTACTTTTACAACTGCCTTCATTCTCCTCTTCCTTTTCCTGAATCTCCCTTCATTCCCTCCCCAAGGCACCAGTAACTGGCTCAGAAGCCAAAGAAAGACTTTTCTGTTCTGTTTCTCTTTTATAAAGAAAGCCCCTAGTTGGCTCCTCATCTCAGGGGAGGGAGCCAGATCTTCCCAGATGCAAGACTGAAAGAACTAACACGGGAAGCTATCAGAACCCCTTTGTCTTACAGAATTCGGGAGCACCAACTCTGCCAGATCATCCTCAACCCCTCTGAGCCTGGGCAGATCATCCCTTGAAAGCCACTCCTCTCGGACTCCTCCGCACCGGCCACACCCTACTTGACTCCAGGGCTCAGCTTCAACCTTGCCTCTTGCAGGAACCTTCGAGGACCCAGCCAGTCCACCTCCCCAGGCCCCACCCTTCCCCCCTTTTGCAAGCGTGACCTCTTCTGCCTTCCTGTTCGGGCTCTGACAGTTCTGCTGGAGCTTTCTGAGCATAATCACTCCTGAGGCCCCACCCTTGCCCTCTCATACATAATAAGAAACATGAAAGGGGGGAATGTTCCTCAAGCCAGAACAGAAAAAAAGAGCAAGATAAAAGCTAAGCCAATATCAAATTATCACAAGCCTTTTTTCTTTTGCAAGCTCTATCTTCCAAAATGAAAACTGCCCCACCAAGAAGCATTCGCTTTTGCTTTTTAAATCACTTCAAAATATTTGGTTGGAAGAGTAATATTCCTAGCAGGGCTATTCTAGAACTGTGGCACATCAAAGAAAACTGGTTTCCAGCTCAATTAAAGGAAAAAAGCATTGGTTTGCATGCTCCAGCCTTTTTCAAATCACAGTTTTCCCAGAAATGACAAGATTGTATTTCATTTGGCCGGCACGGTTTCGTAAAGCACATTTCATAAGCTGCCAACATTTAAAAACCTGTGGCGATTTCGCATTTCCAAAGTTCAGATTTCCGCCTTTTTTTGCACAAGAACTAGCAACACTTAAGGGCCTTCTGCCTTGTGGTAACGCAAGCCCGATGGGTGGGTTGGGGGATCCTAGTTTGCCAAAATCCCCACCATTCCGCCTTGTGTCTTAAGCAACCCTCTCTCCTCCATCATCATGCAGGCCAGGCCCCTGGAGGCACCCAAGTTTGTGGCCTCTTTACCAGAAGCTCCAGACGAGTAATCACATTCAGTCCCCTACAGCCCTACCAGTTCTCGCTTCCCTGCCCCGTCATTCCTACACTCCCATCCACACCCAAGGAGGCTCTCAGCACCTTCTCCCCACCGTGTCCCACCCCACCCCCATGTCACCCAAACTGCAACTCACCTGCTACTCTGTGTCACTTCGGTCTCTCTTCACAGGTGTCACAGGCACCTCTCCATTGACACTGTCGGTCCCACTAACTGACATCAAACTTCTCCGCTCCTTCTGATTTGACTTGTGTTCCACTTTAGTCACTCTAAACCTGAGGGGTTAAAGAGCAGATGTGATGGGTTTTGCTTTTCCAGGAAACAAGAATCAAGAGTGAGTCAAAAGTCTAGAGGATCCCAAACGAACTCAGCCAAATGTTGGGACATCAATGAAAAACGCCCTATTCATAAGGGGCAGGGGGGCATTCCCACCCACAAATACCCCTGTCCCCTGCCAAACTTTCCAGCTGACTTTCCCTCAACACATTACACACTATGTTGGATACTTTATAGAGCATGAAAAATGAATTAGAAAGCAAAGGGACTCAAATTTTAAACAGCCTCAGGGTTGTGGTTTCCAACAAGGACATGGGTTGACCATTGGTTGTTTTAACCACAGAAGGCGGGCTAAAGGCACAACTAGTCTGCAGTTAGACTGATGCAACCAGAAGGTTCACTCGAGAGCTGCCTCATTCAAGTGCACCCCTCAGACAGTCTTATCTCTGTACACACATGGCCAGAGGAGCCCCAGCTGTGTCTTTTATCAGCATCAGTTGGCGGTAGGGTTTCTGTGCGTGTTCGGTTTTTGACTATTTTTTAAGCAAATGTGGGTTAATTTTCATTAAGGATTTAGGAAAACGTTAAGGGAGTTAAGGAAGAGATTTTCATTAAGAATTCAAAGAGCAGTTAAGGAAATTTATTCAGTTTGACTGAAGTCTTCCATAGTAGCTTCTCTCTAGTTCTGGTCTAAAATTCCCTTAAAACTATCTAAAAGAAAATACACTCTCCTTCTTTGCCCAAATGAGCTCACCACAAGGAGGAGGGAGCCTCTAAGGAAGTAAAAGAAGAATCAGGGAAAAGTTGTAACCACAGATCCACTAGGTCAAAATGTAAGTCAAAATGTAAGTCTCCCTTTAAGCAACGCAAGAAGCCTGTTACAATTAAACGCTCACAGTTTCTACGTCCAGGAAAGAGAACTGCATCTGGGGCATTTACAAGGGCCATGCTGAATCTCAGTTGAAAATTTCAGCAGATTTTTTTTTTTAAAGCAAACAAAATACGCTTTGTCTAAACAAGCCGCAGGTTCTCATTACATTCCACATTCACAAATTCCCATGACTCTGCTTCTTAATAAAACAGTGTGGTCATGAGTTGTAGTCTTTTGCTGTAAGTGGGAAATAGCCCTGCAGTCTTCTCGTTGCTTGTGCAACACAGGATAAAACTCAACCAGATCAAAATCACAATAATAAGTAGCCACCAGCTGAGTGCATAGTAAGTGCCAAAAACTGGCCTCAGACCTTTCTGTGAGTCAACTGATGTAATCTTCCCAAAAACCCAGTGAGGTGAATGTTTACTGTCCTCCTCATGTTAGAGAGGGGGAAACTGATGCACAGAGAAACATGAGTGAATTTGGAAGCAGTCGTGCCAGCACGCAAACAAGGGAGATGGCAATGAGTTCAGGCCACTCTCCCGAGTCTGTCCATAGAGAAAAGGATCTTGTTTGCAGTACTGTTAACTTCTGCCTTTCCAAACGTAGCCTTCGCCAGGCAGTTCCCGCCTGGGACCCAGGATGGATGCAGCGGACACGGCAGAAGCATCCCCTGCACAAATATTCTCCACGCCGTCAAACGGATTCATCCCAGGAAGGGCGAGCGCTCCACATCACTGAGGGGCCCTGAGGCAATGGTACCGGACACAGGTAACGTGATCGAAAAGAAAGCAGCCGCAGGAATCCACATGCGCATCACGTGGTAGCCACCGCGGAGCAGTGGACCAGCTCCACCTCCTCTCTTCTGTTCTCTTCTCCCTGCAAACCAGCAGTGAGGGATGGCTGGGGAACTGAGGTCTAGACAGCAGCCTGGGAGTGAAGATGAAATGTACCCCTTCCAGGCCTATCTCATCAAGCCTCGTATGAACAGTCCTCCTTGTCTCTTCTTCTACTTGTGGCAGAGCCACAAGATGGAGAGCACCTGGGCCTCTGGATGGCTACTTGAAGAGCCGCCCACTGATCTTCCGGGCCGCACGAGTGAAATACAAACTTGTGCTCTGTGCAGAGCTGAGATTTGGCCTTTATCTATTAGAAGCAGGGTGCTGGCAAATGCTGCATGTCAACGTGACTGGACGAACAGATGCCCAGAGCACAGGGACCACGTTATTTCTGGGTGCGTCTGTGAGGGTGTTTCCAGGGGAGATTCATTAGCTCCTGAGTCCGTAGATTGAGTAAAGAAGATAGCCCTCACCAAGGATGGTGGGTGTCATCAAATCCCTTAAGAGGCTGAATAGACAAAAAGGTCCAGGACGGAAGAATTTGGTTTTTTCTGTACCTGCTCTCGAACATCAGCCTCCTGGTTCTCAGGCCTTCAGAATGGGGCTGAATTAAACCATCAGTGCTCCTGGTCTCCGGCTTGCAGAGGGCAGTTTGCGGGACCTCTTGGCCTCCATAATCAGGCAAGCCAATTCCTATAATAAATCGTGTGTGTGTGCGTGTGTGTGTGTGTATCCTATAAGCTCTGTTTCTCCAGAGAACCCTAATACAGCAAGTAATTGATTTTTTTTTTTACCTTAATTAATACACCTGAACCTGATCTAGCATAGCCACCTCTTAGGAGGTGGAAAAATGTAGGACCCAGAGCAGAAGACATCTAAAAAGCCCAGAGATTAACCCGAGCCAGGCTCAGGACATCGTACTCTATATTTATCAGGGACACACAAATCCACACAGCACAGCAAACATGTCACACAAACCCAAAGCATCCACAGGGATCTTACCTGCCAACAGAGAGGACAGTGACCTCTCCTTGACGCCTCGGATGGCCCTGCTTGGACTTGTTGGTGGGTCTGATGAAGTGCCACCGTTTGTGCCGACACCGATGACACACATCCCTCTCAACAGCACCGCCCACTGTGTGGAGATGGTGGCCACAGATGTGCTTCCCCGGGGTGCCTCCTGGTGACAAGGGCCCCGGGCTCACAGGGGGGCTCCCGGGAGTGCTGGGGGTCACCGGGCTAAGGGTGGTGGGGGAAGAAACGGTAGAACTGGTTACTTACAAAAAGTACTAACTGAGGCAAGCTCTCCCCTGCAAGGCAAGCAGCAGCTTTAAATCACAGCCCAGCGTCTACCTAGGTCTCTAAACAAAGAGATCCCCTGAACATATGTGCCCTGAAGAACTCAGATGATCAAATGACTTAAAATAGAAGATTTGATCCAGACTGACCTACTGCATCAAAGGAAGAAAGCTTTTAGGTCAAGATCCCAAAATTGATGCTCAAGAGATGTTGATGGTGTTGGTAACAGTAACAAAAATAGCTAACACTTCGTATTCTAAGCATTTGATATGTGTTAATTCCGTTAATCTTTTCAAAACCCTATGAAGTTGGTATTATGAATTTCCTCATTTTAAAAATGAGAAGTTAATGTAACTTGCCCAAGGTCACACAGCTAATAAGTGATGGATCTGAGATCCAAATCTGGAAAGCCTAATTCTAGAAACCATGATCTTAACCACCGTGCTATAGTGCCTCAGAAAACAAGAGAGACTGCATTCTTTGATAGCCTGAGAAAAAATCTAGCCAAACCATCCAAAATATAAAAAGCAGACGTATATAGGTCAGATGTTGGCCACCTTCAAAAGGCATACCAAGACTCCGGTCCCCTAGAGAAGGAGGCCTTAACAACAGGACAGGGCTGGCCTGACCAGGAATCAGCCCTCTGACGTGGTACAGGTGGGTGGAGGGAGGGCGGCATGTCACCGCGGAGACTGAGCCCTGAGCCCTGAGCCCTGAGCCCGGGCCAACAGCCCCAGAGGCACATGGAAGTCTTATGACAGCATCAACCAGCCTTTCTGCTCCCAGAAACCGGCCCACTTGCACTTTTAAAAAGAACTGTGCATGGTTGAGGAGAGAGTCTCAAACATCACAGACAGCCAGAAGCTTTCCAGTGTTCTTTAGGGAGGCTCTTTAGATCGTTAAAATAAAGACACACAGCAGAGGCTTTCTGAGACCAAAAAAAAAAAGTGAAATTAACACCACATCGTAGGAAGTTGAATTCACAAGTTTAACAACATTCATTCGACAAACGTTTCTCAAGTCCATAAAACCCAATGACAGGCACTGTTCACTGCCCCACAATAACTGAGGTCAACACACCAGGAGACAACATGGTCCAAACACCAGGGAGGTGTCTGTGGTCAGGGCTGGAACGTGGGAGAAATCCCAGCTCGCGAGTCTCTCTGAACCACACCACACCTGGAGCTTCCTAGGTTGACCTGCCTGCCCTCTGAGTGACCTCGACAAAGGGCAGATCTCACACGCCAGTTTGACAAACACACTATAGATTATCTAAGATGTGCCGTGTACTCCACCCACAGAGTAAACAGGAAAAGGTCCAAACTCCTTGCCCTGTCCCTTGGAACAATTTGCCTTCTTGGCCCTTCTTGCTACTGTCCACCGCACATTCTCTAGCTGCCCCACGCCAAACTCTCTCAGGTATGCCCCACACTTATGCTCCAGTGTTTCCTAGGCCTGCTCTGCCTCCAAGCAGTCTCGGCTGTCACGTGCCCAGCTCAGACAGCACTTCTGCGAACCTTCGCTGACTTCCCTCTGGCCCCATGGAGCCCCCAGAGCATCCAGTGTTTGTTGCTCCCACAGCATGGCTGTGCTCCCCATCACAAGGCCTCATGCCCAAGGCTCCATTCCCCACTAGACTGAGCCCTCTGGGCCAAGCATCTGCGAAAGCCCACCTCCAGCACTGTGCCCAGCACTGAGCAGGCATTCAATAAATGTTCCTTGCTGAAGAAATAAAAAACTCTAGAGAAATACTATAATGTCATCAACTCAACCAGCCTAATTTTTGCTTCATCGTCATTATTCATGGAGGTCTTTCAATGCCCCAGGCCCTTTGTCTTCCTTCTAATAACCCAAGGAAGTGGGTACATGGTTATCTCCATTTATAAATGATGGAACTTGAGCTCAGAGGGGTGAGTTAACTTGCCCACAAAGAGGTGGTCAATACGTGGCAGAGGTGAGACTCCACCCAGGTGCCCAACTCCCAGGCTGTTACTTTTTTATCCTATCTCCAAAACCACAATAGTCAGCCAGGGCTGAATTCGCCCCAGGGGACACTGACAATGTGTGGGAACATTCTGGGTTGTCACACAGATTGGGGAAAGAGGACACCAGCATTAGTGAGCAGAGCCCAGGAACACTGATAAATATCCCACAATGTACAGGACAGTTGCCCACAGCAAAAAATTACCTGGCCCAAATGTCAACCATGCCAAAGCTGGGAAACCTGCTCCAGCAGATAACCGCAGGAAAAAAAAAAAAGTTCCACTAAATGGGGGGGAGTCGTGCTCACCTTTCAGGGTCCCCCAGGCTGTTATCTGCTACCATTGCCTTTAAAACATCAACGTTTGCTAAGGAAAAAAAAGAAAGTAAAGAATTAAAATGGAATGAATCACATGAGCAATCACAGAATTATCACAATAGAAAAGCTGTTGGAAGGAAAATAAAGAGAAGAAAAGCTGTTGGAAAAAGATCTGAGGTCCTTCAGTTCACAGGGCCCTGAGGTCCCAGAGAAGGGAGGGTGTTTCCCTAAGGTAACCCCTCGAAATGGCACCATCTGCAGATAACTTTCACCATGCAGGAATTCAGTATGAGTGACAGAGAATCTACACAAAGGACAGTGGATCTACCATAGAGCCCAGCTACCTACACATCATTTCAATAGGACAGAGAAAACTACTTTTCTTATCCCTCCCAAACGAAAAGGAGACTTACATGCTGCTATTCCCCTGCATTCACCTCACTTGGCTAAATAAATAGTGAGACATAGGTCTTAAGAGACCTGTATTCTAATAACTTGCACGTACCCAAACGATTAGCCTTAACCTCTGGATACCCACGTATTGTCAAGTCTATCCCACATATAATCAGGGATGTGAGAGGGTTCACTTTCCAGGTGGGCCATTTGGCTTAGCTCAGCTTCAGGACCGTACAAGACCTTAACTCTGGCCAGTTACCTTAAATTTCCAAGAGTTGGTCACACATAGAGGTTACCTAATATGGACTGAATTAAATTAGAATTCTAATGTTAATTTAAAAAAAAAATCCAAATTTTTAGGTTGGGGGTAGGCTGTCAACCAAAGCAAACTGAATCTAAGCTTCTTGCGTCCCCACTCCCCTCTCTGCCCCCAAAGACACACATGTTCTTTCTGCCTCTTACAGAGTGGCCAAACTCTCAAGGATGAAAGACTGAGTGAGTGTTCAAGTTTCTCTTGGATATTTAATCGGCAAGGCCAAATGTTATTACTGACTCCTAACCTTTTCATTGATTTTTTTAAAGTGCTGTTCTCATGAGGAACCACAAATTCTCCAGAGATGGAAGAATAAAAAATCACTATTTGCCATGTAAGCCAACAGCAACATTTCACATTTAACAGCTCAAACATCCCTAGAGGAGGAAAATTAACTCTAGTTTCAACACTACTGCTTTCAGGTTATTAACAGTTACAGGTTTATATGGTGCTTCTCAACCTTTCAAAAATTAAATTTAAGGCTTTTTTTTTTTTTAAGATTTATTTATTTATTTATTTATTTATTTGAGAGAGAGGGAGAAGCAGACTCCCTGCTCAGCAGGGAGCCCGACGCAGGGCTTGATCCTAGGACCGAGATCGTGACCTGAGCCAAAGGCAGATGCTTAACTGACTGAGCCACCCAGGTGCCCCAAAATTTAAGTTTTTTAATTTAAATAATTATTGCTCCACCCAGGAGCCTTTTGCAACATCTTTTTCCTAATCACCCTCTTGCGAAATTATAATAATGCAGATAGATATCTGTTTATGTACTATACGTATATCTGTGTTTTATATACAAAATAATAAGGGTTTTTTTGCCCCCATGATCCATTTCCCCCCTTCACAACCCTTGCAAATGCACAGGGTTTTTTTTAAAAGAAATATTAACACAGCATATCATCTTTTCTAAAAGAAATATTCTTTTTGCCCTCTTCAAGACTACCTGTGATGAAGTCCCAACGCATTCCCTAACACAAGTTTTGACCTAAATAAGACTCCTGTGATTACTGAAAAAGTACTGAAATCGATTGGCAGTATCTTCTCCCATACAACAAAGGCATGCTACCCTCTATAAGACAAACTTAAATATAATCTAGTGATGTCAGTCAATTTCTCTTTTAATTAATAATAAGGATTCAGAAAATAAATTTTTGTTTAGACAAAAGGTTTGGGGAAGACACAAAATAATTTGCCAGTTGACACTTATTCTCTGCCATCATTTACTAAACTTCAAGACCACAGACATTAAAAAGGGAAAACAACAAGAGATATGAAAATAAAGATAGCGCCAATAGCACTCACTTATAAGAATGTGCTTTTTAAAAACGAAAGCTTAAATAGTTGCCAGAGAAAATTAATCACCTATAAAATGATGACCTCCCTTAGAAACATGGGATCAGAAAATGATCAAAGAAGATGATTAAAATATATTAAAATCATCCCTAAAACCGTTTTTTTAATAGATTTATGTTGTTTCTTCTATATTCATGTATTCCTGGACCTCACCCTATCTCCTAGAAAATTTAAACATGTTTGCTATGAGTGAATTCTTTAAGAGTGGGCTCAAGTTTCTATGTAAACAACATTCACACCCTGTCTGAGGAGGTTCAGTATGTGGAGTCATGTGGATTCCTGGGTTAAGAAAACTTTCTAACGTAACCCCACCATGTGGACTTAAACACATGCTTTAATTTGGTTGTAAAATTACTACGAAAGAGCAGTCGTCTGATTAAGTTCTATTGAATACGTATCTCCTCATTACTCATAATTACAATAAGCAATAAAAGATGGTGTTCCCCTGCACTTGTCAACACTCTGTCAACTAGACTTCCCGTCCTGGGTTTCCAGAGAATGGGAGGAGTCAGTTACAGGGCAAGGAAAACCTGTCAAGAACAGGAGAAATTTTCTAGAGGGTAATAATTTCATAAAATGCTTCCGCTCTTCTGTCCTGAATTTCTGCCTGATCCTAGGTATAAAGCCGTCAAAATCACGCAAGAAGAATGCCCTGCTTTCTCTCCCACCACGCTTCTCTTCAAAGATTCCTTTGTGAGGCGCTTAGGTGGCTCAGTCCATTAAGTGTCTGACTCTTGATTTCAGCTCCGGTCATGATCTCGGGGTCCTGGGATGGAGTCCAGAGTCCCGGCTTCCCCCTCAGAAGGGAGCCTGCTTATCTCTCTCACCCTCTGCCCCTCCCCCGCTTATACGCACTCTCTCTCAAATAAATTTTAAAAATAAAATTATTAAAAAAAAAAAAAGATTCCCTTGCTATCAAGGCAAATCTCCCAGGCAGGAACTATGGCCACCCCCAAAATTAGTGCCGCTGTGTGCTAGCCACTGGCCAAAAGCTTTACAGACCTTATCATGTTTGACTCTCCTGACAACTCCAAGAGTAGACAGAGTCATCATGCCCATTTTATAAATATAGAGACTGAGGCCCTAAAGATCGTAACTGACTGGCCAGAGTCACATAGCCAGCATGAGAGACCTGGCCACAAACCCTGGCCCATCTGACTCTAGGGTGGATGCTTTTGACCCTGATGTTCTTACTTCTTCAATGTCCAAGTCTCTACCCAAATGATTAATAGTTTAAAATGTTTCAAGGACATTTGCATAATCATTATAGCAAGTTTCAGAGACATACTCAGCAATGACAATTTGTAAGGGAATCCTTGCCATAACATAAATTGAACCCCCAGGTAAGAATTTCACAAAAGGATCCCTCTGCCTCGTGTGAATAATCAGGGGCACTTGGAGAATAATCACAGCACTCTGCATTGTTACCAGATGGGACAGTTTAAGGGCCTGGCAGAGAGGCTGAGCTATGGACTTGCAGGTATTTTCCAAATGCCCACAGAACTCAAGAAAACCCTGATCACCACCCACACACTTTTCAATTCCATCTACTTAGAAAGAAAAATTAAGGGTAGCACTGTGATTAATCCAAGCCTTGAGATTAGCAAGAAAGTAATCAGTATGCGGGTCAGCTGATAAATTTATCCCTCAAGAGATTCATATAAACTAACCTGATTTGCAACATTTGAGACATGATATATTTAAGCCATAAACAATGTCACCATGAGTATAGGTGAAATATTACCCCATTAGCCAAATTAAAAATGCAAAGCAGAAGACTATTCATAAATCATGATTCCAGATGCTTTTAAATATGTAAACACAGGCAAAGAAAACCTAAATAAACATGGCAAATGGTAATGGATGGGCTGTACTTCATATTTTATTCCTTTTTCTTTTCAATTTTAAAAGAAAAGTTATGTTAGGGTGTGCATAAAATTTAAAAAATGGAAAATTAAATTAACATCGACAGATCTAAATTGATACTAAGTTCAGAGACTGATAATGACATAGACAAAAGATTAAAAACATATTTGTTCTATAGAGGACTGAAGCCTCAAGGCAAACTAAAAAGCTAGCTTATAAACTGGGAAGAGACCCAAGTAGGGATCTAATTCCCCAGCTGTGGTTTGGACACCAGCCATGTCTGGAAAAGGGTTCCGGTGAGGTCAGATGTCTCCTGGGGGCCAAGGAGAGCCAAGGGCCACACAAAAGATCAGAGCCACCCCCCATCCTCACGGGTCCCTGGACAAATCACAGGTAGACAACTGAAAGCATGGACAGGGGAAGAGAGGGGAACAGAACTGGGGATTAGAGGAGGCAGAAGGAAAACAGTGCTTTAGATGTCATCCAATGGACCTACCGGTTATCAATGCAGAGGAAACAAAGAGGCTACTTCCCAAAAGTAAAAGTTCAGCATTAAAATAGATAATAAAATAGAAAAGGACAGGGGCACCTGGCTGGCTCAGTTGGTTAAGCGGCTGCCTTCAGCTCAGGTTATGTATGATCCCCAGGTCCTGGGATTGAGCCCCGCGTCGGGCTCCCTGCTCAGCGGGGAGTCTGCTTCTCCCTCTGCCCCTCCCCAACTCCCCCACCAACTCGTGTACGCTCGCGCTCTCTCTCTCTCTCTCTCTCTCAAATAAATAAAATCCTTGGATAAAAAAACAAACAAAACAAAACAACTTCAATCCCTGCAACGCTTCCAGGGTTTACTTATTTCTGATTCAACAGTCAGTAACCCACCTCACCCCACACTCACTAATTTAGCAGCTACTCCTGCTCTTAGAAACTCAGGTCCCAAAGGCCCAAGATCCCCAAAGCCATGTGGGGCAGTGTCCGATGCACAAGGCACCCCATGCCTCACTCATGTACCTCTGCAATGGCTGGCGTTTCCATGCCGAGAACATTTTCGTGTATTGCTTGTGCAAATTAAAAACCATTTTTTATGTAGAAGAAATGCACACCATTGAGTATTGAAGAGCATCACCAAATATCGTTCCCTGAAGGAAGGTCTCTGGAAGACAGAGATCCAAAGCCAAGTGTTCTGGTCATTTTTGTTCTTATTTTAAATACCCTTCTATTAAAGTTGATGATCTGGTTTTATATCTGGCAGAAACTGAAACCCACCAATTATGAGAGGAGAGGTCATGTTGTGTAGTTGAAAGAGACCCAGAGAGCACTAGGCTGTTCACTAACCATGTGAACTCAACTACTTGGAGCCTTCATTTCTGCACCTGGAAAATGGGTATAACAATACAAACTTGAGCGGGATATTTTGAGGATTAAATGAGATGACTCATTTAATAAATGAGTTATTATCAACAAATAAATAAAGCACACTGTAAAGAACAAGGAAAATTCTGCTGAACCATCTGAAATTGATGTTTCTCTAAGTCAAAAACACTGCCCCACAGCCTGGGCCAGGCAGGTGCTCTCACTGACAGTGAGGGTACCGGGGTGGGGTCCCCCAAGGAAGGGCTGGGGGCAGAGCAGGTATTTACTGAGCACTACAGAGGTATTTCACGTTTTGGACAAATGGCTCAGCCACATCAGTGCACCCGGTAGCCCTCAGCTTTGACAAGGGCCAAGCCAGAGCGCAAGGAAAATGTTTCTTTTGATTCTCAGGAGAACTCAAAGTATGGTGATCCGCAGCTACTGGGGATGTGGGCAAGGAGTTCTGCACACTCCAAAAGTTACTGAGGGCCTCACCCTGTGCACCTCTGTTAACGGTATCCTACACGGCTAATCGCCAGTGTGCAGAACGAGGACCCTCATTTATCTAATCAAGATTCAGAGTTCATCCCCCGTTTCAGAAGACAGGAGTTTAGAGTACATTTCAAAGGGAAAAAATGCTTCTGTCCACAAAGGTTAAACTTTTTAAAAGTCTGAAAACTTCAGAATAGATCACAGAACAGGCAAATCCAGAGAGACAGAAACAGAGCAGGTCGCCAGAGGATGGCTGCAGGAGGACGGTGGAGTGGGCGACTGTGTCATGGGTACGGAGTTTCAGTTTGGCACGATGAAAACGTTCTGGAATTAGGCCGTGCTGATGGCTGTGCATCATTGCGAAGGTACTTAAATGTCGCTGAACTGTGCATTTAACGGTAACTTTTTTAGGCTTGGTGTATTTTACCATGATTTTTTTTAAAAGTACAAAAAAAGGAATACACAACATTCGAGTGCCTATTGTACTAAGCACTTTATGTGCAGGATGTCACAACAATGCAACAAGGTAAATGTTATTACCCTCCTTTTACAGAGGAGGAAACGGAGACTCCATGAGGTAAAGTGACTTTCCCCAAATCAAGGTGAGGCCAGGATTTGAAGGTGAGCCTCCAGGGCTGGCTTTCTGCCAACACTCACACCCACTGACTCTTCGAAAACACACTTAGGTGACATTCTCATGGTGGGATCATCTGGAAGCTGACGTATTCATGAGCTTAGGTAAAAGGTGCTGCCAATGACTAGAAAGATCAACAGGACAGTTCACACAAACTGACTCTTCAAGGCAGCTTTTTAATAAAACATGAATATTGAATTGTTCTGGAACACTAAAACATCCATACCTTCATTTTTCATGATGTAGTGGACAATCTGCCCAACGGTGTCACTATTTTCATTTACACTGTCATTCAACTCTGAAAGAGAAGGGGGAGGGGAGAACGGGTTAGAATCAGTCACCTCTGTCGAGGCAGTGAGACCTCACTCAACGGTCTCCAGAAAGCTCAGCTGTGGTGCCAAGGGTCAAGCGGTCAAGGCTTTCTTCCTTCAGCCCCAAACTGCCTGATGCACAGCCCAGAGTGACTTCCTTGGCATGACAGACATAACAAGTACCAGAATTAGCCATCAACCTCTTCTCAAGTCCAAACACCCACTCACTTTCCTGCGTGTGTATCAGTCCTTACTGCTGCACTTCTCTCTCATTATTTCCTTAAACCCTTTGGGGAAATGGGCAGAAAATAGTTCATCAAAAGATACAATTCTCCTTGGATTTTGTTTTAATTGCAGACATACTATATAAATTTAGAGTATGGATTTCTTTTTTCCATGGGGTAACTATTCATCCATGTTTAGAAGACTCTCCTTTCATTTAAATACACTTCCAAATAACCTAAACTTTGGCTGTGGTTATTTGCCCACACACTCCGTTTACCTTGGGCAACTGTATTATGGGACAGTCTTTGAAGAAAAATCAAACCTCCCTCCGGAAACTGTAATTTCAGGGAGGAAGGAAAAGGGAGGGATCCCAGTTCACAGAGAATGAACCGAAGCGTGCAATGTCCTACTCGTGTCCCTGGAAAAGCGTCTTCTCCAACCCCAGTCGGCTTCCTCCTCCGCGAAAACGCGCACTTGGCTGGACGGCGTAAACCCTAAGCCAGCCTACCGAGCGTCTGTGACGGACGGGAGCAGGGAGGCTCATTTTCTGTTGACAAACACTCAGCTTTGGTTTGCTCATAAGCTACCCATGACTCATCCTGCAGCCGGGTTCTCTCTGCCTCAAAGGTCAGTGGGGGTGGGAAAAACCAACAGGACAGCCGGCTGGCAAGGAAGGAAGAGACAGCCGGCTAGCAAGGAAGGAAGACGCTCTCCCCACTCTACCCGTTGGCTCTCTTGAAAGGTGACCAACTCCAAATGTCCTCTTCTGCAAAAACTGCCCTTAGGACCTGAAAGGGATATGGAAGGTTAGCTACTCCTCCCCCAAATCCAAGTCAGGAAACGTCCCTAAAGGACGGTTGGAAAGAACATCTATGGAGAAAACAGGATTTTATTTCTTGGGTTTTTCCAAATACTACCTAACAACTCGATGTTTAAGAGGAAAAGATAAGACACCCTCAAATTAATACTAAGGCACCATTTCTTACCACACTTTTACTGCGCTGTTGACATATTTACTTAATAAATATAAATTCCAATCACATAGATTGCATATAGAACTCCCCCAGCAAAAGTAATACCACAAAAGTGGTGAGAGCTATTTAAATTCCCCATTGTTCTTATGAGAAGCTCTCTCAATAATAATAGTAAGGATTAATATTTACTGAGTGGCCATATGTGCCAAACACCAAATGCATCTTCTACATTCCACAATAATCCTACAAGATGGAGATTACTGTCCTCATTTAAATTAAATTAAAATCTTAATTAAATTGGCATTAAATTAACTAAGCTTAAAATTCCAGTTAAATTACACAGAGCAGAAGTTTGGAGCACATGTAACTTGCCCAAAGCCACAAGGAATGAGCTGGTAGGTGTTTAATAAGTGAAAGCCAGGTTTCAAGCTCCAGGTGTGGTTACTACGAAATCTATACTGACACGCCACCATACCACCTACTGTTAAAATGGATCATTTTGGGGGCACCTGGGTGGCTCAGTCAGTTAAGCATCTGATTTCGGCTCAGGTCGTGAGATGGAGCCCCTCAAAAGCCTCCATGCTGGGTGTGGAGCTTGATTAAGATTCTCTCTCTCCCTCTGCCCCTTTACCCCCCCTTAAAAAAAAAAAAAAAAGATGGATCATTTTGCTTCGTAGAGATGAAAGTATCTATGACTGATTCCTCATTTAAAAATTGCCCTCACTTGGGGCACCTGGCGGGCTCTGTCAGTAGAACACGTGACTCTCCATCTCCGGGTTGTGAGTTCGAGCCCCACATTGGGTGTAGCGATTACTTAGAAATAAAATCTTTAAAAAAAAAAAGAAAAGAAAAGAAAAGAAAATCGTCCCCACCCACCTCTCCGTGAAAGGATGCAGATACTTACCTATCTTTTCAACCTTTTCCTCTTCCACCTCTTGCTCGGCTTCTGTGGTACAACGATAGCCCTTCTTCTTAAGCAGGTGGCAGATGAGGACGCCAAACAGACCCATGATGAAGAACACGGGGACCAGCGCGTATGCGATATATTCTGGGTGTCCGTTGCCCACATTGTTGGTGGGCGCCGGGGTCGTCTCTGTTCTGGACTGCAACGTGCGGCTGCCACCATTGTCTACAGAAAGACATACACGCGGCTGCATCACACGTCTGCCAGGAGGGACAAGACCAACCTGACGACCCCAGGGAATGTTCACATGGAATCTGAGTCGTCTCCCAAAACCACAGGCCATGCAGAGACTGGTGGGTCAGGCAGTACAGAACACAGGCTAAGGGCCAGGCTTGGCTTAACGTCCGACTTCCCATCCTGTCCCTGCTACTCACAAACTAGGTCCCAACCTGCGTCATTTCTTTAAAACCTCTCAAGTCAGCCTCTACTTCTTCGCCTGCAGCAGGACTTACACAGTGCGGAAAGCATGTCTAGGTGGAGTGTCAAGCACAAAGGAAACACAGAGTTGTTTGGTGGCATTATAACAGGGCGCTGAGTGGTTAAGAGGATGGACCCAGGAGCCTTGGATTCAAGTTCTGACTCTACCACTCAGTAGCTGTGCAATAACTTAGCACCTCCATGACTCAGTTTCTTGTGAAAGGCACATACTCATCAGAACCTACCCACCCTTCCTGGGTGTCATGAAGATGAAATAAATACTTGTAAAACATTTACAACCATTTTTACAACATAATAAATGCTCAACTACGCGGCAGGTACCATTCTAGGCACTTGTGATATATCACTGAGTAAGACAGACAAAGAGGCTTGTCCTCATGGAGCTTATGTTTTAGAAGGACTTAGTAAACTGACAGATCTAGAATATGGAAAAGAGAGAAAAATCCAGGACGGCATCAAGATTTTGGCCCAGGGGGACAAACATAAAAATGGAAGACTGTGCATTTTTTATTCATGCACTTATCCAAATTAAAATTCACTGTCTGCCCATCATGTGAAAAGCACAAGGCTGGGAACTGGATATAGTGATAAACAACATGACTTGGCCAAGAACATCTTAGAACGTGTAGGGGAGCATCAGAAACGGTTCCTAAACAAAACACATGGGCAGATCATCACAGATTGAGAGAAATGCTGTCGAAGGTGTACATGGGACAACAGAAGAAAAAAGAACAGTGAGGACCTATTTTATGACTTCAAAAATAGGGCAGCTAGGAAAGGGGCATCTTTTAAAGGAACGGAGAACTTTACTTGTGGACATGTCAAAGTATCCCATGGGCTATTACCAGATCCAGGCCTGCCGGGGTGTCACGCATAGGCTCCCGAGAGGTCCCTGCACACAGGGACCCGCATCTCCTCTAGGAAGGAGGGTGAGCAGCGGAAAGCCGGGCGCAGGCGTCATGAGATGTGGTCAACGAAAATAACAGAGAAAGAGCCAACTAGGTAGAAAAACAGCAAAGTACCAGTTCACAGACACAAAATGAGAAGAGAATTATCAAATAAAGGAGGGGGTCAGGTAGGATGGGGAGTAAAGAAAAATGTGAGATTTAATTGAAATGAAGTGTCCTTCTTCAAACTCTATTACAAAGCTATAACCATCAAGACAGTATGGTACTGGCACAAAAACAGACACACAGATCAATGGAACAGAATAGAGGGCCCAGAAATGGACCCTCAACTCTATGGTCAACTAATCTTCGACAAAGCAGGAAAGAATGTCCAATGGAAAAAAGACAGTCTCTTCAACAAATGGTGTTGGGAAAATTGGACAGCCACATGCAGAAGAACGAAACTGGACCATTTCCTTACACCACACACAAAAATAAACTCAAAATGGATGAAAGACCTCAATGTGAGACAGGAATCCATCAAAATCCTTGAGGAGAACACAGGCAGCAACCTCTTCGACCTCAGCCGCAGCAACTTCTTCCTAGAAACATTGCCAAAGGCAAGGGGAAGCAAGGGCAAAAATGAACTATTGGGACTTCATCAAGATAAAAAGCTTTTGCATAGCAAAGGAAACAGTCAACAAAACCAAAAGACAACCGACAGAATGGGAGAAGATATTTGCAAATGACATCAGATAAAGGGCTAGTATCCAAAATCTATTATAAAGAACTTATCAAACTCAACACCCAAAGAACAAATAATCCAATCAAGAAATGGGCAGAAGACATGAACAGACATTTTTCCAAAGAAGACATCCAAATGGCCAGCAGACACATGAAAAAAATGCTCAACATCACTCAGCATCAGGAAATACAAAACAAAACCTCAATGAGATACCACCTCACACCAGTCAGAATGGCTAAAATTAACATCAGGAAACGACAGATGTTGGCGAGAATGTGGAGAAAGGGGAACCCTCCTACACTGTTGGTGGGAATGCAAGCTGGTGCAGCCACTCTGGAAAACAGTATGGAGGTTCTTCAAAAGTTGAAAATAGAGCTACCCTACAACCCAGCAATTGCACTACTGGGTATTTACCCCAAAAATACAAATGTAGTGATCCAAAGGGGCACATGCACCCCAATGTTTATAGCAGCAATGTCCATCTAGGAAAGAGCCTAGATGTCCATCAACAGATGAATGGATAAAGAAGATGTGGTACACACACACACACACACACACACACACACACAATGGAATATTATGCAGCCATCAAAAAATGAAACTTTGCCATTTGCAATGACATGGATGGAACTAGAGGGTATTATGCTAAGCGAAATACGTCAATCAGAGAAAGACAAGTATCATATGATCTCACTGATATGAGGAATTTGAGAAACAAGACAGAGGATCATAGGGGAAGGGAGGGAAAAATGAAACAAGATGAAACCAGAGAAGGAGACAAACCATAAGAGATTCTTAATCTCAGGAAACAAACTGAGGGTTGCTGGAGTGGAGGGGGGTGGGAGGGATGGGGTGACTGGATATTGGGGAGGGTATGTGCTATGGTGAGCGCTGTGAATTGTGTAAGACTGATGAATCACAGACCTGTACCCATGAAACAAATAATACATTGTATGTTAATAAAAAAAATTTAAAAAAAAAGAAATGAAGTGTTTTTATTTGTAATACTCAGATTCTGAAGTGATGAAATAAAGTTCTTTCTCTACATCAGGGAGTTTCATAATGTTGCTGAAGAAATCCAGAAACCAGAAAACTGGGTATGTTTAATTATAAGCTCTCTCAGAGTATTTTGATAAAAAAAGGATCTGTGTGGCAATGATTGTAGGGGACAAATAGCAGGTGTGAAATAACCACATTTCATCACTGCAGCAAACGGTATCAAACAGAAGCCCAATTTGCAAACCAGAGGCCATACAGCAAAGGGCTATCGATCTTTCACATGGAAATACCCATTACCTTTGAACAGGAAAGGAAACTGCTGGTTTCTTAAGTTTGTACAAGGTTGCATTATTTTATCAGACAATCTCTAGAACTGGGGATAACCTATATTTTTTTCTGATTTATCTTCCAGGAATCAATATATTAATTAAATGAATGGACAAATAAATGGAAGTACACATACACACATGCTCGCACGCGCGCACTCACACACACACACACACTTCCCTAAGCATATGCAAATAGATCATCTAACTTAGGATTTACTGCCAGCCTGTTAGTAAAAACCAGAAACATTTCTTTAATGCCTTTTACAATTCTAAGTAAGTCTTATTTATTAATTCCTTTTTAATACCACGTATTCCATACAACAGGAATAGGTGAAGCAGACAACCTCCAAGACTGAGAGAGTTTTACGCAGAATCAGGTCTGTTTCAATCTGGAGGTGATAACCAATTCTCTTTGGGGGGCACTAGGAACAGGGAGGAAAGCAGAGGGGCTCGGAATTGGAGCCACACCGCCTCCTGAATCAGGTGGTTGAGAATGTGTCTTCATTAATTTGACATGTAGCAAACCCTTGCAAACACTACATATTTAGAGTGTGATTTACAAAGAGGTAGCAGTCACTTAATCTCGTAATTACTGTACTATGGAAAAACTGAAGAAGATATGAATCTAAATCAGGGAACATGAATTACAGAGAGATGCCATATGGCACTGGGGTTACAAGGTCAGACTGCCTGGCACAAAGAACAGCTTGGCCACTACTAGACACATCACCTTGGGCAAGTTACTTAACTGTTCTGTCCTCAGCTTCCTCATTATGAAATAAAATCAAATGATTGTACCTTTCTATGATGATTTTAAAACACGGCCCCAAATTCTTTGATCCCGCTCCAATAGAAAGTCTCTATCTCTTTCCCTTGAATATATCCTCTGTGCTCTGCCTGACCAAGAGAATAGGTTGGAGCGTTGCTTTGTCAGTTTCTAAGCCCCAGGCCCTAAGAAACTGACAGCTTTCTACCTCCTGTCTCTTGGGGCACTTGCTTTTGGAATGCAGTCACCATGCTGTGAGGAAGCCCAAGCTTCCCCAAGGAAAGAAACCAGTAACAGTCATCAACTTGCCAACTATGTAAATGAGCCATCCTAGACGTAGATTCTATAGTCCCAGCTAATGCCGCACGGAGCAAACATGAGCTGTTTCTGATGAACCCTGCCCGAGCTGGAGATTCCTAAGCAAAATGAGTTGATTTGTTATACACCAATAATAACTAGAAGAGTACCTCATGGAATCATTGTGAGGATTAAATATACTAGTATATAAAGCACTTAGAAGAATGTTTAGGAAGAGATAAGCAATGTAAAAGTGTTTAGTCACCATCTTGATAGAACTGTACTATCCAGTACAGTAGCCACTAGCCACAAGTAGCTATTCAAATTTAAGTCAACTAAAATGAGATAAAATTAAGAATTCAGTTTCTCAGTTGCATTAATCACATTTCAAGCATTCATCAGTCACATGTGGCTAACTGCTACCATACTGGACAAGTCAGAAAAAGAACATTTTCATCAGTCCCAAAAGTTCTAACAGACAGCCCTGTTATAGACTACAAAGAACCGCTGTAAGGCAGTTGACTGGAGAATCTACCGTGACCTACCACAGGAATTCAATAAAAATAACTCTGAAATCACAAAGGAACTGTTCACAAATAATGCCTTAAAACATTTGTCAACTTAGGTAAATTTAGTTTTCCTTCAATTTACACTAATAACTTGTTTAGAGACACTGGCCATCTCTCTCCTTCACCTCCAGCTGAATCATACCTGAATTATAAACAAAATATTTGAGTCCAAATTCATAGCAAAGGTTGTTGCTGCATTATTTTTAAGTCAAAAAAATGGCAAAAACCTGAATGTTTGACAGTGGAATAATAAAATATCTAAGTCAATCACTGTCTACCCATTTGATGGAATAATATTCATCATTTAAAATTATAAAGATTTTGTGAAGACATGAGAAAACACTTAAGATACAATGTTGAATTTAAAAAGCTTAATTCGGGGGTACCTGGGTGGCTCAGTCAGTTAAGCATCCAGCTCTTGATTTCAGCTCAGGTCATGATCTCAGGGTCCTGAAATCGAGTCCCACATTGGGCTCCACTCTCAGCACAGAGTCTGCTTGGGATTCTTTCCCTCTTCCTCCCCCCATTCTCTCTCTCTAAAATGAATAAATAGGGGCACCTGGGTGGCTCAGTCGGTTAAGTGTCTGCCTTCAGCTCAGGTCATGATCCCAGGGTCCTGGGATTGAGACCCTGCATCGGGCTCCCTGCTCAGTGGGGAGACTGCTTTTCCCTCTCTCTCTGTTGCTCCCCCTGCTTGTGCACTCTCTCTCTATCAAATAAACAAATCGTCTTTAAAATAAAATAAAATAAAAAATAAAATCTTTAAAAAAGAGAGAAAAGCTTGATTCAACATCTTACATACTAAGTATGGTCCAACTACTTAAAAAAAAAAATGCATGAAGGCATAAAATGTACAAAGCAATGACCAAAATATTAAGTGATTCCAGGTAAGAGGATAATTTTCAATTTTATTTTTATACTTACCTGTAATTTTCTAAAATTCATTTGTATTACTTTTATACCAAGGTGGTGGAAAAATATAAAGCAGAGATTGTCAGCCATTTGGGAATCACAGACCCCTTTGAAAATCTATGTTGCTACAAAGGTTCCTGTTCCAAAATTTTGCTTCCAAGTTCTACGAGCTCTGAAGCCCAAGTTCATATAAGGGCAAGTGACTTGATAAGGATAATGCTCAAGTTTCTGCTTGAGTAACACGGTGGACACTGACACCATTCATCGAGATGGGAAATAACTTAAAAAAAAAAGGAAATTTGCCTGGTGTTGAATTTTACCTCCCTCCCAATTCATACGTTGAAGTACCCCAAGTACCTCAGAACACACGGTCTTTACAAAGGTAATCAAATTAAAATGAGGCCATTTGAGTGGACTGCTGTCCTTATAAAAGGGGAAATGTGGAGGCAGACAAGCGCAAAGGGAAAACACCATGTGAAGATAAAGGCAGAGAAGGGATGATGCTTCTAAAGGCCAAAGATTGCCAGCAAGCCACCACCAACTAGGAGAGAGGCCTGAAATAAGATTCTTCACAGCCCCCAAAAGGAAGCAACCCTGCCGATCTTGACCTAGGAATCCTAGCCTCCAGACTGTGAAACAATAAACTTCTCTTGATTAAGCCACCCGGTTTGTGGTAGTTTCTTACAGCAGCCCTAGCAAACTAATATACTTGGCATGGAACGACAATATCATGAGTTCAGTTTTGAACACGTGGAGATAGAGGTAAGGGGTGGGGGGGAGGGAATAACCAGATGGAAATATCCATTGAGCAACTGGATCTACTCCATGAGGAGGCCAAGGAAGAGAAGCCAGGGTTCTCCTCTAGAACACAGAGGGACAGAGTTTCCAGAAGGAATGAGCAGTCAGCTAGGTCAGATGCTGCAAGAGAGCAATTAAAATAGGAAGGAAATGGAAAATGGTGCAGCCACTATGTAAAACAATATGGCGGTTCCTCACAAAGTTAAAAATAGAACTACCACCCTATGACCCAGCAGTCCCAGTTAGCCTATTTATCCAAAAGGACTGAAATCAGGATCTTAAAGAGTTATCTGCCTCCCATGTTCACTGCAGAATTTTTTACAATAGCCAAGATTTGGAAACAACCTAAATGTTCACTGGTGGCTGAATAGATAAAGTAAACACGGTCTATACATACAATCGAATCCCATTCGGCTTTAAAAAAAGGAAATCCTGCCATAGGTGACAATATAGATGAACCCGGAGGGCATTATGTTACGTGAGAAAAGCCAGTCACAGAAGGACAAATACTGCATGATTCCACTCCATGAGCCATCTAAAATAGTCAAATTTATAGAAACGGAGTCGAATGGCGGTTACCAGGAGTGAAGGGAGGGGAAAATGGGTAGCTGCCATTCAACGGGTGTAACCTTTCCATCATGCTTTATGACATGGCGCCTGCTGTCTACAATACTGTATCCTGAACTTAAAATTTTGTTTACAGGGTTGATCTCATGTTAAATGTTCTTAACACAATTTGAAAAAAGAAACAAGACACAAACAACCTAAGAGGACTCTTTAGAAAAAGAATCGAGAAGCACTCAAACAAATCAGGCAACAAAGAAGAACTCATGGGAAACCATTAGTTTCTAATTTAGGAAGCCACTGGAATTTTTTTAACTTTCTCCTTGTTGTACTTTACTCCCTGTTCTTCTGTACTTTCTTGAAGTAAACTTAAAAATCCCAAAATAAACAAATACTACATACAATGAAAAAATAAATTAAGTAGGAAGGAAAAACAATCTACGGGAGATCTTCATGGCCTTGGACAGCACAGTTTTTCAGTTAGCCCGGAAGGTAAGACTAGATTCCCTGGATTGAAGAACAGAGACTGGGCTCGGTTTACTCTTTCTGGAAGCCCAGTAGGAGCAAAAAAAAAAGGATGAGAGGAAGACATTTCTGTTTGGAGTTTTGTTTTGCTTTTAAGTGCCAGCAACCAATGTATATATAGACGGAAGGAGCAAAAGGGAGAGACTGAGAGAGAATAAGGAGTGATGGCCTTGAGGAGATTTCCATATGAAGACAGATTAAACACTGGAATAGAAAAAACAGAAACAAAAACAAAAACAAAAACACCCAGTTCTTCCTGAAGCAGCCAGGCTGTGAGTTAGAGCCCTTACTAGTGGGATGAAGGAAGTTGAGGGAGCAAGGTGCACGGCATCCTCCATTTTCTCTCACAATAAATAAGAAGAGATGACATCTGTTGAGACCAGTTGGGCGGGGGCGGGCAGCAGGGAAGAAGAGCAGCCCGTGGAGACAGGGAGGCCTGGCGGAGAGATTGAGGGGATGGGAGAGGGCAGGGAAAGGACTGTGCACAGGCATCCAGGGCACAGCCCAGAGGCGCACCCCAATTCTCCAGCTGGGGTAACCCATGCGGAGAAGTCCATACAAGATGGAAAGCCCAGCATAGTAAGGGACCAGCAAGCAGAGTCAGAACGCAAAGCGGACAGAGCCATGGTAAGGAAGGGAATGGTTTTGGGTGACATGGTGTTCCAGAAGAGATGGAAGTGTGGCTCAGAGTAGTTTGTGTCTCTATTACCACTAACAACAATAACCAGTACATTTACGGAGCACTTATGAGCCAGCACTGAGCTAAGCATTGAGTCTTCACAATAAACCTAAGACATAGTTAGAGGTCTATCCTTACATTACAGATGGGGAAAGAAGACACAGGAAGGTAGAGTGGCCTTCCCAAGGTCACACTGCTCCTCTGCGCCAGTGGCTGGATTCAAACCAGACAGCCTGGCTCCTGCCTGTGTTTATATTGTTGCCTCTTACCTTCTGGAAGCCTGGATCTCTGCACATGTAGAACTGGGCCTCCAACTGGGCACCATCCAACTACAAATGCCTGCGTAAGGTGTATTTTAATTTGTTCTCTTTCAACAATATGTCACCATTTAGAGACTTTTCTATTAAAATGCAAAATGCTGGTTTGCTCTCATATTTCACAACTTAGAGTCAAGGCTCCCCAAACTTCCAAACTTATGGTTTCCAATGAGCATGACAGGAAGGAGGATAGGTTTCAGGCTCAACACCAGACTCCAAAGCAGCTTACGGCATGAACAACTACAAAATTGCCTTTTGGCCCCCATCGCTGACCTCCCTCCCCACTGCCAACATCACAGTTCACCCGACGGAGGTCACAACCCCAGGTCCACTCAGCCTATTCCAAAAATAAGCCCATAGCCTCATCTCAAGTTTGCCCTGCACATAGCAAGAGCCAGCAGAGCAGGAAGTTCTTGGCTCTCACTGACAAATGTGATTCTCTTCTACAATATTACAAGTAAAAAATGTTCAACAAAAGCCAGCATTTATCAAACTCCTTTGGGTTTTTCCTAGACCTGGTCAGGTTTGGTTAATTCACTGCATTTTGAGGACCCACTCAACTGTATTGTGTTTTGCCCAGATCCCATTAAGAAGGTCACAAAAGAAGACGTGGTATTAAAAAAAAAAAAAAAAAAAAAAAAAAGCTTGTACACGGCAAGGAACTGAGGAAAAGGTCTGAGGAATGGCTCCAGGTCATCCCCCAAAATCAAAAGCAGTTTTTTTTAGCTTGTTTCCAAATAATACTTGTATTTCCAACTGACCTCAGTGGTCACAGGAGCTGAGAAGGAATAGCCTAGATATGGCATTCCTCAAACCCAGTGGGCACAGCTCGAGGTTGCTAGACAATGGGGAAGACCGAGCTAATAACTAGAGACAACAATTAAGAAGGTCCTTGGGACCTCTCCTAAGCAGCTTCATTCCAACCAAGGAACATTTTTATGGTTCTCATAGCTAGCCTTCCCCTTTTATCAGGAAAGGGTATGCGTTCTCAGAATCTAGGGTTTCTCAGCAGGATGACCCGACAACTCTGTGATGGAAAAGGCACTTGGCTAGTGTACAGATAACCCACACCAAGCTTGGTTGGAAAACTGCTTCTCAACAAACACATACACATACTCTATTTTGTTTTTAGCGAAGACTCAAATCACAGTGCCCAAGAGCAATCTATTTTTGGTCTGGATTACTGAGATCAATAGATGGACATTTCCCTAAAAGGGTTTTTCTTTATTCAGTTTTGCCACTGGCCACCTCTGCGATTTGAACAAGTCACTGTACCTCTGTGGACCTCACTTTGCTCGCAACATTCCCAGCCTTCCCCAGCCCCATCCGCAACGTGTGACTCGTGATCAAAACACAAGCCCGCCCACCCTCTTGGCTCCACAAGGTAAAATCCAAAAAGCTTTTATAATTCATTTCACAGCAAAACCAAATCTGACAAACTCATTGGTGGCAAAACCTGTTCTGAGCTGACATGAGGCTATTTACAAACTCTATTCCAGTGAGTTTGCTTGCTACATAAACATTAATGTATTTCATTAGACCTCTAAAGGGGGAAATCACATAGGTAGAGTTTCAGCCGTGGGCCCTGAGGGTTTGAGATGGTCACAACACTAGGAGGTGGGTACTATCCTTTTAGAGAAGAGGAACCACGGGGTCAGGGAGGGTATGTCACCTGCCCAAAGGCACAGTTAAAAACTGGTGAGAGCCTGCATGAAAACCAGGCATGAGCAGCCCACACATGGCCTCCCAGTACCACTTGAGCAGGATGGATCTCCGAGCTTCTGCAAAACAACCTCCTTTATGAAGTTAATTGTTTAAATGCATTTTAAATCAATTACATACACCAATATAAGGGGCAAATGCAAAACAAATTCTACAAAACTCAATCGTCCCCAAATGACTTCTCTTACAGAGAGAACCCAAGTCACAGAGCTTTTAAGACTATCCCCGACACAGCATTCACGCAGACAAGTTTTAAAAAGCTTAAAATGGGGCGCCTGGGTGGCTCAGTCGTTGGGCGTCTGCCTTCGGCTCAGGTTATGGTCCCAGGGTCCTGGGATCGAGCCCCGCATATATATAAATATATAAATAAAATCTTCCTGCTCCGCGGGAAGCCTGCTTCTCCCTCTCCCACTCCCCCTGCTTGTGTTCCCTCCCTCGCTGTGTCTCTCTCTGCCAGATAAATAAAAATCTTTAAATAAGTAAATAAATAAATAAAAAATAAAAAAGCTTAAAATGTATGGGGAGAACAAATGAGCTTATGTGGAACCGGGAAGACAATGGAAGTCCGTATATAAAGAAGTGCTAAACTTTGTCATGAAACTTCTGGTCCCTGCCAACTTCTGAACAACCCCCAGATAAACAGCTGCTACAGCCCTCCCCACCCGCCTCCGAAACTGTGACCAGGAGGGGAGGGGACATCCAGATAGGATCTAGTCTAGCCACCCATGACACAAAATCCTTCCCAGGGCATACAGTCACTCGGTTACCATTATTTTGTCCAAGTGCCCCATGATACTGGAGGCCAGAACTCATTCTGGACACCAAAGACCACTCGGGGAACAGACAGAGGCCTAGATGGCTTCCCCCAGCAAAACGTGCCTACATGAGCAATGCCCAGGAAGGAATCCCTGATTTACAGACACCTTCGGCTAACAGGTCCCTTGAAAAATGCAGCTGTCCCTGACATTTCTGCTAATCCCCGTGTGAAATCAGCTATACCCCGGGGATGGCAAAATGGAGGGCTCCGGGCAGCGGGAGTACCCCCAGATCTGGAGACAGGCACCAATTGTGAGAGAGGGAGACGGGGAGGGACCAGCGGCTGAAGATTTCAGAATACTGCCGGGGGCCAAGAAAGTTTCTTCCCTTGCCCAGTACTTGACTGTTAGCTTTTGTTAGAAACTAAAATAACCAAGTACTACATGTAAACCCTGACTGGAGGCTAGCTCAAGATTTTAATCAATAATAAAAATTGCAAAGCGGCCATAAAGTGTATTTTGAGGACAACTGAGGAAACTGGGTTAAGGCAGTACTAGAGATGCTACTGTCTATTTTCTTAGGTATAGTGATGGCATTGTGCTTATGCAGAAGGAAGTCCTTAATCCCACAAGAGGCACGATGGAGGTGTTTAGGGAGAAATGTAACCTTGTCGACAACTTGATTTCAAACAGGCCAGCAAGGAAGTAGGTAGACAGATGGACAGCCAGGCAGATAGGGTGAGCAAGCAGGTCTGGCAAAACGTTGAATCTAAGTGGTCAGTATACAGGGACCCACTTTATGATTCCTTCAACTTTTATATTAAAAGTTCACCAAGTCCCATTTTATCATTTTTTAAATAGCCTTTGTGGGAGCCTAATTATTTTTTTTTTTTTAAAGATTTTATTTATTTATTTGAGAGAGAGAGAGAATGAGAGATAGAGAGCACGAGAGGGAAGAGGGTCAGAGGGAGAAGCAGACTCCCCGCTGAGCAGGGAGCCCAATGTGGGACTCGATCCCGGGACTCCAGGATTATGACCTGAGCCGAAGGCAGTCGCCCAACCAACTGAGCCACCCAGGCGCCCCCTAATTATTATTTTTAATGAGAAAATGCATTTGAATTTCCAACCCAATCACTCAAAAGGAATGTTTGGAGCACAACCCGTCCTTCAGCTTCAGTTTCTTTGTATATGTACCACAGGTGTGGGAAGGGAAGTAATTAGTGTGATCCAGGAAGAAAAGGGACTTTACGTTAGATTTCGAAAGAAAAACTGAATTTGGCTGGATAAAAAGGGAATAAACATTCTTGGAGGTTGAGGGGCGAAACGGAATCACTCCTGAACCCCAGGTAGCTACCAGAACAAAGAACTGAAACTAGGGGAAAGTCAATATAAAGAAACAAAGATACTTAAAAATAATGATGGGTACTGTATATATTTAGCATCGTAGGTTTCAGCTGAAACTAGAAGGGGAAAACTAACTTTGCAGAGTCAGAGAAAGTCCCTAGCATTCTCCACAGTTGTGTTGGATTCACCATTTGTAAGTTATTTCTAAAGGCTACAGAACTCCCAGACCAAACACAATTCCCCAGGGGCGTCAGAAGATTGAACACAGACAACAGCCACAACCCCACAGCTGCTCCTTGAGAGAGGATTAATTAACTTTAGAATCCCACTGTTTAGAGAAGCCAAGGATCTCAACTTCTGGATGACTCCTGAACCTTCCAGAGTCCTTCAGACAATGGTCTGCATTCAGAAGACAACAGAAGGCTCATCTGACCTGGCCGCACCCCAGACTGGAACAAGGTCAACTTGCCAGTATCCGCCTCAGGACACAGGCCAGGAGGCCACCAACCACAGCTCCAAGGCAGGGAAGGTGGAAGAGCCCCCAGTGGACCCCGAGCTGCAGGGTACCTCTTGGGGTCCTCAGAGAGGGGTGTAAGCAAGGGCGATGCTCACAGTTCAGGGCTCTGCAGTTCAGACCCCAGCTGAACCCCCCTCTTCCTCTTTTTCTGTCTCCCCATTCCTCTGCCTCTCCTCCATCTTTCACTATTTCCAGTGTCACCAGCGTGGGGATTTTTTAAAAATTTAAGTCTTTGGCTACTGACAGCACTGTCGGTCTTCTGGGGAGGGGCTGGATGGCTGGAGAAGAGGAGTGAGAGACACTTTTATTTTCCCCTTCTGCACCTTTCAAACTGTAAAGTATATCCAAACAAGAAAGTAATGGAATTTTTTAAAAAGTCGTTTGTTTGAAGTGACCTTAAAGCAACAAAACTTCAGAAATCTAATCTTCACTTTAGATTCTTTGTGACAGGTGGTATATTTTGAAGAATGAGTTGCTACATTAAAATAATCATAATGGCAGCATTTACTGAGTGTTTGCAGCACGCCACACACTGTTCTGGACGCTTCCTGGACAAAGTCATTTCATTTTCACAACATCTGTAAGGTGGACCCCCTGGGCCCCACACTCTTAGCTGCTGTCTCACGGGGCCTGGAAGAGTGGTGGTGGCCTTCAGTTTTATCTAGAGACACAGACCTCACAGTAAACAGGTAGGTTCAACCATCAGCAGCTGATCACAGAGCTGGGCTGGAGCCCAGGTCCACATCCACCCACTATAATGCCCTTAAACCCTAAAAAGACTGCCTCTCTCCAAATGACCCTATTATGCATGATAAATATTGAAATCTGCATGCATTTTTTTAAGGTAAAAATCTTCTTCACGAAAAATGATTAAAACCAGCTAGAGCAAGATGAAATTTGTAATAAATTCATTTTTTAAAAAAGATCTCACCAGCGTAAAATTACCCAATATTAATTTTTCACTGCAAAAGCAAAAGATCACTCTCAAGTATAATGCTGTTTTGCCCTTCCATAAACTACGAAGGGGAAAGGAAATGTTGAAAACCATCTTGTTCACAGAGGTATGTTTTCACATTATTACTAAGTATTGTACTTAGAAGCAATTCCATAGTTGACACAAACCTAATATGTACTAACCGTGTCAGTTACATGGCATCTACAAGTCTTTCAGAAACAGAAGGGAGGGAGGAAGGGACAGAAAGCAAGGGACTCAGGAGGAGGAAAATCTTCGATCATATACATTAGCCAGAGACAACATACAAGATGTAAAAGTTCCTACCCAAATGACATTTGAAGCTTTTACATTCATTATTTTATGGAAACCTCTAATCCCAAGGGGATAGCCAAGAGGATGGATGAGATCCTCATTTTGCAAGTAAATCAGTGGCCTAACATGACATCACTGGGTAGAGGCAGAAAAATGAGCCAGACAGAAGAACCACGACTCACACTTGCTGACACCTTCCCTGCGCCCTTCACTCCAAGACACATCACTGGGACATACAAGGGCGATCCAAGTTAGGAAACCCAAACGTGACACAGAACTCACAAGAAGGGGCGCCTGGGGGGCTCAGTTGGGTAAGCGTCTGCCTTCGGCTCAGATCGTGATCTCAAGGTTGCTGGGATCGAGCCCCATGTCTGGCTGCCTGCTCAGTGGGGAGTCTGCTTCTCCCTCTCCCTCTGCCCCTCCGCCTGCTCATGCTCTCCCTCTCTCTCTCTCTCAAATACATAAATAAAACGGTAAAAAAAAAAAAAAAAAAAAAAAAGAGCTCACAGAAAAAGCCCGGTTTAAGTCAAACACACTTGTCTCCCCAAGTGGAGGGGAGGGTGTCCTGTTTTTGCACCTCCTCATCCCTCTCACAGTTCTGGAACACGGGGCCGAGCCCCTTAACTACTTGCTACATGGAACCTGTGAAACTGGGAAAGCAGACTCTCTCCCCTTCCAGAAGGGCTCGCGGGGAATTGAGTGTCCAGTTTGCCTGTAACTTGATCATCAGCAGTTTGGTCAAGATGCTATTTGTAGGGCAGAATGTCCAGTGTACTTACACACCCATTTGCCAAATACCGACAGTTTTTAAAAAACAGAAATAGATTATTTTCAGAGCTGGACAACTGATATAGCCTGTAGCTTTCCACAGTTGTTGGGTAAGCTTTCTGAAAGATGTTAATATACCAGCAAGCCCCTGTGCTCATCGAAATCAACAGAAGGTTGCCATTAGCAAAGATGCAAAAGAAGGCCGCAAATAGCACATTCCTAAACCCAGCTTGGGGAATTGGCCCTCAACTAGATTTTCATGGGACTCCATTACGTTCCAAATTGCTAGATCCGTAAAGGGACAATAAATTAGGAGAGGCGTTTACATACCCTTACCAAAGCCACTGCCCACTTTTCACAAGGTTGCGATTCCTAACAGATCAGTTCGTGTACATTCCTCCCAAGAGGCCAAGCAGGGAGAGGTTAGAAATTATTTAAACTATGGGGGAAAGCTAATGGCAAGTGTGTGGACGAAACCACCAAATAGGAAGAGGACAAGCCCAGCTGGCCTGTTTCCAGCAGAAACAGCAAAAGCGAGGGTGAGGGAAGGGGGTCCCTTAGGAACCACTGACTCCTCCAGCGCGTTCCAGCGAGGGAGCTGACATAGAGGACCAGGCCGCCAGGATCTAGGTCCCTGGTTTCGGGTACAACCGCCCCTGCCAGGGTCGGAGTTCAGCCAAGTAGTTTCCACCCGGCAAGCAGAAGACAACACAAACTAACCACGGGGCGGGGGGGAAACAACAAGGTGTTGCCGAGCCAGGGCGGAGCTAAGCAAGGGCTTCAAGGAGGAAAGCCGGCAGAGGGAGCAAGGCAGACAGATCGATTCTCCTGTGGTCATCCACTCTCTCGCCAACTGCTAACAGCAGCGGACATTTACTGAGAGCTTATTATGTGCCAGGCGTCTTTACCCCCATTATCTTTTTTCTTTAATTGTCATGATTCTGAGATAGGTGTTATGACCAAACCCATCTTAGAAATGGGGACATGAAAGAACGAAATATTGAAGTCAAGGTCACTCATCTGGGGAACGGCCAGGATCTGAACCGAGGTCTGTGGCAAAGCTGCTCCCTAGAAAGAAAGAAGCAAAAGCAGGAACCAGCTTGTTCTCAGCTGCACTGCGTTCAACTTGCTTCTTAGCTCTCTGTGACCCCAGGTAAGTCAATTCACGTCCCTGTGCCTCAGTTTCCTCATCCCTAAAATGCAGATAATAAGAGAATCGTTTCTAAGCATTAAATGAGATGAACTCGGGTTTACCCACCTGCCTAGCACAGAGTAAGTGCCCAATGAATGTTAGTTTTTTATCGCTGCCACGCTCAGTCAGCGGGGGACATGAAACCGACTCGTAGGAAAAGGCGCGAACCCCAGAAGCCGCACTGGAGGAGGCCGTGTTACATGTGGGGAACTGAATCACTGCATAAAGCCCGCAGGTGAGGGGCACCTGTCACCACGGGGGTTCCGACGCAGCACCGCGGGGCGCGGCCACTCCCGCACCGCCCCCCCCCCCCCGGAACCCCCACGCGGGCCCCGCGCTTCCCTTCCTTCCAGGAACAGGAAGAGGGGCATGATTCAACAGAAAGCTACAAAAAGTCCTCAACACAGGATTTTCCCATTAGTCACACTTGGGCAGCCGGGGTTCCTGAAAGACAGGCACATGGCTGGCCTCCTGGGAACACGGGAACCGGGAAGCCACGATGAGTGAATGTGGAGCACCAAGGTCGCGACCCGGTTTAAGTCCTCCCATGTGAAGCCTGCCCGAGTGCGGAGTGCCGCGAGAGAAAGACCAAAGCCAAGGGGAGGCGAGGAGACAAAATTCCATCACTTTGCAAAAAGGCAAAGGAGGGAAAGAGTAAACAGAAGTAATCAGGAAAACCCTAAGACACAGAGAAGCTGAGTTTAAGGGCAAGACACCATGTGAAGGTCACTAGCAAAGAACTCTGAAAACCAGCCCCAAGGCTTAGACCCAGGGAAAAGTACTATTAATAACAGTCACGTATTTGTGCATACTTTGTATAAATACCATTCCGAGTACGTGACAGGGATGAACTCATTTAACCCTTACAATCACCCTATGAAGGGTGCTATTTGTTTCCGCTCCATTTTGCAGATATGAAAAGTAGAGCACAGAGAGGTCAAGTAACTTGCATCAGGTCACACAGCTGGCAAGTAGTTCACCTAAGATTTTAGTTGAGGCAGCAGAGCTCCAGAACACCATACTCTTCAGCTCTACGGCCTCTGACGTGTGAGTTAACAGTTCTGATATTAAGTAAAGTTCCACAAAATGGGATTACCCATAGCTCATCTCTAGCTGAGTTAGAGTCTTAAGTAGAAAATCTATGGGTAATCATTAACTCATCTAATTCAATAATAAATCTAGAATGACAGAATGGTTTTTCCTAGTGAGCCAATCACTGGGAAGGAAAATGCATTTAAGTTATTTATATTCTCTAAGTCAATCTGACCTATTTTTTTCTTTTTTTGGTGTCAAGTACTAAATTCAAAAAAAATTCCCGCTATCATTTATAAAAAGCAAAATCAAAAAGCCATGCTGATCCACATTTAACACTGTTGTAATTGTTGATTACTCAGAAATCCTAAACTTCCCTTTGACTTTTAAAACAATAGAAACAATCGTGTGAAGGGACCAGATCTGCCATATCCCTTTGTCTAAAGTTATATCAATTGTAAATGAAAACATTAAGTGAAAAAAATAAATAAAAGCAGGATTTTGAGCTAACATGATCCCAGGTTTATTGCAAAAAAAGACAGCAAAATGTTTACACTAGTTACCTCTGTGTGGTAAGACTATAAGTTATTTTAATTTTCTTTTTAGTACTTTGTATCTTTTGTCTGTGGAACATGGGAAGTACCTTTTTCTACTCCTTGAATTTTCTAAAATGGCTTGACGGTAATCACTACAGTTGTTTTTTTAAAACTATAGATAAAAATCAGTAAGAAACCTTCATTACTATTAGTTTGAACCACATGGAACTATTGTCACTATAGGTCAAAAATAGTCACATGTTGGTGATTTCATAATCATAACAGTAATTTTAATTATTAAATTAATTAAAAGTAATTAATTAATAGTAATATTAATGCTGTAGAGGTAAACCATAATTCTGGAAATCCGTGAGTAAGGAAACTACTTGTAAGTGCAATCCCCAATATTTATATACTAGATATTTCCACTGACTGGAGGCAGAGACAATGCTATGAAATCTTTGAGTTACACCACAGGACAAAAGGGTCAAAGAAAACCACACCGTGGTATAACTTCTACTTTATTACACTATAAAACACAATGTAAGTACGTAAACAATAAGGCACTGGCCTGATAATGTCTTTTCTTCCCCCCTATATTTCTTTAAATGCCTTCTGAGTCCTTATCTAAATAGTAAACCACCATAATTTCAAAGAGAGTCCTCCAAGCATAATGTTTTAATATCATGAGTTGGTTTTTCCAAACAGGAAAGACTTGACTGTTTCATTTTCCAACAACCAATTCTCCATCACCAACTGGGTGCCCTACAATTCAGTTCAGTTCTGATTCCAACCACTGGAGCTAGTCCCAAGCCCACAGGTTGAAGGGCTCAGTCCCACAAGCCTGCCCCCACTTCAGCCACCAGCTGCAAATGGTGTCCCCAGGCTAACCAACGACAAATTCAGGGATTTCCGTGATCTTCCTCAGGTTCGCCAATTTTCTAGAATAACTCACAGAACTCAGGAAAACTCTTAACACTTAGGATTACAGTTTGATTATAAAGGATGTGACTCAGGAACAGCCAAATGAAAGAGACACAGAAGGGCAAAGTATGGGGGGCGGGGGCTGTGTGCGGCGCTTCCGTGATTTCTCTGGACATACCACCCTCCCAGCACATCCCTAAATTCCAAGTTTTTATGGAAGTTTCTCATATAGGCATGATTAAGTCACTGGCCATGGATTAATTCAATCACCAGTGCCTCTTCCTTCCCAGAAATCAAAGGATGGGACTGAAAGTTCCAACCCTGGAATCCTGTTGTTGATTCCTCTGGCAAACAGCCCTCATCCGGAAGCTATCAAGGGGCCCAAGAGTCATCCATTAGCCTAAACTCAGGTATAATAAAGGGCTCATCATGAATAACAAAAGACACTCCTAGCGCTCAAAAAATCCCAAGGGTTTTAGGAGTTCTGTGCCAGGAACCAGGGACAAGTATGTTTTATTATTCCACACTGACTCAAAGTCTAGAGTCTTTGCTCATTTCTATTATCAAGATACAGCACTGAACAGCATAGAAAATATCAACTATTTTATCATATGGTTGAAGCAAAAGAATTCTCTTTCTCTTTGTCTTCCCCCTTCCCACTCCCACCCAGGAACTAAGTCACACCACATCCATTGTCTAGAAACTACCATTTCCATAACATGTAGGTGCCTAATGTATACTAGTACTTTCAAGCAGATTATTTCCCTCTCCCTAAGTCAATTTGGTCACGTTGTTGTAAAAAAACCAAGGGACAGAAGAAAACGGACTTGCCAGAAATGACAAGATGAAGCCCTTAGCCAAGCAGCGTTTTCGAAATCACCCCAGTGCTGATCTGCAGGTTTTATTTAAAGACACTGCTCTATACACTGATGGCCAACACGCGCCCCCACCCCCCCCCCCCCCGCCCGACCTCAAGGGAAGAGAAAACAATGAGAACCTGACCAACAATAGGGGGAAAGAAACAGAAATGCACAACATTCTTCTGAGAATAAATGCTTAACGATTAAGAATTCAGGAGTCAAGCTGATTTGTACAATGTCAGAGGATTTACTGTAACAGAACACAAATACACAATTAGCTAGCTTTCACGGTTAATGAACTTTTCCCGGCCCCTTACACCATCAAGACTGCACGCTGCCCTTACTTCATGATTCCGGTTTCCCAGCACTCCTTAAACTTTGAAAAATTGTTTCTCTCTGGATGTCATAGGTATTAATTAAACCTACACACTATGTGTCGTATTTCTATCACTGACCGAGAACTACGTTATTCATTTTATATGCCGAACAATTCTGAGATGCATAAGAACAGATAGTCTCCTCAGCCCTGTCCCCCATCCCTTGGCCCTCCCCTCCCCCTATCTCTCTGTCTCTGTCTCTCTCTCTGTCTCTCCAAAGCAGCAACTTAGAAACAAGAAGGAACAGCAATATCAGCTGCTTTGCTGAGGTACTGGGGCCATGTCTCAAACTCAGGACTTACTGAGCTCAGCCTCTGGGGCTCTGCCATCACATCCCAGTGCCTGGGGGCCCCCCTTCCGGTCCCCCATCCTCCACTCCACCCAGCCTTGGCCCCCACTGCCTACACAATAAAGTGCATAGTTTCTGGAGCTCCATAGCCTCACCTCAGCCTCCCCTCTGCAATTTTCACTGAGGAACCCTCCGTTCATACCGGGTCTGCACTGACTTCTCCTGCCCTGCCTCTACACCTTCGCACAGGCTGTTCCTTGTGCTGGCCAGCAAGCCCCTCCACTCCTTTAGGGTCCTCTTACAACGCCAGGCTTTCAGGCATGTTGAAGTCCCTTCCACCTCTCCTATCGGAAGGCAAGTCCCTCTTCTGGGATCCCATACAGCATTTTGTAGTTCTTGGATTGTACCAAACTCATTCTCCATTATTCTACAATGATTTGTATTCAGAGCTTATCTTTCCCTTCTGAATCACAAGTTTGCGGAGGGCAGAAACCAAGCTTGTTTTGTTGTTTTTTTAATTTTACATACCTACACAATACGTAATAGTATCTCAAATAAGGTCCTTTGTTTTTTCATGAATCGCACGCTGCTTGTAGGGAATATCTACCTGTTTCACCTGCAAAGGCTATATTAAGGCACTAACTTGGCAATCCTGCGTATGAAATAGACTTTTCCCTCGGAACCCCGCTTGCTGGCTCTATCACCTAGCTTCCAGCGATCTTCAATGCCTCTCGTTTTTAGCCACGCTTCTTTTGTGTTTTGCCTTTAATGGAGGAGGAGGAGGAGGAGGTTGGAAAGAATTGAGGAAGCTGCAAAGGAATTAAGGCTCCACATGCATACAGCACACATATGCGAAGAAAAATGAAGGAATGCCTGTTCATGAGCCATCTGCCAGTTTACCGATGCCAGGAAATCCCAGGCTGCTGTTTTTATCACGTAGATAATTCACACGATTGTGTTGGAGACTTCCAGCTATGAAGAGCTGTTAGAACGTTTGAAAATTAGCATTGCCGAGTTATATCGTGAGACGGAAAGCCCCGTGAATTCTTCAAGCTTCCACCCCTTACAGGAATGTCACAAAAGCATGTTATGTCTGTATATAAGCACGGGGGAGGAAGGATGTTGCCGATATTGAAAAGGATTTTTTGTTTGTCTGGTTGGTTTTAACTCTATCACGTGACATTTTATGTATGGGTTCTTTATACATCTTCAACCACTCAGCTAAACTTATCTGGCCTGTTAAGAAGGGTAATGGCATAACTGTCTTATCTGTATCTTTTAGGAAACTGAAGTCCATTTTTCCTTAATATCCCCCTCATGCCAAAACTTTTAAAAATTCATTTATAAACCTAATGACATGTAAACTGAATTACTCCATTCAAAGATTTACTCTAAAAGCAAAAAGGACAATTCCTAAAGAATTCCTTGGAAAACAGCCCATTTTCCACTAAAAAGCAAAACCTGCATTCAATTTCTGATGCCTTCATTTCCTTTGAGTAGATGGGCCTACGGTGAAAAAGTTAAAAAAAAAAAAAAAGATTAAATATACAACCTTCCTTTTACCTGTGGTGCTGAGCACACAGTGCATACAATTTCACATAATAATAATAGAGAACATTTGAGAACAAGGAACATCCATTTAGCTGTGGTTTCCCCTCATCTGTGACGTGAGTGAGACATTTCACTTCTCTTCATCTTGGTGAATCCTCAGTAAATGTGTTTCCTCATCACTGAGAGACCGAGACTACAGCAGCCTGCTTCTCAGAGAGCTTGCAAGAATCTGATCAAGCCTTGAAACCGTTGAGCATGTCTTCCATGCTCTGCTGCCCCAAGGACCGCTGGTCAGACCGACGCAGTGAAAACTGCATAGAACTTAATGTTTAATACCACAGGATGGATGCCACAGGGCTTCATGGACTCTGCGCATCCATTCCCAGGAGATAAAATCAGAGGGAAGGTTTCTTGGGAGTGCCACCCTTGATCTCAGCTTGAAGGGTGGGAGGGGAACAATATGTGGACAGCGCGCAAAGCACGGAGGGATTTCCTGGTTAAGAGACACACTGCTCCCTATTTCTTCCACCTCCTACCTCCCCACTCAAGTATAATACTCCAGCAGCATCACCTGGGAGATGTATGAGCAGAGCAAAACCTCCAGTCCCTTCCCACCTCTACTGTCACACACTCTGGGGTGGGGCCCAGTGATCCATCTATGTTTTAACCAGACTTCTCTCCTTCTCTCTTCCATTGACCACTCGTTCTCTTCACCTCGCTAATGCCAACACTTCTACCAGGATCAGCTGAAACTTCATTTCCTCCCGAAAGTCTTGCTCAACCTGTACTGGACTCTCTCATCCCACCCCCAGCCCCAGGTTAGGTACTCGGGCCACGTGCCAAACATACTAAAGACACTTTATCATTATTGCCTGTTTTACCACCTTCCCAGAGAACCTGCTAGCTCCATAAAGGCACAGACTGAGTCTATTTTGTTCACATCACTTCATCCCCAGTGCCTTGCGCACGGTAAGGCACTTTACTAACATTTGCTGAATTAATAAATATATCAAAGCACTGTCCTGTGAAACAAAGGCATAAAAGAAAGATATAAAGTATTATGGAACATGACAGACACACATTAACAGATGCCTTTGGTACACTGGTTCCAGAAACACAACTGAATTTAGTTCACCTTTGAAAACAGTTTCATGAATGGATTTGGGTTTTGAGAACTTTTGCTTTGAAAATTTTCATTAACACTTCCAAACATTTCAATGTCCTACCATACTTACCTATGAAGCAGTACTTGCTGACTTTTATCGTCATTCTTTTTTTTTCTCAATGACCAGATTTTTTGCACCTCAGGCTTGGGGAACAATATGGCCCAGAGAAGCTGGCAGACAAAACAGCCTCTTATTAAATCAAGAAGGGACGGAGAGAGGAGACTATAGCTAACATTTGTGGGTGAATATTGGAAAGCCTAACCCTTCACTTTATTGTAAACCAAAAGCCAAGTCAGACACCTGGATTCCAACTCTGGCTTCCTTCCTTCCAGTATTTAAGCGTCTGCTCTATTCTAGGTCCTGTGCTTGGATCTTAGCCGTGGACAGTGCCCAAGACACGTACACAGGCCCTCTCCTCACCAAACCTAATGGTCTGCTCTTCTACTATAGGCTAATGCTGTTCCTGACTGCCACAGGCCATTGAACTCCTCGGGGCTCGGTTTCCCCATCTGCAAAGAGAGCGGGTTAATTACAAGATGACCACCAAAATCCCCTCTGACTGTAACTAAGTAGTTTTACGGCTAAAAACACCACAATCGCCCCATAAGTCAGTTAGCCAAAGTCATGCATCTCAAGTCCTGCTTACCTAGATCCGGAGAGCTGGGAAACCAGCATGAGGATCAAGTGCAAATGTAGACCAAGGAGCCTTATCAGAAGCAGCAAACCTGGGGCCACGTCAATAGAGAGCCAGCTTTAACACAATGGGAAGAGTCCTAGACCGAGTAAAGGAACCTGCTTAAGTCCTGGCTAGGCCAACTTAGTGTCCTCAATTCTAAATAAGCTTTGAGGAGATGGTCAAGGTTCCTTCCAGCCCCTAATGCTACAGAATTCTACTTCCTCATTCCAGTACGTGTTTTTCCTAGCACCACCAAGCAATAATTGTATCCTGAGGCTATTTACCTGGATGGAGCATCAGATCCCACAAGTTAAGGGCTCAGTCCTACAAGCCTGCCCATTCCCTCACCTTGGATGCCAATTCCAAGTCCAGGTTGTCACCTTGTGCTTCTGATCCACAGGCTATAAAGCAGAGGTTCCCACAACTCCATACTTGGGTGCAATTAATTTGCTGAAGCGGCTCACAACACTGAGAGAAACGTTTGACTTACTGGATCACCGGTTTATTAGAAAAGATAGAACTCTGGAACAACCAGAAAGGAAAGCCACATATGGTAAGGTATGAGGAAAGGATGTGGAATGTCCACGCTTTCTAGATGCGCTACTCTCCACACACCTCCAGGCATTCACCAACCCAGAAGTTCATCCAGTCTTGTTCAAAAGGTTGTTTAAAGCACTTAATCAGAAGCTCTCCCCCCTAACTCTTCCCCATCCCAGAGGTTGGTGGGTGCGGCTGAAAGGTCCAATCCTCTAATCACATGACCTTTCAGAGGACCAGCCCCATCCTGAGGCTACCTAGGGTACCACCCTGAGTCCAGAGCATCCCCTCTAAGGGGGCTCCTCATGAATGACAAAAGACACTCCTACCACCTGGGAACTTCTAAGGGTTTGAGGAACTTTGTGCCAGGAACTGGGGGCAAAGACTAAATATACTTCTTATTAAACTACATTTATCATAAGATTTACTTCAATGCAAAATTCACTAGTCAGCAATGATAAGAGGAACAATGATCAGTCCAACCCTGAATAATCACAAAGTATGTCAGGAGAATGATCACATCAAATCCTAGGAGAACACTGTCAAAATTCTATGACTATACTTTTGGATCGACTGGCTAGAGATAACCAGATAACTGAATCTTCCAGAACTCTTCGAAAACAAATGTCACATTCTACCCTTATAAAGGCAATGGTTTTTTTCCTTTTGTCTTTCTCTCCTTCCTTGCCTAATTTTGGTAGCTAATGGCTCAGCCCCCCATACCCCATGCATCCCAAGAGAACTCCCTGCCAAGCCCACTGGTCCCTATTCCTCCCCCCTTGAGGCCTCAGGTGCTCCCAACATTGCTTCCTCAACCCCCCACCCCTGTCGTTACACAACCAGCCTCAGCGGGAGCTGGGAAGCTAGAGGAGATAGGGGATGCCTCAGGCAATAGCAGAGGACCTGAAAGGAAAATGCTGGAGCAGTTAGGAAGTTTGTCTCACCAGATAGTGGTGGTAGGTTAGTATTTGGTTCAGGACAAAATAATAATAATATATTTTCTTGGCACTTACTATGTGCCAAACACTGTGCCATGAACTCTCATGTTTTAGCTCATGGAATTGTCATAACACCGCACATTTTCTCCCTAATACAGATGAGGAAAGTGGTTCAGATTTTTTCCCCTTCGTACAATGGCATTTTATTTAGTGGTGGGAATGCATATACACAGGAGCATGCAAACAGAATGATGGGAGGGGAAAGTCGGCAGAGCTGCTGCTGTTTAGAACCCTGGGATGGCGGGGGGGGGGGGGGGGGTGCGGGCGGAGGCTGGGTGGCTCAGCCAGTTATGCGTCTGCCTTCGGCTCAGGTCATGATCCTGGGGTCCTGGGTTCAAGCCCCACATCAGGCTCCCAGCTCAGTAGGGAGCCTGCTTCTCCCTCTCCTCCCAGCCTGTGCTCTCTCTCCCTATCTGTCTCTCTCTCTCTCAAATAAATAAATAAAATCTTAAAAAAAAAAAAAAAAAAGAATCCTGGGATGAGCAAAAACAAGAAGGTGGGGGCCTTGGGGGATGGCGAAGGCACAACAGAAAACCAGTTGCCCTGAGTTCCACAGAGTTTGACAAAAGGATTCTCAAGGTGAGATGACCACCAGAGAAACTCAGTCTGCCTGGGGTATCTGCCACTTTCTATCCAGCCCTCCCTCCCCAAAAAGTCCCTGGGCAGATTCTGGCTTTTTCCGCCTTACAAAGAGAGCCATGTCAGTAACCGGCAGAGGAGAAACGGAGCCCAGCTTCTCCATAAAGTTGCCATTATAGTGGGCATCCATCCCCAAAGCCACCGAGAAAAAAGAAAATCTCAGCTTTGCCCGGGTATCTTTATTTTAGCAGATTCCACACTAGGATACCAAAACAGTGCTTCTTTTCATGAGGTACCACTCATTTGAGGAGTTACTTTCCTCCATAGGATATTTTACTATTTTAAGCAGTTGTACATTTGGCTGCCCACAGACAAGAACAAATGAGTCATGGAGAGGAAATGCAGGACCAAAATCCTTTCCCTGAAAACCTGGAGGTCAGATGTGCCTTGAAATTCAGACTTTGTAGATTCTAGAAAGGTAATGCAATGCATTTAGCACACATTATATAACACTCTGAAATCAAATTTATTGAGATTACTGCAGCAAAATTTAGTAATATTCAAACTAGGTGAAATGAATACGTACTCCAGAATCTTACATTGGTTCTGGTTAGGTTTTACCACCAACGGGGTATGCAAAAAAGCCTCAAAAACTTGGGTGTTCAGAGCTTTTCTGACTTCAGAATTGTCCAAAAAGAATTACAGGCATATGCAAATGGCTCAAATACTAGAAAACATAGTCAACCTACCAGTAATCAAAGACGTACAAATTAAAACAATCAAGGTACCACTATTTGCCTTACAAATTAGCAAATGTGTTTTTCTTAGACAATGCCAACAGTTTGAAAACTGAGTCCTTCGACACTGCTGTGAGAAGTAAACTGGGACAACCTTCAGACCACCGATACTGGTGTCATCAATGGTCTCAAAAAGATGAATACTTTTGACCCCAACACCCCCTTTCCAAGAACTCCTTTTCCATGGACATCATCGATACCTAGACAAAGCTTTACACACAGACATTCACTGAAACAATTCATTTGAGGGGTGCCTGAGTGGCTCAGCCACTTAAGAGGCTGCCTTCAGCTCAGGTCATGATCTCAGGGTCCTGGGATCGAGCCCTGCGTGGGGCCAGGAGGCGGGCTCCCTGCTCAGTGGGAAGTCGGCTTCCCCCTCTGCCTCTGCCCCTCCCCCCCACTCATGCTCTTTCGCTCTCTCTCAAATAAATAAAATCTTTTTTAAAATTTTCAAAAATAAAACTAATTCATTTGAAAATTCAAATTCAATTAAAAATAACTAGCCACAACTGAAATCTAAAACAGAGTCACAAAATCAGTGAATCCATATAATGAAATATTATGCAGCAATTTTTTGAGAAGGTAGGGAAATGGAGAGACCTCACATATAATATTCAATGAAAAACACAGGATCGGGGCACCTGGGTGGCTCAGTCGGTTAAGCGTCTGCCTTCGGCTCAGGTCATGATCCCAGGGTCCTGGGATCCAGACCCACATCCATCCTGCTCCCTGCTCTGCGGGGAGCCTGCTTCTCCCTCTCCCTCTGCTGCTCTCCCTGCTTGTGCGCGCTTGCTCGCTCTCTCTCAAGTAAATAAATAAAATCTTTTAAAAAAAAGGAGAAAGAAAAACACAGGATACAACATTATATTTGCATTACGATCCTATCCAAGCAAAAAAAATAGAGAGAAAACAAGAAGGAAATACACTAACAGTGGCGAGTGCCTTGGAGTAACAAGACCAAGGGGTAATTGTCTCCCCTTTAAATCTTTAAATCTTTGGGAGACTTTTCCAAAAGGACCAAGAGCACTGTATTTTAGCTGAAGGGAAGTGGAAAAAGAAGGCCTGTCTACATAACTCCCAGTCAATGGCAGCAAATTCATGAATCTCTGAGGTGCCACTCTGGGCTTTTATAAACGTACAATGAACCTGTCTTTGCACAACCACCACCACCTCCAGAATGACAACCTTATAGGGTATGTGGTCTACATTTATTAGACAATTTGGCTGACATTTTAAGTCCAGCCTAATGGACACCATGGGAAAGAAATCCAGAAAGAAACAATACAAAGGATAAGAGATATGCTCACTGGCAGTGGGTAAGGCAGGCAACAATAGGAGCCAGCACATACCCATTGTACAGGTAACAAAACAGAGTCATGGATAGCCCCACTCGCCGAAGTGGCAGGGCTTCTCCCTGACTTCCACTCCGGGGCTGTCTTAGAGCTCGGTGCTCTTCCCACTCTATCTTGTCATTAGCCTATTACTTGGTGATTCTTCATAAATATCTTCGAATAAAAAGAAATTTCTCACTAGCAAGAAAACCAAAATGATTCACTAATAACAAGAACAGGCTTCAGAAGCTAACAGATCTGACTCAAGGTCAAAATCCAACTTAAATATTTGAGTGACTTTTTCAAGTTAACTTCTCAGATACCCGATTTTCTCATCTATAAACACAGGAATAAAACCACATAGCTGACAGGGTGTTGAAGAATCAGATGATCTGAATACTCAAGACTAGAGCCTGCCACAAAACAGGTATAACAAACGCTGCATCCTTCCTCCAAAAAGAGTGAAGTGTCTACAATGAACCAACTCCAAATTCCAAGTTTAGTCCTTGTTGGCACACCAGACTCCTTATTCTCCCTACTATCAGGAGCCCACCAAATCTTTACCAATTACTGAAGTGCCCTAAAATAATTAGAAACCACTCAACATAATAGTTTTAACCAATGACAACTTAAATCATTTTTTGTCAGTTTTAAATAATTTCTCTTTCGTCTTAACATGTAAGTAAGCTTCAACATCAGAGCCAAATTCTTTAAAAAGTAACAATGAAATTTTTGTTTCTATTGCCTGGGGCTTTGGCCTGTCTCATTTGAATTCAACTACTGAAACGCCCACATCATCTGTTTGATTAATTTCCTTTGAGGGGGGGCAAAAGGGGGAGAAGAGAATGAAAGGCGCTTCTCAAATTTTTCATTTCCTCTTTAAATTAGATCTGGGTATGGAAGTCTCAGCTCCCAGGATGCTGGCTCAAAACATTCTGTCCACTGACTATGTTATTATGTGGCTGCATGGCTTGAGTGCTACCTGGCCAAAGGAGAACCCAGAATTTAATAAAGCTTATCTTTAGCATCAGATGAGGAGTAGGAGCCTGGATGGAAGCCCACAAAACCCTAGGAGAGTGCCATTCTCTCTTCAGCGCCCCCAAACCTTTTCCACCCACTCCTCTCTAGAAGGCGGTACCCATTGTCTGGTAGAGAAACTAATAAGCCCAAAGGTTGAGTAACCAGAAACCTTAAGGGCATAAATAAGCCAAGATGTGGAAAATCATCCCTTCTGATGCCTGTGGTATACAGTTTCGAACGCGGCTTCTAAGAGACAGAAGTTTAACGAGATTCTTCTAGCGGGCAGGAAAAGAAAGAGACATTGTCACTACCCACTGTGAAGTTATCTGTCCTTTTCTCTGCTTCCCAACTTCTGCTAACCACATGCTTACAGTTTTAGGATGTCCTACACTTCCGATCTTAGAATTTCAACAAGACTGCTGAGGTTGATTTCTGTTCTATTTTCTCTCTGGGGAGAAGTGGGGTACAGTAGAGAGAATGAACTTTGGAATCAAGCAGGCTAGGTTATCAAAGATACATATAAAGATACACACACACATACACACACGCTCATCTCCCACTGGTTCTGCTTCTCTGACTGAAGGCTGACTGATACATCAGCTATGTGACTGGGCCAATTATTTAACTGCTCTGGGCCTCAGTTGCCTCACCATAAATAAGAACTTCATAGGGCTCTGAGAAATAAGTATAGAGAAAGCATATTAATCGCCCAATTCAAAGCCTGGCATACAGCAAGCATTCAACGCTGCTGCCTATTTCCTTCTTCCTACTTTCCTAAAACATTACCTACAAACATTAATACCGTCATAGATTCCAAGAGGACCAGATGTTAGCTGGTCAGGACATCTTTTCTTCATACAGGCCTCTAGTCACACGGGCACCTTTGTACCCTGTACTCTTTCCTTTTTAGATACTTTGTTCTTCAATGGTAAACTTTCATCAAAAAACGCGATGAGAACTTTTTTCATCACATTCCAAACCTGAGAGCTGAGTGTTGCTGAGATCCATCGGAAACACAAACTTAACCCAGGAATGGACATCCCTGGCTGATGGCTGATTATATGCATCCAATGCTGATTTTTTAACAATTTTACTCCCAGGTTAAGCTATTCAAATTCTGGGGCAACTAAGTATGTTCTACAACCCCGAGTCCAATTTGAACCTCATGATGCACCCACTTGTCTCAGCCATGAAACATGGGGTGAAAACCAAAATCTCCCATCCAGTAATACATGTCACCAGCTTCCATTTCCCCAGGAGGGATGACTGAAGGAAATACGGGTCTGCTAATAAAGGCTCAGGAGACATACTCTCCATCCTGTTGCCTTCCTAACATGTTGTTTTCTGTGAAAAAGTGAAGGCCAAAGTGATAAGCCAGTTTAAACTGTAAGAGATTCAAATCTTCTCAGGAGTAAAGAGCAGTGTATGTGTTTGTATGGAGGAGATAGTCACGGTTGGAAGGCTTCCAGATGCTTATTATTTGGACGTGAAGAAGAGCCGCTCAAGCTTGGAAGAGCTTGCTGACGTAAGATTCCAGGCTGTGGTAACCCCAACTGGCCAAGAAGGTATGCGTTTATTATTATTATTTAACTAGTGCTGTAAAGTGGCAATTAAGAGGGAAACCAGTGGCAAGAAATCCCTGGGGTCTACAGCCATAAAAACAAGAGTGTAAGACTGGACTTTCGTAAAAGTTACACGTCCTCTTAGATTTCAATTAAAAACTCCTGCTCCAAATTCGTCATTGAAGACACTTTATGGTCTCTGCTGGAGGCTTCCTGCTCTGACCACAGAAGGTTCCTTTGTGGTGACAGGAATTGACTCAAAGAAGAAAAAAAAATTAAGTTTACAAACGTGCCTTCCCTTTTCCCAAGCCTGATTTATCCAGGATATGTGGGGAAGACATCTGAAAGCCCTCAACCTGTTACAAGAATCTATCAACCACTACAATTAATGAAAACTTGGAAAGAAACGGAACTCCCCAAGGTCTTAAAATATAAAACAAAGGTGTGGGGGGGAACTACGACAGCGCACCCGGTCGCCGGTGTCGATTTCCGCTCGCGGGGCCTTTGAGGACAAGTGCGGCAAGGGGTCCGCGGGGATCCATGGTGCTCAGCCTGGCGGCAAGCGCCCCGACGGAAGCCAAGACCAGGTCCAGTCCCTACACCCCGGGCAGCTCAGAGGGGCGGGCTAGGGGTAACAGGTCCTCAGAGGAGCAGGCGAGAAAAGGGACGGCAGATCCCGGGCAAGCGGGAAGGGAGGGACGGGAGCCGTCGCGCCGCGCCGCACCCGGCCCGGCCACCCTCCAACAGCCTGATGTTCAGCGTCGGGATCCCGCGGCTCTGCCAGGGCAAGGGCAGCTCAGGGCGCAGTGGGGCTGCCGTCCGGACCCCTCGCCTCCTCCCGAGCGCCCAGGCCCCGATGGGACACTCACCCGGGGCCACTAGCGGCGAACTCACGGTGCCTCCCACGAAGACAGCGGCGGCCAAGACCGCGGACCCCGAGAGTTCTCCTGGGGCCATCGCCGCGTTCCTTCACCCTCCACCCACCGGGCGCCGCGTCCCGGGATCCTGCAGGCAGTGCCGCTCGAGGACCGGCCGCGGACGCAGTAGCAGGGCTCGGCCCCCGCGCGCTGTGAACCCCGCCCCGTACAGCACCCTTCTCTCCGGCCCCCCCCACCCGGCTCGGCCCGGCCTCTCCCCGCCAAACCCCCGGCTCCGCCTGCCCGGGAGCGAGCCCCACCTGTGACCCCGCCCTCGTCCCCGCCCATCGCGGCCTGGCCCCGCCTCGCCCCGCGGCGCCCGCTTCCTTTCTAAATTCCACCGCCTCTGCCACCGCCCTGATTAGGCCATGACCCCGCCCCTCCTGTCCCGCCCACCGAGGTCCGACCTCGCCTCCCTCCGGCAGCTCCGGTCACGCCCACTTCTGCCTGGTCCCCCCTTCTTCTCGCCGCGCCTGCTGCGTTTCCGAGTTCCGCTTCAGCGCAGACGCGGGGATTGCGCGGGAGCCAGGCGAGCGGGCAGGGTCTCAGCAGTTCATCCTGCTCTTCGCCGAGAGCAGGCGGGCGGAGGAAGAGGAAGAGAGAGAGCGGGACAGGAAGCTCTAGATGGCCTGACTTGACCATCATCGGAGTGGGCATTAATTCTTTGCTGTCATTTCTATTCAGCTGGCATTCCCCTCCGTGACTGGTCCAGAGAGGGGCGCTGCGCCGTACGTGAAGTTTCACTGTTTGAAAATTGAGGAGAAAAGGCAAATCCTTCAAATTTCTTCCTATGTCCGCTTTCCTTTAAGCTGCTCCTTTTGGAGAACAAACCTATACATACCTGCAGGAACAAATTGTTTTGTTTTTTTTTTAAATCGTGCGCCCACATTGCACTTTGCAAATACTTTCACGAAATAGTTCTTTAGGTACCTCGTCACTTACGATCTCCTTATATCCTCATGTCAGCTCTGTGAGGTGAGTAGTATCCCCATTCAACCGGCCGTTGAGTAAACCCACGGGACACTGTGTTAAACTGGAATTAACTTGTCTTCATGGTGTTTGCTCACTGCTGTGCTCAATGACAACACACATTAAGAGTCAGAAGTGACTTTGAAGTTGAATCATCATGTGCATTGATTAGACAAGAGCCTTTCTGAGTAGTTCCCTCTTTACTGCACTTGAGAGACCCCTGAAGCCAGGTGGTCAGGCCTTCAGCAATGCTCAAGATCACAGGCATGGTGAGGGGGGGTGAGGTCTGAGGGTTTTCACAGAATGGGGCTCTTCCTTGGTTTGACTGTCATCTTCCAGTTTTCAAAAGAAGACTATTTATCTTCTTGTTGAGTCCTGGAAAAACATAGACTCTTAAAAACACTGGCACGGATGTGGGAATCCCCAGAAGCTTGGGCCACTACAGATAGCTGGGGCTGAAGGATGGGAGCCCCTGCCCTTGGAAGCCAAGGGCGGGCACTGTGGGTCCTGTTCAGCTGTGGGCACATCCTGCAGTCTGGCAGGTGAAGCCGTTTTATACCACCCTCAAAACTGAAAATGGCTGCAGAGGGAAAACGTCCATGTAGGTTTCTAACTTAAAAAAGGAGAGAGTCCTGGGTCTAGAAATTAAACTGTAAACTGTAGCCAGAACCAGCTATATAATTTGCAGAGCCTAGTGTCAAATGAAAATGCAGGGCCTTTTGTTCAAAACTTACTAAGAATTTCGGGATGGCAATAGCAGGTGTTAAAGCCGTTATGGAGCCCTGTGTACAGGCCATATACCCATAAAGCCAGCTCAGGTTTTGGCACTTAGAATGCAGCAAAATGCTTGAACCAAGATATCTATGCAAAATGTAAAATATCACTTGAAAAATGAATCATGTTTCACTCTTTTTTTCAGATTGAACTTACTAGTAAAAAGACAGGACCTTTTTTTTTTAGGTAATCTCTACACCCAACCTGGGGCTCAAACCCACAGCCCCAAGATCAAGAGCCGCACACTCCACCAGCACCCCAAGACAGGGCCATTTTAAACAATATATTTGAATTGGATGTCTACTCATGGCTCTCCAGAAATAAAAATACAACCCTGTAATTAAAGCTGGATGAAACCTTAGTAACCGTCTATCAAGCCCCTTACTTTAGAGATGAGAGATAGTTAAGTGACTTGCCAGATACCTCATACCTAGTATGAACCAGGGTTGAAACCCAAGGCTCTGAAATTTCCCTTCTCAGACTTTTTTGTAACACTTGGCTCTTTGACCCAGTCTCTGTAGATACCTTCCTGTCACATAACCCCATATATGTGCATTTGCACATTCCACTATAGGGAGGGAGGGCAGGGGGGAGAAAGGGATGAAGGGAGAGATGAAGGAAGGAAAGAAAATCAAGCTTCAGTTATTCTCCAGGTACTTACCACTACAGATTTGCTTGCACAATTTAAAAAGCCATTGTTTGTTTTAGTTTAAATGTGAAGACCTCAATGTGATGGAAGTTTTTTACATTAGGAAGGGGATGTCACATTTCTTCTGAGGAAATAAAAATTGACACCATGAGGCTAAGGGATCTTCCCATTTGTTTCAGAAATAAAATTAAAATATTAAAAGGTAGAAATAGCTGTTAACAATGGCTCTCATTTATTCATCCCTTAGATTTAGCCCCATCCCACAGTTAGCACTTTTCCTGTGTTCCTTCATCAAATCCTCACAACTTGATATTTGGGGAGGTGTTGTTACTGCCCTTCACTTCAAAGCTGAGAAGACCAGGATGTGAGGAATTAAGGAATTTACCCAAGTCACACAGCTGCTCCATGGTGTTGCTGGGACTCAAATCCAAGATCAGCTCACTGCAGGCCTGCACTTGAACTTCTGCTTATACGGTTCTTCTCCAAAATGCAAAATACAACAAAATACTAGCCAATCAGCTCTCTTTTTCCAATACAAAGTCTTAGTCTGTCTTTACATGCTTAACCTAGCCTTTTTGAACTCTGCGTCAACAATTACGTGTTTTTTTCTTCAAGGAGAATGTTTATCGGATAGGTTATAAATAAGAGTTTGGAGGAATCAAGTTTACAAACTTAGGCAATGGACTGTCCTTTCTGTTTTTTGTTGGCTTTTGTTTTGTTTTGTTTTGTTTCCAGTGTCTCTGTAAGAATTCAGTTAATCATTCCCCTTAGTAGAAAACTTTCCTGTTTTCCTCTGTGCCGCTAAGGTGGTGATTTTCATCACCATCATTTAAATGCGTAAGACTCAGTTGGCTGGTATTTACTTTACTTAATGTTGAACAAACTTCCGCAGAAAGTCTCTAGAATTTCTTCCCTCTGTGATTTAGATGTAGTCATGTCTCCTTTTGAGAGGTTATATCCAGGAGAAAAGCTGATAATTAAAAAATATATATATGTATATATATATAAATGTTTGCAGGGAATAAATGATATTTCATAAAACCTAGGGTTATTTTGATCTGACAGCAAGCATGTACCATGTTTCTAGTACTGGGCTGAGGGTAGGAGGCCAGAGGGGAGAGTCACTGAACATTTAGTAAATGATCAAAGGCTCGGGGGAGGGGGGGGTGCCATCCAGCCCTAAGATTCTACGCCATAAGAAGAAATCAACAGAGAGGATGAAGGGTGCCAGAGTCAGGCTAGAAGGAAGGGTTTCTCAAAATTATCAAAACACTATGGGCCAGATAATTCTGTGTTGGGTGACTGTTTTGTGCACTGTAGGACGTTTAGCAACATTCTCTGCCTCTACAAACTAAATGCCCGTAGTGCTCTTTCCACTACCGCCCCCCCCAAGTTGTGATAACCAAAAATATCTCCAGATATTACCAAATGTTCCCCGGGAGGGGGGGGACAAAATCGCCCCCCCGTGGAGAACCCCTGGACTGGAGGAATTTCAAGAAGACCAAAAGGATTGCAGTGGAGGCTCAGAGCAAGGCTTCATGGGGAAGGTACAATTTGGGCTGAGTCTTGGGATTCATGGAGACGTGAGGAAAGTGTATGAGCAAATGTACAGTGAGAGAATTTGCATGGTGTCCGCTCCACAGTGATGAGCATGCATGAGGGAAAGAAGCAGAGAATGGGTTGGCAATAACCGTGGGTCATAGCTGAGCCATAGTCAAGAAAAGGAGAACAGAGAACTTCAAATGCCCAGGAATTGTCATAAATTATAATAAATTATTCTGTCACCAAAATAAGTTTTTTTTTAGGGGCAGTGAGAAGAATTTCCATTGTTCAATGAGATTGTTTTCATCCTAAGTCAGGAGCTGCAAATACAGAAGTCCTAATTTTGTCCATGTGCCCGGTAGATGTCAGAGGAATCTGATTGCTAGGTGTGCAAGGGTGTTCATAATCTCTGCTTCCTTTCTGGACCACCACATTCTGAAAATTGGGTGTAAGTGACTCGGGCCCTTTGCTGGTAGAGCTTCAACACCAGGTGGATAGACATCGACATGGTTGTTCTCTGTAAACAGCAAGAGAGAATTATAGTGAGGAACTGCATGGTTTGGAAAAACCCACAACGCACATTTCAGAGGACAGGGTACAAGGTACTTAGGCAAGCTTCCTTTTGATTGCAATCAACAGAAACTTGAACACTAGCTCCATAAATAGTAAATGTATTAAGAAGGTAAACTCTTTCATGGATATAAAAAGAGTCAGGCCCCAAGTCCTCCAGCGCATTAGAACCAGGAGCAGTAAGTAGTAAATGTAGGAGGTAAGGCTCCCTCTCCAGCTCCCTGGGCTGCCACATTCTCCTCACTTCTACCTCAGAGCAAGTATAAGCTTCCTCTCTGTCTCTCTTTTTGTCTCTGTCTCTCTTCTATCTCTCTCTGGTTTTTATTTCTGTCTCTGTCTGTCTGTCTGTCTGCCTGTCTCTCTCTGACTCTCTCTGCCATCTGCTGCTTATTACTCATTTATCTTGGCCAGGGCCTCCCATAGCTGCCTCACCCCAGGCCTCGCTCAGCATGACCTCCACAGCTTGGCTGCGGATCGGTTTCCTGTGTCTCAGGAGAACACGGGGCTGCCCACCTGAGTGCAGCTCTTCCTCCTAGATAGGGATGTTGGGCATGGTCCTCTCACTCGCTGATAGGTTCTGTGCAGAAGCGAACAGAGGCAAGATTTTCCTGAAGAAAGAAGTGATCATCAGTGTCAAACGTACAGAGTAGTCCAGTAAAATAAGGACTAGAAAGTTATCCAGTTAATCAGGCACCATGGAGGTTGCTGAGGGACCCATGAAAGGACACTAAGAAGCATGGTGAAGGGGAGGCCAGAGTGCAGTGGGCGAAGAAGTAAAAATAGTCCTAGAGAGTTTTCTTCCCAGAAGCTTGGCTGGGAGAGAAAAGAAAAGGAGGGGGAGTGGGGCCTTGGAAGTCAGGAGAAGGCTTTTATGAAATGGAGTGGATATTATGGGATGACTGGAAAAAAGACAGAAAGGAAGATGTGAATAGGGTGGGGGGATAGTTAACGCAACAAGGTCTGGAGAAGACCCCTGATGGGATCAGTAGCATAGGAGTTGTTGGCCTTGAACAAAAGGCACACACCCTGTGCTCTGAAATTGAAGGGAAATGGAAAAGAAAGAGAGAGAGAGAGAGAGAGAGAAAGAAAGAAAGAGAGAGAGAGAGAAAGAAAGGAAAGAAGGAAAAAGAAAGAAAGAAAGAGAGAAAGAAAGGAAAGAAGGAAAAAGAAAGAGAGAAAGAAAAAGAAAAGAAAGAAAGAAAGAAAGAAAGAAAGAAAGAAAGAAAGAAAGAAAGAAAGAAAGAAAGAAAGAAAGAAAGAAAAGAAAGAAAGAAAGAAAGAAAGAAAGAAAGAAAGAAAGAAAGAAAGAAAGAAAGAAAGAAAGAAGAGAAAGAAAGAAAAAGAAAGGAAGAAAGAAAGAAAAGGTACAGATGTGCATATACTTACAGGTGGGAAATAGAAAATCAAGGAGGTTCACATGAATTGAGGCAAAGCCATGCTCTGACAATGGAAGGGAAGGGAATGATGCAAGGTTTGAGGAGACCATGGTCAGAGCCATCAGTACAGGCGTCTGGGTTGTGTACTGCACAAGGGCACTGTTTATTAATCTATCCCAGAATATGAAGGCGAGAGATTCTGGCTTCCTGGTCAAGTCTTGGAAAAGCAGAGGAGAGCTTCCTCCTGTAAACTCACACTGCCCACAAGGCTGCGCACACACGCAGAAGAGTGCACGTGTATACTCTCCCCGGCGCTCACACATGCTTACACACTCATGCGTGACTGGGTCCTATGTCAATCATGCTCTGAGCATTCCTTGAGGTTTTTTCCTTTTGCCCAGAGAAGCCTGACTCATGCCAACCAGGAACCAACCCTGCTTTTCTCTCCCTGGGGATGAGGGGTAGTTGCTGCCACTGTGAAGACCCAAAGTCAGGGGCAAGCGGGGTGGGGCGGTGTGTGGACAGGTTTTAAGTACTTGGGCCCAGGTATGCTGCCCCCTGGGGCCCTGGAAATGCCACTTCCTCCTATCCTGAGGACAGAGCTCTCCAGATTGTACAATATCAAAACAAACTAACTGGAGGGAGGGCACTTTTTGCTAATTCGTAGAGATTCTGAGAGCGATGAAAGTTTGCATGGTCGCCGGAGGGAACATGCAATGGTGGTGCACGCAATGCTGCGTATCACTGAGGGTACAGCTGGAGCTGGAGCCCATGAATTTTTCATGGGCCAATCTGCTCAACTGAATGATGCTCTGTAGCTGTGCCTGGCAGCCCAGGGGAAGGAAAAAGAAGGCAGCTTAGGAGATGGATCCAGGTTTAGGGTTTTTCCAGGAAAGAGCCTGCCACCTGAGAGGTTTTTCAAGTCATTCAGCAGTTCTGAAGGCTAATGGATTCAGGCAACAAGCCTCAGCGTAGGCTGGCTAAGCAGGAAAGGGCTGGGGTACAGGGACAACTTGAGGGGTCTGGTGGAGTGTGAGGGGCATGAATCAGGGAGGTAGGATGGAGAGGACGGGAGAGCCACAGGACGGGAGGGCCCTTTCATGACATAGAGATGCTGCCAATTTCTTTGGAACTCCGAGAATCCCATATGGGCCAGTCTGTTGCCAAGACCCAGGTCAGTAACACAGACGCTCCTTTTCACTTCCTTTCTGCACGGCCAGAAAGTTGATCTGCTTGGCTAGGATGCTAAGAACGCTGTCCCTCTGTGGGTGATTGTCTTCTCAGTCCGTCCTGGGCTCAGTGTGGGCCAACCACCAGGCCCCATACAGCCCCCCACCCCTCCATCATGCCCAGGAAATTTTTCATGTTTATTTTTATTTTAAAGGTTGTCCTGAAACGGCTACAGAGAATCAGAAGGAAAATAGGAAAAAAGAGGAACAGGAGAACAGTACAAAGATTACAGAACATCACGTAGCGGTTGCATAGCTTAAGCCAGACTCTACTTATACGGGTTATATGAGTTAACTCTGTGATGGTTTCCAACCATGTGAAATAACTACAAGTTATTTCTCCTGGTAAAAATATAACGCAAGTCACACATGTATTTTTAAATTTTCTAGTAGCCATATTAGAAAAAGAGTAAGAACTGGGGCATGTGGGTGGCTCAGTCAGTTGGGCGGCCGACTCTTGGTTTCTGCTCAGGTCCTGGAATCAAGCTCCGAGTCAGACTCGGCGCTCAGTAGGGAGTCGGCTTCGGGATGCGCTCTCTCCTTCCGCCCCTCCCTGTGCTCGCATATGCACGCGCGCGCGCACGCTCTCTCTCTCTCAAATAAATAAATAAATCTTAAAAAAAAAAAACAACAGGTGAAATTAATTCTAATCGTGTATTTCATAGTAACCTAACGTATCCAGAATGTTATCATTTCAACATGTAATCAAAATTTTGAAATTGCTAATGAGATGTTTAATGTTGTTTTTATTGTGCTCTATCTTCAAAATTTGGTAGCTATCTTCCATTCATGGCACGTCTCAGTTTAGACTAACCACATTTCAAGTGCTCCATAGCTGCATAAGACTGTTGTACCATATAGACTCGGGCTTGAGTCCCTAAGTGACTGAAAAGCCATTTAGACTCCTACCCTCTGCTCTTACTCCTAAGGGTCATGTTTATCAAGATTCTCTATCCTTCTGAGCCTACAGGAGGCCCTGGGGACTCTTGCCTCCTAAAGTATTTCTGTGTCCACTCTGTCTGCCGATACCGTGAAGGAACAACAGTACAAACTACTTGACGTGTGGTAGGGACGGAATAAAGCTTTAGGGTTCTGCCCTGGATCTCAGCATTCATGCATAACTCTTTCACCAGAGACATGCTTGGCCGGAAGGGAGCTGAGTGCAATGAGCATCCCTCCCCCACCCAGCCGCCCACCCCCACCCCACTCCCCACCGTGAGACTTAATGAAGAACTTTGAATGCTGAAATTCTAAGCCACCTTTTCTTCTGTAACCACACACCAAGATGGAAGCACTGGGTAGGCCAGTTTCTTTTACTTCAGAGCAATCACACAAGTTTTTTTCCTGCTGAAAGGACTTTGTGTTTGACTTTGGAAAGGCAAGCTATGTCAACAATCGCTTCTCCCTAAAAGGCATGATTCTAAGGGTTCTCATACTCCTTTTGTGCTCCTTGTGGTTCTACGTCATGCAGTTGCCTCTGAAACAGAGTCTGTGTCTAGCCTGGGCCGCCCTCCCACCCACTGTCCCACTGTCAGAGTGCTCCTTCCAGAAGCCTGATTATAGCAGACACTCCTCGGCTCAACACCCTTCCAGGAGCCAGCCCTTTGCTGACTACGGGGTCACATTACAACCATCAGCCTGATGTAACCTACCTGTCTACCTCTGGGTAGTTCCATTCCATGCAGGCAGGACCCAGCTCCCCGTCTCTGCGTCCAGGCTTACTCACTTTTCACATATTCGGGTTGAAGAAGGTCAGTCTCTTGGCCTCTCTGACTCAGTGCCCACTGCCAGGTGCTTATTCATGGTCAGCTGGCCCCTAACTGCTCTCTGGGTACAATTCTAGGATGACCACTCTGACCTCTAGGAATGGCTGCAATTCTCTTCATTGCCCCCTCCCCAAACATGTATACTGCCTACTCTCCCCCCCTTCCCCACCCCCACAACATACTAATACAAAGGTGCTGCATGTAACAGACTTTTCCTGAAAGTTTGGCCGATACCCTCTGTGGATCCAGCACAGACAGAACAGGAAAGGAGACTGTTCTCATAATTCCCTGGGCCATCATGGCCCTGGAAAATTCCTTATTGGAAGCACACCACACTCCTTGGGTCTCCACTCACCTCTTTGCTTTTAGGATTAGAGCAAAGAATCCTTACCTCTCCTCTCCTAGAATTCCAAAGCCTTCCACACACTCCAGGCCCAATTTGCTTCCCCTCAACAAGATCCTGAAATTCTCATTACTTTGTGATGCAGAGGATTAGCTGATCTTATTCCAGATTCCAGATTCCATGGAATCCATGGGCCCCTGAGGGGTCTGTAAATAGAAATAAGGGAGTTTGTGGATTTGGGCGGGGAAAAATATTACATCTTTATTAATCTTGCAATTATTCATTCAATTAATCTTAAATTATTCATCCAGTGAGTACTCATTTTTTTTTCAATAATCTTGAAGTGAAATTTAGCACTGCCTTCCATTACAAATGTAGGCAACACCCCACAGCGTCTGCCACACTGGCCTCAGGAGAAATCACAGATATTTTCATATTTATTACAGTTGTACAGATGTCTCAAAATGTGGCTTAGACCCCTGATTATTTCGAAATCACCTTGAGGTTTAAAATTTCAAAGGTTTAAAATAGGATCTTAATATTTAAAATGTGAAGTGGCACATATCACTCGACCACAGTTTTTTTTAAAACTTTTTGATAATATTTCAACGTAACTGGTTTCTTTGTAGTACTACATATTTTATTTCCTATATTTGAAAATACAATTTGGAGAAGAGATTCCACAGGCCACGTCATCCTGCCAAAGGGATCATACACAAGAGCACACACCAAAAAAGTATGGAACCCCTGCTCTAGGAGCTGCCTTTGCATAATCTGCCCCCACCCCCCCACACACACTGTGGAATTTTCTTATGTAAAAGGTATCTTCCCGCTGCTGCTTCTCTAGAAACTGCTGTGGTTATAACCAAGGTTTGGGGGATGTAAGTTCATTTAGCTGGTTAGCTAAATACACATTTCTATAAATTTGTTTTGTGGGAATATTTCTGTCCTCACCCGTGGATGAAATTTAGAGCAAGCCCCGTGATCTTTCTGATACCTTTAAGGTAATAAAAGCTGCTCTGGACACTAATTAGAAGTCCGGTCCTCTGTAATGATTAAAAACTCTTCTCTCTCCTATGCTCGTGCCCCTGTAGACAGGATGCCTGCCCTGGGAAGGTTGTGTCGTCCATTTACTGAAGCAGTGATGTGCCATCCACGGGCATGCCTTAATTGTCCCTCGGCTGCTGGAGGATTGGTCCCGAAGGTTCTCAGCTGAGAGGATCTCTGGAAGTTGGCCTCCGCAAAAGAGAACTACCTCCTTCCCAGGGACATCCCTTCTCCGGGGACTGGTTAATGGGAATAGGGGAGCACCGTCTTCCCAAGAGGAGAAAGGACAAAGAAGTTCTATTTGCGTATTCTCATCAGAGCTAAATAGGAATGGAAGGTGGTTAAAGCAGACTTTTCTTTCGTGTGAATTTTCATTGGTTCTTTGGAGACATCTCCTCCGGCTCTGCCTCCCACCCCTGGGAATCTATCTTCCTCAATTCTCATCAAAGAGGGAGAACATCTACTCTGGCTGTCTCTTCACTTATTCCTCAGGCTCCAGTCTTCTTTTCCCTGAGGGCTGCCGGCCCCTCCAGACCATCCTTGTAGACAGGACCTAAGACCCCCTCCCAGGCCTGCCCCACAGGAACACATTCTTTGCTTCAGAAAACTATGGGAATCACAGCCACTCCTTCCCCAAGTGAAGCCATTTCTCTGCTCCACTGTCAAAGTAGCTGACCGAAGTCATCCCTCACCACTTAGACTTTGCAGGTAGAAGACAAGCACCAAAAAGAGGACACATAGTAAGCTGAGTGGCATTGCCCAAGAGTCCCCCTTGCCTTGAGGTAAAGAAAGAAGAACCCCTTCCCTCTCCTCCTATGTGATGGTGGTAAGAGCTTAATGCCCCAGCACAGCAGCCACGCTTTCTAAAACTCTTCTCTTCTCCTCTTCAATTATTCCCAACCTTTTTACACCTCCTATATGGGTGAGGAACTCAGTCATGTCACCGGTGTTTGACCTCCTCATTGATAAATCAGCAGCCCACACCTTACTTTGGAATGTGGTGTCTATTATATCTTGAAGCCTTAGTTGAAACAGCAACTGGTACCTGTTGTTGTCGATCTTCCTTTTACCTCTCTTTTTCTTTCTTTATCTCCCTCCACAATGTTGACCTCTATTGCCTTAATCTCTCATTATCCCTTTACCTGAAGTCCGTGCTCCGGCCAAATGGGTCTACCTCCAAGTTCACCAAGGGCCCCATAAATATTCCTGCCTGCTCTTTCTTCAACATCTGTCACCCTCCAATGCCCTACATGTTCTCCACATTTCGGAGAACACGTATTTTCCTCTGGAAATGGTATTCTTAACCAACCTCTGTCATTGCTTTGTCATTCAATCCCCACACTGAGCAACTTACTGGACTCTGCTACTTTCTGATCGATGGGAAGCCCCCTCCTTCCAACAGACTGCAAACATTGAGGATACCAATGATGTTTTCTGTGAGTAGAGAAGTAGAGTTTTTAAAATGTACCAGCACATTCTCTACCTGGATGTTAAGGGAATAAGTTCTTTGAAATACATATTCTCTATTATAGGGAGTGGAAGGGGTAACTTGAGTATGTTCCACTGACCCAGGAGAAAGGTGTTCTGAACAAAGGTGCCCTCTAACCCCTGTGGTATGCAGGACTCATAATTACAAAGGTGGTAGAAGAAGGGAGCCCTTTTAATATGAATATATAAAACACCCAGGGATCTTGTTAAAATGCTGATTCTGATTTAATAGCTCTGGGATGGTACCTGGGCTTTTGCGTTTCTAAAAATCTCAGAGATTGAAATGTGGCCATAAGCAACATTTTGAGTAACAAGTATCTACACTTCAAGCCACACTTTTGAGGTTTAACATAGTAAGAAACTATTTTATGGATTAGGATAGTCCCCACTGAGGTTCTTTGGCAAGTGTATTAGATACCTACTGCTCTATAGCAAAAGTATCACAAACCTAGTGCCTTAAAACAACACACATGCATTATCTCATAGTTTCTGTGGGTCTGCAATCCAGGTATGGCTTAACTGGATCCTGTTTCAGGATCTTTCATGAGGCTGTAATCGAAGTGTTGGCCAAGGATGCGGACTCATCTGAAGGTTTGACTGGAGAAAGGCCCACTTTCAAGACATTTTAACAATATTTATTCTTCCAATCCATGAGCCTGGAATGTTTTTCCATTTCTTTGTGTCTTCTTCAATGTCTTTCATGAGTGTTCTATAGTTTTTAAGGTACAGATCCTTTACCTCCTTGGTTAGGTTTATTCCTAGATATCTTATGGTTTTTGGTGCAATTGTAAATGGGATCGATTCCTTAATTTCTCTTTCTAAAGAAGATATTTGAAACACAATATATCTGGCAAAGGATTAACATTTAGGTTAATCATCATCATAATCTCTTCTGGATGAATAAAAAAAGATAAAATCTTGGTATGAAAATGGACAAAAGACATGAAGAAGCATTTCAGAAGAGGAAACATGTGACCAACAAACTTTTGAAAGATATTTAACCTCAATTCTAATCAAGGAAATATAAATTCAAATCATTGAGGAGAATTGAGTGTACCCACTGCCCCAAGTTTTCATGCCTCCCTGTATCCACACTCTTTCGTAGTGCTCTCCCTCATTGATTCTGGACTTGACCATGTCCAATCTGACAATACCAAACTTACTGCAAGCACAGCTTGTACAAGCACTTATGTATTTCTGCTCTTTCTCTTACTCTTCTGTATGAGCTCTGAGAACCAGCCTGGACTGTCCTACCCAGTGACGAGAGAGACCTGTGGAACAGAGCTAAATCACGAGGCCATCCTAGAGCAGCCAACCCACTGGTCATCTGCCAGCTATCTGCAGGCTGTGAGCAAGCCCGGGTAAGATCAGCAGAGCCATCTTGCCCACCCTTGACTAGTGAAAAATAGTAAATGGGTGTTGTTTTAAGACACTGGGTTTGGTGGTAGTCAGTATGCACCAATGACTAGCTGATCGTGGTACTATTTTACACCCATGATAATGGCAAAATTCAGAAGTCTGACAATGCCAAGAGTTAATGAGAATGTAAAGTAAAGGAAACTCCTAACACACTAATGGTACAAACTGATAAAACCCCTTTGGAAAATAATGGACCATTATCTTATAAATATGAAAACACCTCATGGCCCAGCTGTTCCATTCTTGAGTGCAGGCATGTGCATCTTATAAAAATGCGTATTCCAGAGATCTGTGTAAGAATGTTCACAGCAATTTTGTTTGTAATAGCAAAAAATGCAAACAATCCAAGAATCTGACATCATAAAGGAAAAATAATTTGTAGTATTTAGATAAAATGGAGCAGTGAAGGAGAAGAAACGAAAACAAAATGTATCAATATGGATTAATCGTACAGACAATATTCAGTGAAAAAAACACATGGCAGAAGAATGCAAGCAATGGAATACTATTTTATAAAATTCAAATAGATACAAAACTAAATATATTGTTTAGAGATATATACAAATGTAGTAAAACTATAACACAAATTATTATCACAAAATTCAGTTAGGTGGGTTCATTGGGAGAAGATAGACTCCAACAAGTTTGATAATACTTTATTTATTAAGCTGGGTTAATAGATACACATGTATTTGTTTTAATGTTTGTTTTTGTTTTTTTTAGAGAGAGACAGTGTGTGCACACACATGTGAGTAGGGGTGGGGTGAGGGGCAGAGGGAGAAGGAGAGAGAATCTTAAGCGGGCTTCACACCCAGCATGGAGCCCAATGCAGGACTTGATCTCACGACCCTGAGATCACAACCTGAGCTGAAATCAAGAGTCAGACACTTAACTGACTAAGCCACCCAGGAGCCCCTGTTTTATTATTCTTTATATCTCATCTGCTATACATCCATTTATATCTATCTATCTATCTATCTATCTATCTATCTATCTATCTATCTATCTATCTCTCTATCTAGGGATCCACTCTATTGAAACATTATAAAAAGAGGTAGAGAGCATTGGAAGCATGTCCGTATCACTGTTGTTAGAGGTACAAAGCAGAGCCCAGGGGATCTCACTAACACTGTACTTCTTTGATGTCCTCATCAGGGAAAGATAATAGGTATATGCTTTGTTTCCTGCGGGGTTCCCCCCCCAAATTAACAATTTCCAAAATACTTCATTTTGTTATTTTGAGCATATGCCCTTTCATGGTGACTTCAGATGACATTTTCTGAGCACATGAGCCGTGTGCTGTTTCCTGCACTAACAGTGATGTGGAAAAGCAGATGATTATTTACTACCTGGAAAAATGAATATGAAGAGACAATATGCATCAAACAATTCTCTCAAGTGTCCAAGTTACTCCCTAATGTAGGAGAGGCTAGCCTTTTCAGAGGCTAGGATTGCCTTTAACTTGCAATCAATCAACTGATATCCACCCTAAGCCTTGAATTGTGCTGGATGATGAGCTTACAAAAATATGTAAGTACATACCCAAGAGAATTGAAAACATATGTCCGCACAAAAACATATACGAGAATGTTCATAGAACCATTACTCTAATAGCTAAAAAAATGGAAAGGACCCAGATCCTACCAACTGAAGAACGGATAAACAAAATGTGGTGTACACGTACAACAGAATCTTTTTCAATCCTAAAAAGAAATAAAGTGCCCATACATGCTATGACAGGGATGAAAGAAGCCAGACATATTGTATGATTCCATTTATATGAAATTAATGTCCAAAGGGGCACATCAATAGGGACAGAAAGTAGGTGAGTGGCTCCTCAGGGCCTGGGGTAACCAGAGGGGTGATGGGAATGACCGCTAATGGGCATGGGGTTTCTTTCATAGGTGATGAAAATGTTCCGGAATTAGATAATGTGATGGTTGCAGAACTTTGTAAGTATACTAAAAATTACTGAGATTTTCACTTTAACAGATACGTTTCCTGGTAGATGAATTATGACTAAAAGAAAAATCTAATCCATTCTGTTAGGCAGGATAGTGGTTACTGGTGATGAAGGGGGCAAGTGCCTGGAAGCAAGCATGACAGGACTTTGGGGTGCTGATCATATTCTGTTTCTCCATCTGAGGATTGGTTACATGGCTCAGTTCACTTTGACTTAGACTTGTGCCCGTAAGTGTACATTTTTAGGGTATATGTTGCTAAGGGTTGAATTGTGTTCCTCAAAAAGATATGTTCAACTCCTGCTACCTCAGAATGTGACCTTATTTGGAATTCGAGTTGTAGCAGGTGTAATTAGTTAAGATGAGGTCACACCAGAGCAGAGCAACACCTTCATGCCTATGACTGGTGTCCCAGGGGAAGAGGAGAAGCGAGACAGACCGAGGGAGCACAGCCAGGTGAAGACAGAAACAGAGAGCGGACTCAGGTTGCTACAAACCAAGGCAAGTCTGGGATTAGCAGAAGCTGGAAGATGCAAGAAAGGCTCCTCCCCTAGAGCCTTCAGAGAGGAACATCACCCAGCAGGTACATTGATTTCAGACTTCCCGCTTCCAGAACAACAAGAGAATAAATTTCTGTTGTGTTAAGCCACCAAGTCTGTGGTACTTGCTACGGCAGCCTTAGCAAATGAAAACATACATGATGAATAAAGCCTTCAGAATTAAAAAGAAAAATCAGGTAAGGTTCATTCATTCATCAAATAGAATTTCCTACAGAAGGAGCAAAGAAGGCAGTCCTTGCTCTGGCCGGTGAGATGAGTGCAGGCTTCCCTGACCGGGAGATGTTTGAGCCAAATTTTGAAGGACTGGTAGGAGTCTGCCGGGTGCAAAAGAAGAACTATCACCAGACCGCCATGCCCCCTCACCTGTGGAGCTAATAAAGATTATTAATATAATAATGGGGGAGACAGGTACAAAACAGACCAATGAGCAAGTAACGATGATACATTGTGGTCACTGTGATACAGAGCTCGCTGGACTGACAGCATTTGCACGAGCTGGACTTCTAGGAGCTGTGTCCTAGGTGGGCCCTCTGCAGCCCGGTGTCTGGAGGTCACTGGTAAAGTGGACAGCATCAGACAGAGGAGCAGGATTGCCCTGTTCTCACCCCGGTACTGTGTGGCTTGGGCAAGGTGTTCACTTCTCTGAACCTCACTTCCTACATGTGAAAAAGGAAATGGCAGGAAAGGGGTCTATCTACAATCCATTCTCATTCTAATTTGGTGAAATATTTGGTATACAGAGAACGGCATGATTTGGTGAACTAAAGCAGCATCCCCAGGACGGTGAGAATTGCAAACGTCCACGGGAGTCCACGCAGATTTTTCTGAAGGTGGTTCAAAGAAGCCGTGGTATCTATTACAAAGAAAGGGAGCTGCAGTCTGTGGTGTTATTTTCTCAGATTGGAGAGAACGCCATAATTCACTCGGGATGAGGAGAGCATTTGGCTCTAGAGGCAGCCCCGAGCTTGCATTTCCGTCCTCTGTGGCGGTAGCTGTTTTCATCACAGCCTTGCTCTTACTGGAACTGCTTCCACTGCTCGTGTGTCTCAGGCTGGGGAGATAGAGATGGACATTAGCGCCAGTGTAGAGTAGGACATGAGAGGGCAGCTCTTCTGTAATGAAAAGAACATGGGACTTGAAGTCAGAGATCTGGGTTCAAACCCCACTTCCCCCAGCTTTTTGCTGCACAACCCCAAGTAAGTGTGTTTTATTGTCTCTGGGCCTCACTTCCCTCATCCTTAATGGGGATGGACACCCAATGGTCCCATGGTGGTTGTGGAGATTTAATTCACTTATGCACTCATCAGATATTTCGGAAGCACCTACTATATTTATCTACAGGGATTATACACCAGATGCTGCAGTTACAACAACGAAGAAGACAACATGATCCATGGGACCAACCTCAAGAAGTTTCCAGTATAGAGGAGAAGACAGGTGTTGATGAACAAGTAAGGAATGCAATGAATGGTGCCAATTTCCAACTCTATAGGGAGTTGAAAGATAAGGAGAAGTCATCTTGATGAAGAAAAAAGTGGCAGGAGGGAAAATGGGAGCTGGGGATTCTCCGATTGGAGAGAGCGCCATAATTTACTCCGGATGAGGAGAGCATTTGGCTCTAGAGGCAGCCCTGAGCTTGCATTTCTGTCCTCTGTGGTGGTAGCTGTTTTCATCACAGCCTTGCAGAAATTAATGTAGATGTCCATATGAAGAGAATAGTTAATGGTTTACAGTCATTAAAATCATGTTTTTGGAGACCATTTAATGACATCAGAAAATGCTAATGATATTAGTTGAGAAATCCCCCCAACGATACAATATGATACCAAAAGGTACTCAACATGGTAATTTCTCAGTGATTAGCTTGTGATAACTTTCATTTTTCCATATTTTTTCAATAAGCATAAACTATTTCATTGCTAGACAAAAAGTTATTTTTGAAAAAGTACAAATATTTGAAGTTTGGGTAAATAAGTGAATAACATCCAAGGCACAAAGCAAATCACTGTTGGACTCCTTTTCAGTTTCAACAGGTAATTGAAAGGTTGGTGGCATTAAAAGCATTTTGATAGCCATCTCCAGGTTTAGAAACTTGTCTTCAGTCTGCCTTCACTCTTGTTACGCATCAGGGACCTTATAAGTGTGACTTAGAAGATAAGTTTGTGGGCTGCCAACGTGGAGGGAGGTGATGCTGAAGCGGAGAACAGCACCCCAGGCTATCTGCAGAGGGCAATAAGGAAACCGGTTCAAACACAGAGACGTCGAAAGGCCACAGCATAAAAAACAAGTTAATTCAAAATTTTACCTTTCTTCAGGTAAAAATAATCAAGTCATTTAAAAAATCATTTTCTTCACTTAATTTTGATGATTTTAAAATTGACTGTCTTAAGTTTTCACAAGTAATTTTGATATAATCAGCTTTTTCAGGCCCTGCTCAATACTCAGGCAGATCCTTACCTATCATTTTGCAGAGGGAATCAGCCTGGTTGAATTTTAGCAACTTCATAAATGAATCCTAATCTCACGTACTTTACATTTGAGATATATTTGTAAAATACATATATATATATAAAATGATTTATATGAAGACAAATGAAATATGTACATGTGTATTTTAATGCAAGCTATTATAATAACAAACCAATTTTGCCCAATCTTTCGTTTTCAATGACTATCACATACTTGGACATTCCGTAGTTATCTAGTAAATGTGAAAAAGGAGTCAACTGAGAACATTATTAAGGGACTGGTTTAAAAGATGAATTCCTAGTGAAAATAAGAATACTTGTTGGCAGGTCTGAGCACAAATCAATGAATCACATTTCATCTGGCTGAGACCGTTGGCTTTTAGCTGGGGAATGGGAAAAGACCGAATTTTAGGCTGGGGGACACTTTTTGAGGGTAAGCAGGGGAAAGATGAGAAGAGAGTGAATTAAACAATGCTTCTCCTCCTTTGTCCCTGGGATCCATGGTTATCAACAGACTCTGCTAAACTCCCCACCACCACCTGGTAACTTGCTCCTGTCTCTCCATTCCTATAGCCTCCGGAGGCCTAGCCCAATGGGCCCCTTGAACATCTGCCATCCCCCAGAAGACATTCCTAAATGTCCTCCGTTCCTAAAAGCAATTCCCATCCAACATTTTGCAATGTTGCCCCAAATCATGATGGATGCAATCCTCTACCATAGTCCTAAGAATCGTCTTGCCTTGGAGCAGCTGCTTGGAGTGTGCTGCAGACCAAAGGACCCTTGCTATCAGTTGAGAGCTTGCCAAGTCACCTTGGTTCATGAGATGATCAAATAATTTAAAGTTTTTATTTTAATCCCCCCAAGGAGATGTTTGTTGAATTTCACAGTATTTTTGCATCTAAAACAACATTTAAGTATTTCTATTTTAGCTGCCAAGTGCTTAAGAAGTGTTGAGGAATTGATTTCTCCAAGCAACATTTCAATATACTATTTGCTTCTTCATGCCCATGACCAGAATGCTTATCACTTCTGACACTCCTCAACTCCAAGAGAGGGAATAAAAAAAAAAAAAAAAGAACTGGAAAAAAACAAAACAAAACAAAAATTGCTCTAAGTTTACAAATCAATTTTTAATATAAAGCTTTAATCAACAAAATGCAGGTGTTAAAAATATTGCAACCAACTTTTTCATTATGCTTCCAACTTGGAAATTCTGATAAGGTTCATTAGAGGAAAGAGCATCATTCATCTGCTCTTCACTTCCTTGGACCTTGGCATAATGATCGTGGCTTAGATTGTCATTTAAAGTCACGTGTCTTATCGCAGAACTGCCAAAATGGTCCAATCACAAAGGAAGTTTGAGATACTACTCAACACATGTACTGAGTGCATAATGAGTACATGGCACTATGTTCAATACCAGGACTACAATGATGGATATAACCAGCTTCAGCATTTGTAACCTTCTCTTGTTTTTCTAATAAATTGGATGATTAGGGGGACACTCGGGGAACATTCTACTTCTAATGCCCTGAGGACGAGAGAATGGGAGAGGGGGAGTCTGGTCAGTGCATCTGCCCTTTCATTTTTGTTGCTGTGCCCTATTGATAATGACTGGACTTTTCAAAAGTTGTAGATGTTTTTCCCAGATTTTGTGACCCCTTCCTGGTCTAGACCCTCAGCACCACACTGGTGTTGTTCAAAGGTTACAACTTTTAATTCATGCTTACACACCCAGAAGGTATTTCCAAAGTAGGACCCATGGGGCTGGATTCAATAGGCTTACAGTCTTGCCTCTCTCCATGAACCCTGCAAGAGCCATCGTATTGGGGCCGAATGACCCAGTTGTATTAGTTTCTTGATGCTGCTGTAACAGGTCACCAAAAATTCAGCCATCTATACAACATAAATTTATTATCTTACAGTTTTTGTAGGATAAAAGTCAGGAACGGCCTCACTGTGATACAAAGTGTAAACAGGGTTCCATTTCTTTCTGGAGGCTATAGGAGAGAATCTGTTTCCTTGCCCTTTCTAGCTTGTAGAGACCTCCCACATTCTTAGGCTCCTTCCTCTATCTTCAGAGCCAGCAACATTGTGCCTCTCTATGTCTGTCTTCCATGCTTCTCTGAGTGATGTTATTGTTTGGCCTCCCTTTTCTACTTTTAAGTCCCTTCTGACTACATGGAGCCTACCCAGATAACCCAGGATAATTTCCTTATTTTTTAAGTCAGTTGATTAGCAACCTTAATTCTACCTTCAACTTGAACTCCTTTTTGCCATGCTACTTACCACATTATTCATAGGTTCTAGGGTTTAGGACATGGACAACACTGGGAATCCATCATTCTGCCCATTACACTAGCCCAGACTCTCTTCCCTCAGGGTCATCTTCTCTTTGAAGCCTATCCCATTCTTTCTTACCATGGCTGGGAGCCTCTTCAAGGGCCACCAGTGATTTCTGTCTCCTGGTATCCATGCCCTTGTGTAATTCCCTCACCTGGAGTGTGGGTGAAACCTGGGACTGACTTCTCACCAACAGGATGACAATGGCAATGGGATGTCGTGTCCATGATTATGTTCCACAAGATTGTAATTTGCATCTTGATATACACTCTCTCTATTGCCTTCTCAGCTTGGATACTTTGAGAAATCAAGCAGCCATGTTAGGGAGGCCCATGTGGCAGAGAACGAGAGGCCAACATGCCACAAGGAACTGAATCCTGAATCCTACCTACATTTGACAAATGACATTTTTTCACAGAGCCGGAACAAATAATCCTAAAATTTGTATGGAACCAGAAAAGACCCCAAATAGCCAGAGGAATGTTGACAAGGAAAGCCAAAGCTGGTGGCATCACAATGCTGGACCTCAAGCTCAAGCTGTCATCATCAAGACAGTATGGTACTGGCACAAAAACAGACACATAGATCAGTGGAGCAGAACAGAGGACCCAGAAATGGGCCCACAACTCTACGGTCGACTAATCTTCAACAAAGCAGGAAAGAATATCCAATGGAAAAAGGACAGTCTCTTCAACAAATGGTGTTGGGAAAATTGGACAGCCACATGCAGAAGAATGAAACTGGACCATTTCCTTACACCAGACACAAAGATAAACTCAAAATGGATGAAAGACCTAAATGTGAGACAGGAATCCATCAAAATCCTAGAGGAGAACACAGGCAACAACTTCTTCAACCTCGGCCACAGCAACGTGCTAGACATGTCTCCAAAGGCAAGGGAAACAAAAGCAAAAATGAACTATTGGGACTTCATCAAGATAAAAAGCTTCTACACAGCAAAGGAAACAGTCAACAAAACTAAAAGGCAACTGACAGAATGGGAGAAGATATTTGCAAATGACATATCCGATAAAGGGCTAGTACCCAGGATCTAAAAGAACTTATCAAACGCAACACCCAAAAAACAAATAACCCGGTCAAGAAATGGGCAGAAGACATGAACAGACATTTTTCCAAAGAAGACATCCAAATGGCCAACAGACACATGAAAAAATGCTCCACATCACTTGACATCAGGGAAACACAAATCAAAACCACAATGAGATACCCCACCTCACACTAGTCAGAATAGCTAAAATTAACAAATCAGACAAGGACAGATGTTGGCGAGGATGCGGAGAAAGGGGAACCCTCATACGCTGTTGGTGGGAACGCAAGCTGGTACAGTCACTCTGGGAAACAGTATGGAGGTTCCTCAGGATGTCAAAAATAGAGCTACCCTATGACCCAGCAATTGCACTACTAGGTATTTACCCCCAAAGTACCAATGTAGTGATCCAAAGGAGCACTTGCACCCCAATGTTTATAGCAGCAATATCCACAATAGCCAAACTGTGGAAAGAGCCTAGATGTCCATCAACAGATGAATGGATAAAGAAGATGTGAGATATATATATGCATACACACACACACACACACACACACACACACACACACACAATGGAATATTACTCAGCCATCAGAAAGGATGAATGCTTACCATCTGCAACGATGTGGATGGAACTGGAGGGTATTATGCTGAGTGAAATAAATCAATCAGAGAAAGACAATTATCATTTCACTCATATGTGGAATATAAGAAACAGCCCAGAGGATCATAGGGGAAGGAAGGGTAAACTGAATGGGTAGTCATAAGAGAGGGGGAAAAAAACCATGAAAGATTCTTAACTATAGGAAATAAACTGAGAGCTGCTGGAGGGGAGTGGGTGGGGGTTGGGGTAACTGGGCGATGGGCATTAAGGAGGGCACACGATGTGATGAGTACTGGGTGTTATATGCAACTGATGAATGACTGAACTCTTCATCTGAAACTAATGATGTACTATATGTTGGCTAATTGAATTTAAATTAAAAAAACAAATATTTCCTAGTTTCAATCTTTTTTTTTACTTATTTTCTTTACTATAATCAATTCATGATTCTTTTCTTATTTTTGGTATATGTGTATGCTTTTTTATATCTTATTTATGACATCTTTCCATATTCTAAATCATTAGGATAATTTCTTATATTCTCTTCTAATATTATAAAAGTTTTGCTTTTCACATTTAATATATCAGGAATTGATTTTTGCGTCTGATATGAAATAGGGATCCAACTTCCACTTTCTCCCATATGAAAAACACCATATCCTGGCACCATATATGGACTATACTCCCCTTTGCCCACTGATCTGACTTTCTACCATGGTCATATATCAAGTTTCCATCTTGTTTTATCTTTATTTCTATTCTGTTCCATTGATCTCTTTGTCAACCCCTGTGCCCGCACCATACTCTGTTTTTGGTTTTTTTTTTAAAGATTTTATTTATTTATTTGACAGAGAGACACACAGCGAGAGAGCGAACACAAGCAGGGGGAGTGGGAGAGGGAGAGGGAGAAGCAGGCTTCCCACCAAGCATACTCTCTTATAATCATAGTTTTATAGTAAGTTTTAATATCTATTATAGCAAGTTTCCTCACTTTGCTGTTCTCCAAAAGCATCTTGACTACTCTTGGTGATTTGGTTTTTCATTTAAGTTTTTGGATCAGATTGCCAAGGTCCATGAAAAGCCTACTGGTATTTGGATTGAAACTGGAGTTTCCTATAGATCAAATTGGGAGAAAACTGAAATCTTTACCATATTCTGTCTTCCTTGCCATTAACATGATATATCTCTACATTTACTTAGGCATTACTTTCTGTTTTTCAATAAATGTTAATTTTCTTTCTAAAGGTTTTGCCCAACTTTAAGTCTATTTATAGTCACCTTAATCCCTTTTTTTAAGTATTTTTTTTCACTGTTGCTAGTATACAGAGCTAGAACTGATTTTTATATTGTTCCTTGTGAGTTTTTTGTGCTTTTTGTGCCTATATGTGCAGATAGTTATATTATCTGCAAATGACTATAGCTTTATTTGTTTTCTTTCCAGTCCTTAGAGCTATTCAATTTTAGCCTTATTGCTCTGGCTACCACCTTCCGAACAATACTGACTAAACTAAAAGTGCTGATAGTGACATCTCTATTTTGCTCCCGATTTTAAAGGAAATGCTTCTCACATTTCACTCCTACATCTTTCTTCTCTTCTTCATTATATCACTGCTCCAATGGGTGGCTCAGAACTCTGAGAAATTTATTTGCAGCTGCTCAACCATAAAATACGTCTTCCTATTTAACAGTTTGCCGATTTTCTAGTGTCTTCACAATGGCAAAGCACATTATTTTCTAATTAATCCTCATTAATTGTTTTCTAGGTTTATTACATCTGACTGTCAACTCATTGAGACTTAGATGCTCTTTTTTCCTGTTCTGACTGATCAATTATCTAACATATCAAGATCCAATTGTTTGCACGGCTCTTGTTTTTTCAGGCAATAAACTTGCTCTATGTTCTTACACTCCCATTCCTCTATCTGGTTGAACACAATAGTATGAAATCAGTGTTTTTCCGACATCTAAATCTTTAACTAAGGAGTTCATCAAAGAGAAGAGGTCATGAATACTTATTAATTGCCTTCTGTATGTGCTTTACATATTTTAAATGTAATCTATTTCCTATGTGTTATTATGTACATTATTGCCATGTGGCAACCAGAGAGTAAATCCAATAATTTGATTATGCTGTGACTTTAGGTAAAGTGGGAAGTTAAAAGAAAACTTACTTGCTTTGTCACCCGCTGTAACTAATTCAAGACTGAATTGTTTAGTAAAGGACGATTATCCTGTAAAGCACCATTGTACGTCCTACCTCTTACCTGTTATTAACAGGAAACCTGGGGCACCTGGGTGGCTCAGTCATTAAGTGTCTGCCTTCGGCTCAGGTCATGGTCCCAGGGTCCTGGGATCGAGCCTCACATCGGGCTCCCTGCTCCGCAGGAAGCCTGCTTCTCCCTCTCCCACTCCCCCTGCTTGTGTTCCCTCCCTCGCTGTGTCTCTCTCTGTCAGATAAATAAATAAAATCTTTTTAAAAATAAAAAAAAACAAACCAGGAAACCTGCAGAAGGCTCTAGCACAAGCCTGAGTCCCCTCCTCTCTTCTTTGAGTCACTTAAGTTAGATTACCTAATGGTTCATGTGAGGAAAGCAGCAACTGTCAAAGTTGGCAGGCTTCCAAATGCCTGGTAACAGTTGAGATAAAAATATAAGTGTTTATGTATGATGACATTATTGGGATCACAAAATTTTCCTAAGATATGTTCCGGTTAGGGAGTGGCTCTGCTCTCCACTCTGCCTGGTGGCTTGCCTCATGGCAGGGATTTGCTGCTTTTTGTACAAGTAGAAAGTATTATAGTCCCTGCCCTTAGAGTTAACGTCTACCCATTAGCTCATTTCATCCTCACAACAATCTGGTAAAGCACATGGAAATGGTAGTTTATATACTCATCTTACATCTTACAGACCTGTTCATCGTGAGGCTCAAGATTGTGCAGTTATTGATATTCAGCCCTAAAAATTGAACACACTTTTAGGGTCATTTGGACTAGAATCATGCAGTTCCTTTTTCCTTACTTCATTTTTCTGCCTGGACACCAAACAAAACAAAACAACAACAGTGGCAGGAAAAAATATAAAACAAAACCCTTTGAGTTTGTGCCAAATTTCAGTCAGATATACCTAAGAAGCTGCCTTCTCCTTTATGACTTCTTACAAGATCATCTAGGAACTTGATAGAATTGGTTTTCCATGGACTATTTGTTCTGGAGGAGGGGAAGGAAAAGGTAGGTTGGCCAACAGGCTTCCAGAGGAAGAATCAGCTCTGAGCTGGTCCCACGGATGTTGGGCCTGATCGGAACAGGTGCATCGGGAATAGGGGCTCACTCTAAGTGTCAGGGTACCAAGAGGGTCAGAGTGAAAGACAAAAACATGAACTTGGGAGTCAGATCTTGAGCAAGTGGTTAACTTCTCTATGCTTCAATTTCCTCTTCTATAAGAATTGAGGCCCATAATATCATGAGCACCTACCTCAGAAGGTAGTGATGAGGATAAAGTACAAGAATGTAACTTTAAAGTAGGCAAAGCTTTCTTGAATAGCACACACAAGGAATTGGCCACGAAAGAAAAGATTGATAAATTGAACTTCTTTAGAATCAAGAACTTTTTTTTAAAGTTTTTATTTTAATTCCAGATAGTTAGCAAATAGTGTTATATTAGTTTTGGGGGTACAATACAGTGGTTCAACAATTCTATGCATTACTCAGTGCACATCATGATAAGTGTACTCCTTAATCCCCATCACCTATTTCACCCATCCCCCTACCCACCTCCCTCTGGTAACCACCAATTTCTTCTCTTAGTTGAGTCTGTTTCTTGGTTTGTCTCTCTCTCTTTTTTTCTTTGCTCCTTTGTTTTGCTTCTTAAATTCCACCTGTAAGTAAAATCATATGGTATCTGTCTTTCTCTGACTGACTTATTTTGCTTAGCATCATACTCTCTGCCTCTATCCATGTTGTTGCAAATGGCAAGAATTCATTCTTTTTTACGACTGAATAATATTCCATTGTGTATCTATACCACAGCTTCTTTATCCATTCATCAGTCAATGGACACGGGCTGCTTCCATATCTGGCTATTGCAAATAATACTGCTATAAGCATAGGGGTGCTGGTATCCTTTTGGATTTGTGTTTTTGTATTTTGGGGGTAAATACCCAGTAGTGCAATGCTGGATCATAGGGTGGTTCTATTTTTAACTTTCTGAGAAAATTCCATTCTGTTTTCCACAGTGGCTGCACCAGTTTGCATTGCCAGCAACAGTGCAAAAGAGTTCCTTTTTCTCCACATCCTCGCCAACACTTGTTTCTTGTGTTTTCGATTTTAACCTTTCTGACAAGTATAAGGTAGTTTTGGTATCTTATTGTAGTTCTGATTTGTATTTCCCTGATGATGAGTGGTGTTGAGCATCTTTTCATATGCCTGTTGACCATCTTCTTTGGAGAAAGATCTGTTCATGTCTTCCCATTTTTTAACTGGATTATTTGGTTTTGGGGTGTTGAGTTGTATCAATTCTTTATATATTTTGGGTACTAACCCTTTATTGGATAAGCCATTTGCAAATATCTTCTCCCATTCAGTAGATTTAGATTGTCTTTTAGTTCTGTTGATCATTTCCTTCCCTGTGCAGAAGCTTTTTATTTTGATGGAGTCCCAAGAGTTTACATTTGCTTTTATTCCCCTGCCTCAGGAGACATAGCTAGAAAAATGTTGCTACAGCCAATGTCAGAGAAATTACAGTTTGTGCTCTCTTCTAAAATTTTTATGATTTCAGGTCTCACATTTAGATCTTTAATGTAGTTTGAGTTTATTTTTGTGTATGGTGTAAGAAAATCAAGAACTTTTATTAACTATAAGATGCCATCAGCAAAGTGAAAGGGAAAGTGTGGCAGATTATATTTTCCAGAAATGTCTGTGATAATATTTCCCAGCTAATATGCTCCTTCAGAACCTTGCCATGATCCCATCAAGGTCTGTGTCCCAGGTTTATGTCCGTCCCCTGAACCTGGGTGGACCACTGTGGCTCTTTTGACTAATACAATATGGCAGAAGCAATGCCACAGGACATCCAAGACTAGGTCATAAAAACACATACAGTATCCACCTCCCTTGGGACATTCACCCTTGGAACTCAACTCCCATACTCTGAGGAAAGTCCTCACATATGGAGAAGCCCATCTGGATAAAAACCAAGGCATCCATCCCTCAACCCAGCTGATAGTCCATATCAACTTACCAGCCATGTGAGTGAGCCATCTTGGGAGCAAATGTTTCACTTATATCAAGTTCAAGAACAGGCAAAACGAAACTATAGTGTTAGAGGTCAGAATAATGCCTGTCATGGAGGAGGTAAAAGTATTGTCTGGAAAATAGGAATGAAGGAGTCCGAGTGTTGGAAACATGTTATATCATGATCTGGGTGGTGGTTATGCAAGTGTATACATATATATAAAAATTCATTGGGACTTACACTGTACAATAAAAATTTATGCATGTTATACCTCAAAAAACATTGTTCAATGCATATAAACCACACAGCACAGTATCTGGCATACAGTAAATATTCAGTAAGTGATAATGTGAACACAGCTGCTTCTTACAGTGGTCAATTAATATTAAAGAGTAACAAAGGACCCATAGCCCTAGTGCTTTCCAGTGGGGCACAGCGTATTCCCTGAGAGTTTTGAGTTCTCTGACTTACTGAATGTGACTGAAAGAAGGGGGAATATGGAAGAAGTAAAATGATCATTTTGTCTTCTCGGGTCCGGGTGTGATAAAACTCCCAGGAAAGTCTGTCTTATTCCCAAGTGAACTATTAGCAGTACAGGTCCCAGGAAGAGTAAACACAAAATAGAGTTCTGTTTTAACAACCCTAGGACCAGGACTGACGTGATAAAATGGTCACAATAAATGTAATATCTGTTAATAAAATGCTTTCTCCAGGGTTACCTTTCCTCAGAAAACAAGCAAAACTACATGAGCTGGTGCCCTTCCCAAGGAATGTGACCCATGAACTGCCCAGATAGATAATCTGCAAATGAAAATGACTGGAGAAAGTCTCAAACACCGATGAACTGGTTTGATAAGAGTCCTTTGTCATAGTTCAGAAGAAAGCTATAATTACCAAAGCAACCATCAACAACAGAGAGGAACTCATGGCTGCGTGGACCAGAGGAAATTTATCAGTTTCTCAAGTGAGGGTAGATAATGGTGGTCAACATGTTGCCAACCACCAATTTCTGTAGGAAATGCTTATCATTTAACTTGTGTTTGGTCTTCCCAGTGAACCAAAAGGAACCTCTGATATCCTCAACATGATGATCAGCAACCACACTCGACCATAGACTAAATTCTCCCTAGCAAATCCTAGTTCCCTAATTTTTCAAGACAAGAGCAGTCTATTTAAAAATTATAATACTGAAGTAAACCTTAAAGATGAATACAAAATATTCATGGAAATAACTTTGATCCCTCCAAGTAGTCTTTGTTCATTCTTAAAACCTCTATTTGCTCATTTCTCACATTCAAACTATCACTGAGTCCTGAAAATACCTGGCATCCACCCTCTTCTTTCCATTTCCATTCCCATAGATTGGCTTCCTTCATTTCTCACCTGGATTACTCCAGTAGTCTGATCTGACTGGTTACATCCTTACATCTTAGCCCTCACCTATTTCTACTCTACACTAACACCAGAGTGATCTTTTTAAAACACAAATCTAATCACTTTACCACTTTTTCTCTCTGCCATACCACTCCAACAGCTTTCTGTGGCCTGGAAGATAAATATCAAATCCTTAGCATGTCTGTAAGGCCCTGCATGAGTTTGGCCCCTGATCATCTCTTCAGCCATGACCTTCCAGCCATCAAATTCATTCGGGTCACACCTTGATTGCTCTTATTGCAGGGACTTTGAACATGCAATTGCCAGTGGTTGGGAAATTCTTTACCTCTCTCTTCTAGTCAAACTTCATTATTTCTTCGGGTTTCATCTCAATCGTCATTTCTCAACAAAGTCTTCCCCGACCTCTTAACGCTTAACCACGATTTAAAATTTTCCACTCATTTGTATGATTATTTGATTAATAACCAACCAAATAGAATAGAAAGCAAGCTCCTTGAGGACAGAGATGATGTAGTTTTTTGCTCATCATTTTATCACTGATGCCTGGCTTAGTGACTGGCACATGAAAATGTTCAATAAATACTTGTGGAATGAATAAATGCATGAATTACTGAATGACATTTCAAGGTAGTACAGTCAAGAGTTGTCCTGTGCCAAAATTTGGCCTTCTCAGATGCTACGTTGGAGGTAAATCTGCCTCCAGGAATTGAGGAAGATATATGACTCATGACCCAGAAAGCAGTGACTACATCCATATTCTGAAAAGCCTTACCTGAAACTCATGATGAAGCCATCCCTCCAGTAAAGGAGAGCCGTATGAGAAAGGGGACTACAATAGGATTCAAATGTGTCACGGTAAAAATATCCTTAGTGATACTTGGTGCTGCTCTTCATCCTGGTGAGAGAGGCTCCTCAGCTGTCATTTTCTCATGAAAAAGCTGTCATTTTCTTAACCTGGCATCTGACTCTGTTTATTGTAATGGTCACAGAATCAGAATGCTCAATATACATACTCAATGAGCAATTCCTAGTGTTTAAAAGAGAAGAAAACAAACTAAGGGAAAATGGAAACCAACACTGCACTTCAGAAGGGATAGCATCTGGGAAGAGAATGGCGAAAGGTCAAGATGTGAAGCTGGAGAAGACCAAACTAACTACATACAGGAAGGATATTGTTCCACAACTCTAGCATAGCAAGGTCCAAGGGAGTAGGGGGTGTTGGTTATAATGGTCAGGATTACTTGAATAGATTAAGATTAAAATTAGAGCACATTGGGTACTCTGCAATCAAAGAGTTAACATTTGCCGCAAGTTTCTGCTTAATCCTGAGGTAGGACGTATTCAACGTCCACAGGTGACCCTGTGTTGAACGTATATCTGAAACCATGGTGATGCATTGGCAATAAGATTACTTGAATGACCTCTTACAGTCATGGTGTCTTTCGCTTCCAAGACAAACTGTCCTTGCCATGTTTCCCTGTCAACACTAGAAACTTGGGAGCCATTTTATTTCACCAGGAAACAAGCTTTATATATCTTGGGGAGTGCCTCCTATTAAAGGTTCTAGTCCAGGTCAGAGATATTTTTTATAGGTCGCATTCATACTTGAGACTCAAAACTCTTTTGAGTCACCAGTTTTCAGTTACCATCTAAGAAACTGTAGTCATGAGAGACCCTCAGTGTGTGGAATGTGTACGCAAAGAACGGATGGTTCCAGTATGATATGGAATTCATTCAATCACCCATCCAATGCTGGAATGCAAAAGAGGACATCTGGGTCAGTGGATAAAAAGGGAATATGCAAAATGCTGTGTTTGGCCCACCTTGTAACCATGCATAATTAGGATCATTATTCAGCACCGAGATGCTTACAGCCGGCCTGATTAATAGTTGCGCCCATGGGGGTTAGTGGTTTTGTCCATGGGTTTGTGAATGTTGCTCCGGGGTAGGTAGGCTCAGTATGTCACAATGCCTGCCTGGTGCCAACACTCTTTTCTCCAATTTTTCATTCTAAGAATGCCCATTCTTAAAATGTAGTATTCAGAATATTACCTAGGGGACCTTTGATACCTCTGGTTGTGTAGTAGGTCTTGGTTCCAATGTCTGTGACTACATAAAAATGGTAGGATAAGATTATCCCCTTCCCCACATCAATCCCACCCCTTTCTAGTATCAATTATTGGTGAGAGGCCCTAGGGAACAAGGTCACACTGATAGAATGCAATCAATAATGAAGGGGAAATGCTGAGCTGCTGAATGTACTCTACTTGAATCAGAAAAACACACATGCTTCAAAATTGTACTTGGTTTGGCAAATCTCCATAATGACCAATTGTGGGCACTTTTCCGTGCTACTGATAAGAATATTTTTAGGTGCTCCAAAAACACGCAAAATTAAACTCCTACCAAAATCTATATACGGTATAATCATATTACACGTTTCATCATCTAGAAATTCAGTGACCCACTTGAAGGTTTACAAAATAAGAAAAATAACTTTAAATAATGTTAGTATTACTGGAGATCTGTTCAGAATCAGATGGATCTGTGTTTGAATGTTATCTTCTCATATTAAACACAATGTGGAAATTATTCTTAGTTTTTTACTCTAGTTTTACATGATAAATTCTTTTTTTTTAAGATTTTATTTATTTGACAGACACAGCGAGAGACGGAACACAAGCAGGGGGAGTGGGAGAGGGAGAAGCAGGCTTCCCACTGAGCAGGGAGCCTGATGCAGGGCTCGATCCCAGGACCCTGGGATCATGACCTGAGCCGAAGGCAGATGCCTAACGACTGAGCCACCCAGGTGCCCCTTACATGATAAATTCTAATATAAGCTATTTCAACTCAGTAAAAGAAAGGTTTCCTAGGGACTTGCCGAGTAACAATAAATATAATTACCATCGAGTGAAATATACTACAGTCAAAAATTCAAGTGAATTATTCTTAGTTTCCTAGCTATGTCATAAATGGAAATCAAGCTTGTATCTATCTTTTAAATGCAAAATCATAAGAAACTGCTAAAATTTTAATGCAGTGTATCTCTGTTAGAGATACTGACTTATTAATATATTTCAACCTAGATACAAGGGAGATCTTTGATTGCACTGTTCTAACCACAAATAAATTGATGGGTTTTCCAAAAGATGAATGTCATCGTTTGTTAGAAGCCATAAAAACACTTTTTGAGCTATTCTTTCCACTTGTATTTGAGTTTCAACTATTTCCCTGTGAAAGGCCCCACGTTATCATGCAAATGTGTCAGTATTGGTGGACTGGTTGTCTCTGAGTCATCACGCTACAGGGATGCGGACATTCTGGACACCATGTCTAGACATCTGCTTACTCAGGGAAAACATGGGGCTTCTTGGGACTCTTGCCAGCTCTTGTATTCTCTGCTTAGCCGTGGATGAATCACTGCTGATCCCTAGAGACACATTTCTCAGTCTTCCAAATAGGATGACAATCTGCCAACCTTTCCATCTTCTGTTCGAAGTAGCTCTTGGAAAAATACCATCTCCAAGGATTCTTATGGGGTCTAAATAGATGAGGTTGACACGCCCCAGAAGAAAGATGTTGTGTCAATAGACATGAGGCACTTACTATGATGTAATTGAAGATCCTTATTAAAGTACTGCAAATTAGACAGAATGTTTAAGTGCCTAAATAAAGGTTGAATGTTCTGCATAGCATTGCTCCTCTGATCGCAAAACTAATACATGTTGGGTTTGGAAAAGACAAAAAAATATAAAGAAGATAAGAAAAAACCTTGTCGATAATATCGCCACACAAAAATGATTGGAAATATAACAGAAATTTAGGATTGATTGCCCCTTTTCCCACAAGAGTAATACTCAAAATAATATACTGATTGTCAAACAAGTATCTTTGTTGAATTAAATGCATTAGTATAAATTTTCAAAGTGTTTTTCTTCCCTGGCTCTCTGAGGAATGTACCAAGTTTCTGGGAAGAATTTGCTACAATTAGAGGGATTTATATATATATATATATATACACACACACACATATGTTATATACGTATAGGCATGTAATACACACATATATAATATTTATAATACACATATGATATATAGCATATAGAATATATATCGCACAGAAAGCATATATGAGTACATATATAATACATACAAACACATGCATGTACATACACATATGCTGACACCTATCTATACCAATACACGCCAACACATACATGTACCTATACATGCACATATCTATAAACTAAAGTCTACACTCTTTACCTTTCTCTTAGATCCACCTAGATTCTTTACCTTGACATCTGCATCCCCATCCTTCTACCATTTTCTCCTGTTACCCCTTTGGTCAAGCTGAAACTTTTTTTTTCTAGCTCTTCATGCACTTTCTGGCCCCCAAGCCTTGGTTGACCTCATTCTTTCCACCTGCACCACTCTGTACCTCTCCTGCTTGAGTCTCTCAGACCATATGGTTATGGGGGTTAAGAGCATGAGTTTTGGAATCAGATAGTTTGGGATCAAATTCTGAACCTGCTTCTGGTTATGGGATCTAAACAAATTATTTAACTTCTATTTGCCTTTCTTTCCTCAATTAGAAAATAAATATAATAGTTCTCTCATAAGTTTGTTTGATGATTAAATACATTAAAATATGGAAAGGATGTCCATGCTTGACTCACAGCATGTACTCAGAAAAAGTTTTATAATATTACCCTATTTTACTAATTTTATCAACTATAAATACACACTCATTTTTCACATTGGAACCGGTCGATCCAGAATGCTTCATAAAACCAGTGGTGTCTTAAAATTGTTCGGGGTTGAGATGACAGCTGTGTGAGAACATTCTTTATTTTAAGATTTTATTTACTTGAGAGAGAGAGAGAGAGCACTACCAGGGGGAGGGGCAGAGGGACAAGCAGACCCTGGCTGAGCAGGGAGCCCAACGCACAGGGAGCTCCATGGAGGGGGGTGGGGTGCTTCTAGGACCCTGAAATCATGACCTGAATGGAAGTCAGACAGTTAACTGACTGAGCCACCCAGGTGCTCCCCCCACTCTGCCCGCAATCTTCTACTGACACTTTCGGATAGCAATGCTAGCAGGGAAGAGTTTCGTTTCCACGAAACACGGATCTCTGCAACATGAGAGCATGGATTCTAGACTCACACCCACTGGCTCTGCCACTTCCTGTGTCTTTGGGCAAGCTCTCTAACCTCTCCGGGTCTCTCTCTGCCCATCTGTAAATTGAAAGTTTGTGTCATCATGAATTATGTAATAACTGTAAAGCACTTGATCTGGTACATAAAAAAAGACCATAATAATAACTGCAAACAGTTTTTGAGGACTTACTATGTACCAGACATGTAGGAAGTGTGTTCTAAAGGCTTCACATGGCTAAATTTGTTTAATCCTTCCCCCAAACCCCCTGACAGGATGCTCCTATTATCCCTACTTTCCAGGCAAGGAAACTGAGACGTGGAGAGCTGAAGTCACTCTTCCAGGGTCCCGCAGCTGAGAGCTGGGCTTCTTAACCCATGTTCCTCGTCTCTATGTCTCCACACCCCGGCTCGGCCTGAGGGAACAGCTCCAAGTAAAACTGACCTCGTAGATGCTCTGTGAAGCCTTCGGAGAGACCGTGTGGGGGGGGCGGGGAACGTCTGTCTGATTTGCGGTGGTATCGGCCGGCCTCATCTCTTACGCTAAGTAAATGCTCAACAAAGCTGTAGGCGAAGTACTCATTAGCCAGGCCCCTTTAGGAGGATCTTTGGGGAGTTCCCCCAAATCCCAGCAAGGACCAATGACTGCAGAGTTCATTAACTGTGGAGTGGGCAGCACCCTGAGGTCTTTATCCATTAAAAAAACAAAACATTGTCACAACCCGGGTGCAGCAACTCTTTCCTGTCCCCGTGCTTTAATAAACCACCATTCTGCACCAAAAAATAAAAATAAATAAAAAACCAAAACAAAAAACGCTAAAAAAAGAAAGAGCCCTCTTGCTCCAGGCAATGGAAATGTCTTCATTCCTTAAGAAATGTTAAACATATCCTTTTGTGGTAAAGCCCCAGCGGGAGACACAACTGCAGCTTGTTTGCCCTCCCGCCCACGGGCCCATTAGGCGTCCAGGAGGCAGGACCAGCTGTGGGGGGGTCTACAGAGCCTCAACTGGAAAACCAGCCTCAGTGAGTAGCCGCCAGCTGAATCCTGGCACAGGGCTGTTTCCCTGGAAGCAGGCTGGGGGTTCTTTCCGTTATTCGACTTCCCAGGTTTTCCTTCAAGCCCTGTTGGAGGAAACAGCACAGAAGGAACCCCAGCAGGTAAGGAGCGGGATGATGTTGGGAGGAGTATTTTCCCTTTCCATGTGCGGATCCATAGGTGACATAGAAAGCCCCGGCCCAGCCCCGGATTGTGCCCAATAACAGACTGACTTCAGGACTTCAGGACCAGTGAGTCTGGGTTAGCTGGCAGGGTGGGGGCCGTCTGGCCAGGGAGGCGGGCCTGACAGTAGAGACTGCAGGCTTTGCTGGCAGGCCTGGACCTCGCAATGGTAGATGCATCCAGCTCAGTGCTTTTTTTTTTTTTTAAAGATTTTATTTATTTATTTGAGAGAGAGAGAGAGAATGAGAGAAAGAGAGCACATGAGAAGGGGGAGGGTCAGAGGGAGAAGCAGACTCCCTGCCAAGCAGGGAGCCCGATGCGGGACTTGATCCAGGGACTCCAAGATCATGACCTGAGCCAAAGGCAGTCGCTTAACCAACTGAGCCACCCAGGCGCCCCAGCTCAGTGCTTTTTAAATCCGGGGTCCCCAGTCTTGAGTTCATCTATAATTATCTCTATAAAACATTTCTTAGCTTCTGTCATGATCCTCAGCAGAAAAGAAGTCATCAAGCTTCAGTGGGAGATGTTGAATGCATTTTAGTTAGGTGAAAAAACTCTTTACCCTCCCTCCAACTTACTTATTAAAGCATATGTTCTATAAGGCCAGGAACCCTGTCTTACCTCATTGTCTTCTTAGCACTTAGCACATAGTAGACATTCAATAAAATGTTCTTAAATCAATGTGGAATAAAATGACTATAAGAAGGGGGTTCAACTCTGGTTTGGGGCATGAACATGATTCCCATAGCAGTGGTCCACATGTCTCTGGGTCCCAAGGGTACCCACTGTCCCTCTCCCCTTCCATCTTGAGGCCACATTCAGCATTGTGATGCATTTCCCTTTTGTACCTTCTGGCCAAAAACCTAACTTTAAAAGGCAAAAAAAGTGGTGGTTTTCATGAGCTGGGGAAGGGCTGAAATAGGTGAAGCATGGATTTTTTTTTTTTTTTACATCAGTGAAACTATTCTGTATGATACTCTCATGATGGATACATGACACTAGGCCCTTGCCAAAAACCCATAGAACTCTACAGCATAAAGAAGGAAACTTCATGCCTGCAAATTTTTAAAACACCTTGTAGGACAGGGACTCCTGGGATGGAATGCAGAAGGTGATGAATCAGTCTAATGTCCTGCAGGTGTTGGAAACAATTTCATCCCAGGGATGCTGACATAAGTAACTTTGGATGTGAGCAGAGTCTATAAGACCAAAGGTAGAACAAACTGCACTCTAGTTGAAAAAGTTGTTTCCCACAGAGATATAGGTTAACAATTCTGTACTGAATTGGAGTACAGAATTGTACAAACTACCCATCTGTACCGAAATGGAGCAATTCAGTAAATGGGTGGTTTCTCAGTGTTAGAGTGGGAGTTTATAGGTAAGCAAGGGGAGGAGACTAGACTCACCCATGTGATAATGGATCAGGGCTCGAGACCTCAGTATAAATGGATGTTTAGCCTAATATATAGATGGTTACATATAGAAATATTTATGGATATGTATATAGACAGGATAAGGTACACATCTATCTTCTTGTTCTGTCAGCTGAGAGGGCCTAGAAACAATGACCCCCAGGAGTAACAAGCACATCTAGCAGCCAGAACTTGGCTTCTGATACCATTTTCCAATAAATAAACCATGGCTCCTTAGAAAAATTGCTGATTCTAGGATTGGGCAGAAAATAGATAAGATCCAGAAAGTAAGAAAGTGCTAACACACACACACACACACATACACACACACACACACACACAAATTAAGGGATATGTCAAATGGACACAGGAGCCAACTGAAAGAGCTCCCAAAGGTCAAATCTGGAACAATTTGAGAAACAAAACCAATAAAGTAATATTGCGTTATAATCCAAAGAATAAAATGAATATCCACGAGTTCATACTGATGTAAATAAATGATCAAATAAATAGATAAATGAGGAGAAGAAACAAGTCTCCTGTGCAGAATTCAAAATAATTTATATAGATAGTTTGCCCTCTAGGATGAGGAACCTAACTCCCCATTCCTTAAGTGTGGGCTGTGCACAGTGACTTCCTCTCAGAAAATAACTTTACAGTGGGGAAACCTGACAAACAGGTAATCAAGGTCAACTTCAACAGCAGCAAGCCATGTCAGTCGTATGTTCTTTTGTCGTGCCATGGTGAGAGTATCATGTTACCTTCATAGCCTTCCTTTCAAAAACTCATAATCCCAATCTAATCATGGAAAACATTAGACAAATCCCAATTGGTGTACATTTTACAAAACGCTTGACCAGTACACCTCAACAATCTCAAGGGCATCAGAAACAAGGCAAGTCTGAGAAACCGTCACAGCCAAGAGGAGCCTAAGGAGACGTAACAACTAAATGTAATGTGGCATCCTGGATGGGATGGGATCCTGGAAGTGAAAAAACAAATTTAAGGACATCAGGTAAAAAACCAAGGAAGTCTAAATAAAGCATGGACTTTATTTAGTTAGTAATAAAATACCGATGTTGGTTCATTAATTGTAAAAAAGGCACTATACTAATGTAAGATATTAGTAACAGGGAAACTGGGTGTGGGATAGGTATATGCCAACTCTCCGTACTGTTTTCACATCTTATCTGTAAATCTAAAACTGATCTAAAATAAAAAAGATAAATAAAAAAAAGATCTAACTATAATATCAATTTTCTAGATTTTATGGGGAGTCTAGGAAGGTTACATCACACTTTGCAGCTAAGCTTAACCATGCTTCTCCATTCACTATTTCCTCTCCAGATTCTTCCTTCTGTGTCCTCCCAGCTGGGTGTCTTCTCTATTTTCACTGCCCCCAAGCCTCTACTTCCGCTCCAATATAACAGCATCTAAAAATCCCCAAGCACGTCAGGTTTTGTCCTCAGCCTACACAGTCCACTCAGCAGGACAAATCCCCATATTTAGCTAGACGGCATTCGGACCTTTTTCCTCAAGCACGCTCCTTGGATGGATCCACTCTGCTAAGGTATTCAGTTTAGAGAGATGTTCTAAAAAGGTTTCGTTCTGACTTAGTGTGTGGTTTCCAGAGAAATTCCAAAACAACTCCTAAAGTGAAAAATGTATGTGGAAGAAGCTCCTGGACCTAAGCTCAAACAGAGAGACTATGTCCAAAAGCCTACGGGACTAGAGGAGATTTCGTGAAGCTCAATTATAATTGTCATAAAAATCACAAATAAAAAAGGAAGGCTCAAAGTACAAGCGCTTCACAAGCCGAGAGGCAAAATTGATGAATGCCAAGAGAACACACACACAAAAAAAACAAAGCTAAGGGGAGAAGTTCCCATTGATTTCTAGGTTCCCTACCACCAAATTATCTCCTGATGATAGGTGCTGCTTACAGAGGGCTGAGTTCGTCCTCTGGTGTGGTGATGATTCGTCCAGACTCACCCACTCAGTCTTCTGATTCTTCTGGGTGAACATCAATAAGTCACCTGAAAACGAGCCAAGCAGAGCCAGGAGTGCTGAGGGGACAGTGACCTTGTCCACAGTCCCATTATTCTCTACCCACACTGAGTACAGTAGGCAGAGAGGGAAAGACCTAAGTCTTTGAAGGTATTGAATCTTCTAATAAACCACAAGAGGAATGCTCTTTAAGAGTTGACTAGCTATTGGTATAAACCAGGGATGCCTGCCAGAAAGAAGAAAAATAATAGGGTAAATGATATTCTTCTTAAAAGAACCATTATGTGTAAATGTGTGTGAGTATGTATATGCAAAACCATAGCACTCTGCTTTTATTTATTTTTTATTTTTTTTAAAGATTTTATTTATTGATTTGAGACCGAGAGAATGAGAGAGAGAGAGAGCACACGAGAGGGGGGAGGGTCAGAGGGAGAAGCAGACTCCCCGCTGAGCAGGGAGCCCGATGTGGGACTCAATCCAGGGACTCCAGGATCATGACCTGAGCCGAAGGCAGTCGCTTAACCAACTGAGCCACCCAGGCGCCCAGCACTCTGCTTTTAAAGTCTTCAGTGTCTTCAAGATATTTTTGTTTTGGGGCACATGGGTGGCTTCCTCAGTTAAGGGTCTGCCTTCGGCTCAGGTCATGATCTTGGGGTCCTGGGATTGAGACCCGCATCAGGCTCCCTGCTCAGCTGGGAGCCTGCTTCTCCTTCCCCTTCTCCCACTGCCCCTCCCCCTGCTCGTGCTCTCTCTCTCTCTCGCAAAAAAATAAATAAAATCTTTTTATAAAAAGATATTTTTGTTGTAAGAAACAAATATGTAATTTTACTGGATGCTAACCTTGTAATAAAGGCTGAGCCATCTGTATTCACAACATCATTCTCCACATTTGCACACAAAACTCTCTGGCTTCCTTTGAGTTTCCTGACCTCCCATTATCATGGCCTCAGAAGAAAACAGCATGAACTGAAGGCAGAGAAGGGGTCAGAGCAGGAGCTAAGAAGGCTTGCAGATCAGGAAGTCAGAGAGCAAGAGTAGAGCTTGCCAGTGGCCAAGGTGGCCACAGAAAGGGCAGAAATTATCCCAGGAGGCAGAAGCTCTATGATAGGAGGAGGCAGGAGAGGGTTGAAACAGCCCTATTCAAAAATCACTATGAGCCAAGGAAAATTAGGGACCCAGTCCCAACATCTTCAAATCTTAAATTCAGACATTGCCCATCCCCAGAAATCCTGATAATTTATTCTACTACTTCTCCTACTACTGCATTACTCATGGAGTAAATGGCAGACTTGGGGAGGTTTTTTAGTATTCATGTATCTTTTTTCTTCAAAGACTTCATCGGAGATGTCTTAATGGAAGAACTATCAAGAATTTGGGGCCATGATTTAAAACTGGCACAGTGTGATACCAGGAGCTCCAAGCTGCCACTAAGTAGTTTGACTATCCTGAGGTTGCCATGCTCTAAGGAAGCCCAGGCCACATGGGGAGGCTGTAGGTGAGCACTCCAGTCAACAATCCTAGCTGGGCCCATTCTTCAGCCATCCCAACCCAGGCACCAGATGCATGAGTCAAGAAGCCATCTTGGAAGTCGATCCTTCCCAACCCCAGCTCCATCCATTCAGTTTACCTCCAGCTGTTCCAGTCACTCCAGCTAAGATCCTAGACATAATCGTGGCACACATCCTCTGTTGTGCCCTTTTTGAATTCCTGGTCTAGAGATTCCATAAGCATGACAAAAAGGTTGTTGTTTTCCATGACAAAATGTCATGTGGTTACTCAGCAATGGACAGCTGGAGGAGCTGCTCTTTATCAAGCACTTATTCTGTTCCAACATTCCCCATGTATTCTCTACTTCTTACAGGGCTATCAGTTGGGTACTATTCCATAGATGATAAAAATGAGCCTTAGAGGAGCAAAGAACTTATCACAGATCACATCTCTGGAAGTGAAGAGGGCACAGTGAAATCCCATGCTCGTTCAAATCAGAAGCTGAAGCTCTGACCCACTCCAGGGGCCATGGGGAATCCCTCTGACCAGAAGGGAGAGGGAGGTGGAGAAAGGTGGTGGTCCCACCTTCCTCCCAAATCGGCATGGATCCCTCCACCTGTAAATATTAACAGTATGTGCTTCATTCTCTTGAACATTTCTCTTCCTAATTCTAAATCCACCCAAGGATGAGAGATACCCACTAAGAAATGTCTGCATTCTTGAGGGGGAGAGTACTTACCTTTTCATATGACCTTTGAAGTTGCTTTCTTTGCTTGCTTGATTATAAAATGACCCAATGGTCTATCTCCTGTTAAACACTTCTATGCAAATAAACAAACGCTTTGAACAAACACCTATATGCATGTCAATACTTTAAGTTTTTAATGGGAAAAATGCGCTGCTTCTTTCTTGTTGATTTAGCTAATTAGGTTAGATTTGTCACCCCACCACTTACTGGGTATAAATCTAAGCATCTATATTTTGTCTTATTAACAAAGCAGAGAAACTCGTGTCATAGAAGTATGTGGACAGAAATGGGATAGAGATGTTGAAGCAATTTTAGCAAGCTCAGGATATTTATTGACTCATCCACAATAATTCCTCTTCAATCTTTCATTGGTAGCCAGTTTTAACAATTTATTCTATAAAATTTTAGCTAAATTTCTATCATCTTTGGGTGAAAAAATAGATTCTAGCTCCAAGAATTTCTTTTGTATGTAAAATAAAAGTCAAAATGTTCTATCAAATTCATAAATTGGTGATAAGAAAAGTTGTGAACTAGCTAGCTTATCACCTACTTCACTGATAATTAGTACCTAGTTAAATGTTATAACACTTTTTTATAAAAGTTCTGTTATTCCAGCCTTCTAACTTCTATTTTTGCCTTTTCATTTGTTTCTGTCATTAAAAAACAGTGTTACTGGGGCACCTGGCTGGCTCAGTTGGAGGAGCGTGCGACTCTTGACAGCTCCCACTCCCCCTGCTTGTGTTCCCTCTCTCGCTGTGTCTCTCTCTGTCGGATAAATACATAAAAATCTTTATTTTTTTTTAAAGATTTTATTTATTTGAGAGAGAGAGAAAATGAGAGACAGAGAGCATGAGAGGGAGGAGGGTCAGAGGGAGAAGCAGACTCCCCGCTGAGCAGGGAGCCCCATGCGGGACTGAATCCTGGGACTCCAGGATCATGACTTAAGCCGAAGGCAGTCGCTTAACCAACTGAGCCAACCAGGCGCCCAAATAAAATCTTTAAAACACACACACACACACACACACACACACACGTACACAAAACTCAAACCTCAAACTGCATTTGCTAACACTGATCACGTGCTTGGATTTCATGGTATAAAATAGCTCTGAAAGTGTCGAGGTGCTTACTCTCGATTTCTGGACTGATCTCACAGCAGACAGGTAACCCAGAGCTCATGGCCCAGCACCGTTGCCGACAGCATTGTGAGCTACACACCTTGAGGGAGTTAATCGTGTTCGCCATTGTTCTATTGCTCTCCTGTACCTAGGACGGGGCCTGGCCCATGGTCAGCACTTGATAGTTATTCAGTGAATGAATGAAAGGTGAATACAAGCCACAACATGAGTCCAGGGTTCATTCCTTAGTGACATTGGAGACACAGAATGTGTGGCATGGTCCCTGCTCATTGCTTTACAGTCTATTGGAGAGATGATACGTATACAAGCCACTATAAATCAAACCAGTGTAAGGTGGGGGCCTCACAGGAGAGCTATAAATTAGTCTCCAGGTTCAGAGGAGAAAAAAAAAATCACTTTTGGCTTAGAGGGTGATATTTGTGCTGCGCCTTGATAGATGAGCACAACTTGGATGAGAGAGACATTCACAGGCAAGGCAAGAATGCCGATGCCTCCTTAACCTTAGTCTGCAAATTGGGTTCTTATTTAGAGCCAAGCCCAGAACCTTGCTAACACGGGAGTAGATTTGTCCATAGGAATAAAGCAGCAGCACCCTGAACCTGTTTCGATTTGTCTGACACCTTTTTAGAACTATGTACATGTTCATCAGAATATTATAGATAAATAACAAGACGATGGTTGCTCAACTAGTTTCTGAGCAGTCTTGTAAAGTTTCACTCATGCAAGATGCATAAATTCCAGAGAGCAAGGTCCCGCTAATGAGTCCAGAGCAAAGGGCGATTGGAGGTCTGAGGAGAGCAGAGAAGGCGTGAGCGATCATGTAAAGTAATGAAGGGCAGAGGTGCATTCAAGGGCTGACTTTGGTCAATCACCATCCACGTAAAATGAAACCAGTGTGGTTATGTATGTTTTCCCCATTCCTATCCAGCTACACCTAAAATGTACACATAAAAAGAAGGGGTCACATTGAAGAAAAACAAGATATCGAGGTTGATACAAAGAAGTTATGATAAGGCTTTCAAGAAAAAATGATCAGTTCTGGGGGAGAGAGAATTTGTTATGCTAATGAGCTACATTAATCAGGAAGAACTGGAGGCAATAGCTGAGATATTCATAGTTTGGAGATTTTATTAAAAATCCAGTGAGAGGAATTTCGTTTGGATTAAATGAGATGTTTTAGTTATTCATGTCACCTGCTAATAGGAAATTTTAAATTAAAGTTTTAGGTATATGAACCCAATTTAAACAATTCAAACTACTTTCATTAATCCTTAGCCTATCTTTGATGGATTTTTTTTTCAAAATAATATATTTGTGAATCTAACCCTAAAGTGTAAAAGCACTTCACATATAGCATTCAATGAGCAAAATAACCCTATGAGGAAGGTAGCTAAATCAGAATGTATCTCAATTTTAGAGAAATAAAAATAAAAGCCTTTGGCAGCTAAGTTACCAAAAGTCATTGGGTTATTTAGTCTTAAATCTGGGATGTCGATCCTGTTTAAAACAGTAGCCTATCTCTTAACCATACAGGTACCATCAGGGAAATAAACTTTAGAAGACAGAGGGCAGAGGGCACTTTCATGCCACCAACTCAGAAAATCTGTGTCTGCCAAATCTCTGTCTGCCCACCAGCACCACTGGATTTTCTCTACTCTGCCACTTTTTCATGAGGTTCAACATCAGGCAATAGCTGGAGTCGCTGTGGCCAGAGGCCCAGGCCTGGTGAAACAAGCTTCAAACTCCAGGATCCCATCTGAGCCTGAGATTTCTGGTTGCCTACCTCATTATGTATTCATTCTTCCCTCTTCCTTACTAATAGAAACACTGATTTATATCATGGTGTGTGGCTGCCTAGGGAATAACCAATATATTTCTGCAGCTTTAGCCAGTGAGATATACATAGAAAGGGATGATGAGTTTTAGGAAGTCTCCTTAAAAGACAGTTGATTCTCCTTTTGCCCTTTCTCATCTCTATCTCACTGCCTGGAAAAATGCTGTGAGTGACGGTGCTATAGTTGCCATCTTGGACCCTGAGGTTGAGGGTCCCACACCCTATGGATAATAGAATGAGGAACTAAAAAGTTACCTAGCAGATCCCTTGTGACTTTGTGGAGCCACCATCCCAGCCCTGGATCACTTATCTCTGGACCTTACTTTCCAGTAAGAAAAATAAACTCCTACCTTGTGTAAGCCATTGCTTTTTTTTTTTTTTTTTTTTTTTTTGGTAAACACATAGAACTCAACTGAATCCTAGCAAATATGCCAACTCCTAAAAGAAATCTAGGGTTACAGTCACAGGTGGAAAGGACAGAAAATGTGGGAAGTAAGGGGAGAAGACTCCCATTGTACCATTGTTGTACCCTTGATCTCATCATCTCACTTGTTTCTCACTTCTTCACAGCCCGTGAACACCATTTTAACAAAATATTGCAGGCCTATTTTAGGGTTCTAAAATTAATAAGAAAGTTGTTAGTGATTTTCTTTTTTTTCTATCTTCCCTGCTAAGTCCTAAGTTGGTATTCTCAAAGCCTGGTCCATGGACCATCCACATCAGAATCTCCTGGGGAGTTTGTTAAATCCATAGAATACTGTACCCAAGCCCAGATCTTTCACACCAGAATCTCTTTCATGGGGCACAGGAATTGTTTAACATGCCTTCCACCTGATTCTTATGCCCATTCAAGTTGAGGACCACTCCTGCTGCCTCCCTGTGTGCCAACTCATTTGTCTGCCTTTAAAAATTATTTGTTTTGGGCGCCTGGGTGGCTCAGTTGGTTAAGCGACTGCCTTCGGCTCAGGTCATGATCCTGGAGTCCCGGGATCGAGTCCCACTTCGGGCTCCCTGCTCAGTGGGGAGTCTGTTTCACCCTCTGACCCTCCCCCCTCTCATCCTCTCTCTCTCTTTCTCTCTCTCTCAAATAAATAAATAAATAAAATCTTCAAAAAAAATAAAAAAATAAAAATTATTTGTTTTCACATCTGTATTCCCCAGTGCTTTGTCCTTAGGGGCCATAAATGTGCATATGAATGAATAAATCCAATATTTGCATTGTGAATTTTCATTTGTAAATTTTAGTCATTTACACTATCTTGTTCAATTCTTATATCACTTCTAGGTTGCAAGGTAGAAGAGAGGGCAGGGATTATTCTTTGTTTCAGAGACCAAAATAGATCCAAGATTGTAAGTGGTCTTTTTTTTTTTTTTTTAATATTTTAGAGCTTGTAAAGAGCTGGTCTTTAAGTCAAGGTCTTCTTATTCAGAGGTCAAGATACTTTCATCCATCCACGTCTTGCCATCCTGGGTGATCTATTCTATGCATTTATCTGAAGATCTGAAAACGCTTTATTCTGAGTATCTCATTCATCTTCACAAAATAAATATGAACTTTACATACATTCATAATCAGCCACCAAGACAACATAACAAACAATTCTTTTTTTTTTTTAAGGAGATAAGAGTTTATCGACTATACAGCAAGGGAGGAGTGGGCAAGACAGCAGAGAAGAAAGAGACTCTGCCACAAGGGGTGGTGAGGGGCTATGGGGGGGGAGTGAAGAGGTATGGGGATGTACGGAATTTTCCGTTTTTGGTACCTGTGCCTGGTTGTAAGCAGCCCATTGGTCAGGTAGGGCCTATGGCTATCTCCAGGTGGGTTGCTTAATGAGCCTGTTTGCTTTCAGCCCTGTGGTCACTGTGGGCCCTTTTCCCTTACTCGGGTTTCCATTGCTCAAGCCTATTGCCTTAAAGCAGCCTCTACATTCCCCGCTGACAGCTCGACAATGACAAATCTTTGGCATTTGGGCAGTGGTCATGTTCATGCTCAGACCTTCAGACCACACCAGGCAGCCGCCCTGGCCCCAGATCTTCAGTTGTCTGGGAAGTATAGGGTCAGACCACCCCAGGGCTAAAAAGAGAAAGGAAAGGGAGGGGAGAATCCCTCCAAAGAGTAATCCTCATCCTTTTGGGGCAGGACAGTCTGGCTGGTTCCCCCCCGGGACTTTGGATCCTCACCGAGCAGTAACCTCGGCGGGAGGTCATCAGTTCCCCAAGGAGTACTATGGTCGGTCCACTGAAGGCAAGTGCTGAGAAATTTCTGGAGAATCTGGAGGAGAGTCCTAGCTTGGCATGGCACCAAATATGGGGCAACCGGATCAGGTGGAGGTCAGCAGTGTGGGCAGTGAAAAACTTCACCCAGGGCAGAACAAAGGAGATGGAAGAAAAACAGTTCCTTTACCACTGATCACCAGTGTCACGTTGAGTCAAAGTCCTGTCATTGATACTGCAGAGAGAGATGATCTAGAAGCTCATGGGGGATAATTCGACATCTCAGTTCAGGTTAACAAAAATTCACTGAACTCCTACTAAGTGTTAGGTGTCGTATTCGATACTGGGGACACAAAAACAAAATACACAATACAATGACAAATATAATTCCTACCATTAGGATGGAAAATTCTGGGTGTGTTTGAGAGCAGAGGCCTAGTTCAGGCAGAATGCCAAGGTTCTGACTAACAAGTCAGAGTCCTCAAAATGGGAGATTTTAGAGCTTTACTTGGGGAGGATTTTGCAACGTTGGCCCTGTTTGTGTCTGAGTGTTACCCTGGTGATGGACTACAATACACTCTTCTGATTTTCAACGGTGCCTTCACAAAAGAGATCATTATAAATATACTTCCAATGTCTAAGCCTTGAAAATATACATTTTACTCCAGAGGCAGATGTTTAGAATTGAGTTTTGAAAACTTACTTTACAGGAGCATTTCTGATAAATGAGTCCCGGTCTGCCAAAGAAACCACACAGGAAGTCACAGACAGATGGCAATAACAGAAGCTCTAGGGAGCTCATAATGATATTCCATATGGCATATGGTGTGGAGCTCATAAAAGCGCCTCTAATGTCCAGAAATGAATTAACCGGCAGTCACAGGGGAATTAAATCTTCTTTTGTGACCTTCTTGGCAGCGCAGGACTCCATTTCAAATCAGCACATGATGCAGCAAGAATAAGCATGCCGAAGCAAGGGGAACAAACCCAAAGTTAAACCAAAATGAAATGCAAATCAAGCAACCAGCCACAGAACCACAACGATTTCGTGGTCCAGCAGCACCTGCACTGCTGTTTGGAGGCGTATCGATATTTTACGTGGACGGAGTTAGAATTTTAACTTAGGGGTGAGCCTACCACAGCCTGCAGGCAAAATAGGACCCTCTGTCCATTTTGGTACAGCCTACAAGCTGATAAGAGGTTTTGCACTTCTAAAGGCTTCGGGGAAAAATCAAAGGAAGAATAATATTTCACGACACCTAAAAATTGTATGATATTCAAAGTCCTCTTGGAACCTCCAATAGACTTGCAAGGCTTCCAGTAGTTTAATTGGACCACAGCCTTGCTCGTTTGTGTAGGTATTGGTAAGGCTGCTGTGTGCTACCTCAACAGAGTTGAGGAGTTGGGACAGAGACAGTACAGCTTGCAAAACCTAAAATATTTATTATTTCCTGCTTATAGAAAAAGTTTGTGTACTTCTTTCCTGGCTCAACATCAACAATTTAAAAATGAGAAACTAATTTATATATTATATATATATTATATGTAACCATGATTATATAATTCTCTTACACACACACACACACACACACACACACACACACACACACACACGGCCATGAAAGAGAATAAGATCTTGCCATTTGCAACAACATGGATAGACCTAGAGAGTATGATGCTAAGTGAAATAAGTCGTCTGGAGTAAGACAAATACCATATGATTCCACTCATATGTGGAACCTAAAAAAAAAAACAAAACGAAGGAACAAATACACAACAGCAACAAAAGCAGAAACAGACTCAACAAGACAGAGAACAATCTGGTGGTTGCCAGAGAGGAAGAGTTGGGGGATGGACAAAATAGGTGAAGGGCAGTAAGAGGTACAAACTTCCAGTTGTCACATAAATAAGTCACGGGGATGAAAAGTACAGCACAGGACTATAGGAGGAAACATGAGAGACTGAGCGCTGCCGTGTAGGGGTTTTACCACAAAATCACTTCTTCCGCCCTGGGATTGTGTACTCAGAGCGAGGATCTGTTGTCCTCACTTGCTGAGGGTTCCAGAGCCCACAGCGCTGCCTTTACACTTGTCTACCTGTCCTCTCTCTCAGTTACAAGCTCTGTCAGGCAGGGCCAGGTCTGCCGTGTTTCCTTCCGTTTCCGCCCTGGTATCCTGATGCTCTTACATATTTGCTGAGTTAAATGATCTCCTTCAAAAATCCTCTTTACTACTGTCAGTGGGATCTTCTGAACTGAAAGGGGGAAGGAAAAAAGGTCCCCTCCCCAGGCAAGCTTACAGACTAAACCCACAGATGTCTGTGCTGGGCCCTAACTCTTAGCTTTTCCAGGTCACGGTGCCCCTCATTCTCAGAAAATAGACCACAACGACAAAACGTATTCTCTAGCGGGACCACAACCCACCTCCCGGGCAGAGCCCCTGGAGAAACTGTCACCTCCTGCTCTACCTGGCCAAGAGTTGGCCCCCTCGCCACAGCTGCAACCCTCTCACACCCTAAAAACCCCTTAGAAGGCCCAGCCGAACAGAAACGTGGGGGCAACGTCTCTCTCGATGTTGGGTCCCTCTCCAGCCTCAGAGAGTAAATAAACTCTGTCCTCTCTGCCGCCCGTTTCACCAGCCACCCTGACACTAACATTAAAAATGGGTTTCTCAGTATAATGTAAGTTTTCAGATTAATAAATTATAGTCTGACAGGGTACAAACTTAGAAAAGCACAAAAAGAGACATGGTGAAAAGTGAATTTCCTCTTACTCAACCCCCCCCCCCACCCAATTCCTCCTCCCAAAGACAAATACTGTTGGTGGCTTCTTGGGTCTCCTTCCAGAAGAATTCTATGCAGAAATAAGCATACATACTTTTTTTTTAATTTTTAACTTGAAGCATAGCTGCATACAATATTCTGTGAGTTTCAGGTGTACAAGCTGGTGATCCAACATTTGTATACATTGTGAACTGCTCACCAAGACAAGTGTAGTCACCATCTGTCACCATACAACACTATTACAATATTACCGACTGTATTCCCTATGCTGTACATTATATACCCATGACTTATTTATTTTATACCTGAAAGTCTCTACCTTTTAAACTCCTTCAGCTATTTTGCCAACTTCCCCCCCCAACATATTTTCTTTATTCTACCCAGTGTTGGCAGACAGTGTAAATGCTGTGCTGTACCTTGTTTATTCAATTAAAGGACATTCTGAAGCTTGTTTTATACCAAAACATAAGGTGCCTACATACGAAAACATAAGGAATTTTTTTTTGGTAAAAAAGATAGCTTATCAACATATAACATATGATAAAATAATGTCTATGTTTCCAGACTTTATATCCCGGCTGTATATGTATCGGGATAAAACTCTTCACGTGCCTTTTAGAATTCCCTCAACAGGCTCCCTCTTTCTCTCTTGGTCAGTGCTCCTCCTGCACCTCGTAGCCCCTCTACTTTGGGACCCAGATGAAACACCATAGAACAAGGCATAGGTCCCAGTGACCCGGGTGCCACCAAGGGTCAGGACCTAACTGGGAAGTGAAAAGCTCCACCAATTGGAAATGAGAGACAGGAGGAGCCAAGCAGGTGACTTCTCCTACCTCTCCTGCATAGTCCGCTCTGAGATGGCTCCTGCTTGTAACCCACCTGCTGAGCGAAACGCTGTGTCTCTTCCGGTCATTGATGTGGTTGGCATGCCAGCACGTTGCATGGCAATGAAACTTCTCTGGACTTACTTCACACTGGCCTCCCCCTCGCCATTCAAGGCTTGTACCTCCCTACGTTGTTAGCTTGGCTTTCTAGAGAACCTGATCTAGGACACTGTAGGTTTGTCTCATTCTTTTTTAATAGTTGCATAGTTTTTCATGTATGTATATACAAGATGTATTTAACAAGTCCTCTATCGGTGGACATTTAGGTCCTCTCCAATCTTGGGCAGGCATGAAAGTTAAAATATTAATTACTTTGGACCTCTATGCTTTCACATCATTTCTTACTTGGTGACATCACAGTGCTGCATAATTATTATTTTCCCTCTAAAAACAATGAAACTTAAATACTTTTAGGAAGGTCTGGCACTTGTTTCCCCTAGAGACTCATTTTCTGCCGCTCTTATCTTTAAACTTCATGAGCCATCAATGCTGAACTACTTACAATTCCCAGAGCTCTCTTCAACCTCTCTCCTTTCCACAGACTGTCCTCTCTGCCTGGCAAACTCCTGTTTGTCCTTAGCCAGCATCCTGTGTCAAAATTATATCCTCCGTGAATCTTTCTCCAATCCCCTTCCAGGTAGGGATTTCTTTTACCATAATCCATCTCCGTTCTGAATGTGTGACCACTGTAGCAGTTAACGTGTTGAATTTGTTTATATTTCTGTTTCTCCACTGGCCTGTAAGTTCTCTGAGGACAGGAGTCACATTTTTCACCTTTGTAACTCCAAGGCTATAAATAATCACGAAGAGTTAGGCAAAAGCTACATTATACTTGCCTCCAGGGACACCATCAGCCACCCAGCGTAAGTGGATTTGGTGCCCTTTTTTATGAACACCTAAAGCTTTTATCCATTTCCAAATATTTTGTCCTATGAGTCTGTCAAATTAAAAAAGAAAGTAGCATGTATTCTTAAGAAAAGCATGGGTCAGCTGGGACGGACCTGAGATAGCTTTGCTGCCTACTGATTTATCTTGCCCAAGTTACCCCAACTATCTTAGCTTCAATTTCCTCTCTGGTCAAGTGGCCGTGATAATACTTACCTTGTGGGGTTGCTGCCATGGTTAACATGTCATAACACAGGGATGTACCTTGTCTTTCCTGTACCTGGAATAAGGGAGGATCGGTAGAGAGTGTTCGTTCCCTTCCCCTTCCCATCCCCCCACTGCCCTCTCATTAACATACCATCCTTGTATACATCATGTGGTCTCTTTTCATTCTGAAAGAATTTTGAGATCTATAACAACACTTTATGTGGAGCTCACTCTATGCCAAGCAGTATTTTCTGTGCTGTACATATGTTGACCTAGTTACTGAAGTCGCTTAGAGCTATGCCTTCGGGATGTTACCCTTTGATGGTCTCAATTAACTCTCAAACCATTGAGGTGATGAACAGTTTTTTATATATTATCTGGGGTTCCAGTGATGACGTGCAGAACTAGAGAATTCCCATGAGCAACGGTGCTTTACCCAAAATAGAGAATAAGCACATATTTACGGGCATCTGAAAAGTTGCAACTACCAAAAAGTGATTTTGGAAAAAGTTGATATTGTTATTTTTTTTAAAGATTTATTTACTTATTTGAGAGAGAGAGAGAGAGAGAACATGCATGGATTGGAGGAGGGCAGAGGCCAGAGGGAGAGAGAGAATCTCAAGCAGACTCCCTGCGGAGTGTGGAGCCCGACGCAGGGTTCATTCTCACCATCCTGAGATCATGATCTGAGTCAAAATCAAGAGTTGAACGCCCAACCGACTGAGCCACCAGGGGCCCCTTGATATTGTTATTTTTAAAAACACTGAAATGGGTACTAGTCATGGCAGTTATGGGTGGGTAGTTATGGGTTGGACTTTGTATTTATTTTTAACTACTTGGGGCAAGGTGGGAGAGAGAAAGAGGAGTCCCAAAATCTGTCTGATGCTTAGAACTTGTGGTGTTATGTGGCCCTTCCCATTGCCAATGACAGCAGTTTCTCAAGTAGCATCTGACGGTCAATAGCAGAGAGCGAATCCCAGGCAAGGCCTTTAACCTAGAACATGGAAGTTTCCTCTAGCATATAGGAAAAATGCATTTCTGACGTGGTTTCAGCAGCCTTAGCCGGAGTTGCTGTAATAGGCATAGCTACAGCTCTTATCTTGCAAAACCAAGAGGTCTGTGGTTTCCTAATTCCTATTTCTCCTCTTCCTCCTCCAGCCATTTCATTGCTTGCTTGTTGCCAACAGTTTATTGGCTACTCAATAGCCATCGCCCCACTTCTTCTCTGCTAACAGAACTTCAACCGGTGGAAATCCACTCATCACAGGGAGGGAGGGAGGCATCTATTCCGGTCACAGGCAATTCATTGTGTGTTGTCTAAGTCATCATCTTGTCCCATTCCCCTTTGATAGTGTTGGGTTAGAGGTGGGCAAGTGAGCCTGTTCTGGCCAAAGAGATGGAGGGAGATGTTGGCTGGGGGGTGGGGGGCGGTGGTCCCTATCTCAGATAAAATGACAGAACCTCAGAAGAATATAGCCTTTATGCACTACCCCCACCTCCTACCTTCTGCCTTGGAAAGCTGATGTGAAGCCAAAATACCTAAAGTTGTGGCAGCCATCTTGCGACCTTGGGGTCACCAGAACAAGAATGAGAAGCCAATAGCTGGGACTGTCCTTTGGAGAGAGTGGGGGGGAGGGAGGGGTGTCCTTGATGACATCACGGAGCTTCAGAACAAACCCTGGAATCACCTCTGGCCTTCTTGTTAAATAAAATTAAATGTCCTTGGAGTTCAGCTGCCATTAACCAGTTTGCTGCTCGTTTTAGCCTAAAACACTTCCAAATAATACATTGCCTCCCCCATTGCACTTTCTATGTTATTATTTATAAAAGATGGAAAATCAGGAACATGTAGGATGATGAGATTTTCTGATTTTTCACTTTCTTTTCTCCATTTTCCCTGTTACATGAGTAAGAGAACACTGCTATGACTTTATAAACAATCTTCAGAACTCATAATCAGCCTCTTTAATTCTCTCCCCTGGCACAAGTTCTAGTTCTTAATAATTGTTCAAAACACTATTTTCTAAAATAGAGCCAAAGCTGTGGGGAAAGTCTTGCATCCCAGCTTCCCTCAGTAAACGCACTCAGCTGTCATCTCCGTAGACCCACTTCCTCTCTGCGCGAGCTCGGCTGGCTCTTGCCTCTTTCAAACCCTGACTAGCATTGCATTAGCCTATTGGCAACTTCAGTTCCATTCCTATAACCCCTTTGATTCCAGAGTGTGGCAACCACTAATGACAGTTATCCACGTCTCTCCCCTCAAGTTCTTAAGGCAAATTCCAATGAGATGTTGGCAAGCTCTTTCATTGGCCCCCCCATGGTCCACTCTGCACTGGTTATGCTGCAGGATCACGTTATACAAACACGGGTGCCTAAGCCTGGCCCCCAGACAGAGCAACAGGGAAGGGGTCTGTTAGTAGGACAAATAACAAAACAAGACCTCCAATAGGTCTCATTTAGTTGGTCATGTTCATCGAACATTAGCAAGACTCTCGTGTATTTATAGGACATCAGTTGACATGAACCTACAGTTATGCTTTATATCCTGATTAAAGGGAAAGGTATTGAAGGTGTGGTATACGAAATAATGACCTCTCCAAAATGCCCAGCACCTGTGAATATGTTACATGACTTGGCAAAGGGAAATTAAGGTTATTAATCAGCTATTTTACAACAATGAGATTATGTTGGATCATCTGGATGGTCTTTTTTTTTAAGATTTTTATTTATTTATTTGAGAGATAGCGAGCCTGCAAGTGAGCATGAGCGGGGGGGGGGGGGGGGCAGAGAGAGAAGCAGACTTCCCCACTGAGCAGGGAGCCCAATGTGGGACTCCATCCCAGGACCCTGGGATCATGACCTGAGCCGAAGGCAGAAGCTTAACCAACTGAGCCACCCTGGTGCCCCTGGATGGTCCTTATATGTGGAAGAGAGAGGTGGAAGAGTCCGAGTGACGTAATGTGAGAAAGATTACTGGCCATCCCTGGCTCTGAAGATGAAAGGGAGACATGAATGCAGAATGCAGGTGACTTCTAGAAGCTGGAAACAGCAAGCAAACAGATCCTTCCCTAGAGCCTCCAGAAGGGAATGTGGCCCTGCCAGTATCTCAGCTTTAGCCCACTGAGACCCATGTTGGATTTCTGGCCTACAGAATGGTAAGAGAATAAACTTGTGTTGCTTTAAGCCACTATGTTTGTGGTAATTTGGTACAGCAGCGATAAGAAACTAATCCAAGGGGCAGAATGGGTACTAACTTTCATGTGCTAGCACAGCTATTCTCTCCGGATCCAGACAACAAAACTGTGAGATAGCATTGTTTTCCCTCTTCTCAAAAACAATTTCGGCTAAGAAATTAACACAGGTAGCGAGCAGCAGAGCTGTTTGACTCTCGAGTTCATGTTCTTTCAAGCAAACCACAGCTGCTTCTTCAGTGCAGTCATTTCCAAACTTAGCTGTGCTCTGGACTTGCCTGGAATCTTTCAAACATGCTGATGCCTGCCTCCCGTGTCCAGACATTCCCATTTAACTGATGTAGTGTGTGACCTGGCCATCAGGAGTTTTAAAATCTCCCCCAGGTGATTCTAATGTGGAACCCAAGTTTGGCAACCATGATTCTGGAGAAAGGTATATAGCATCTTGATGTTAAACGGTGACAATCACTTTTCCTTTTAGAAGGAACTTCTTTTTCAGTGGTTCCCACCTGGCTTGCCCAGTAAAATCACCTGGAAAAACTTTATGGTATATTTATGCTTGATCTCACCCTCAGAGATGCAGATCCAAATAGTCTGGAGTAGGATCAGGATAGTTTAAAGCTCCCACGATGACTCAGATGTACAATCAGGATTGAAACCCCCCGTACCGGGAGAACACAATGGAGTCCTTGGCAGCGGGAAGCCTATCTATCTCGTGAGTCACTCTGAAAACCCCGGATGCTGGTGGAAAGTGAAGAAGGTTTTCATAGCAAAACTGATTCCTCCACTACCCACTGGGGATGTTTCAGGGTAAGTGTTTCCAGCTGTCCCCGACAGGAAATGTTTACACATATTTGCAGAACTTCTTTATCAGCATTGAGCAAGATGCTATTTTTGAAGAACAGCAAAATGAACACTTGTAACCTAGGATTCATAAGAAATACAAAAGAGCTCGTTGAAGGTGCTTAAAATTAGTGCTATGAAGCCATCAGGAGTTGCTCTCAAGATTGCTGCAGACAAGGATATGTGCAGGGGGCTAAGTTATCCCCCCACTGCTTTCTAATGGCAACAGGGAGAAAACAGCATTTCGGTGGAAAGTTCTAGCAGCTGGTATCTTAACAGATTGAGTGTCAGTCACAGTAGGACACCCTGACATTTTGTGATACCTGGTAAAACACAACATGACGTACTCAGGGTCACCTGTGCAGTATTCTTGCCAGAAATGTGTAAGCTGAATCTTGTCAAACTTCTGGACCTACCTTTCAGCTGTCAGGAAATAACCTGGACGAAAGGAACAAGGTGAATGACGCCATGAGGAAAATCCAGAGCATGGAACATTCTATAAGACAGCTGGCCTGAGCAACCTCTTTGACCTCAGCCACAGCAACTTCTTCCTAGAAACATTGCCAAAGGCAAGGAAAGCAAGGGCAAAAATGAACTATTGGGATTTCATCAGGATAAAAAGCTTTTGCACAGCAAAAGAAACAGTCCACAAAACCAAAAGACAACTGACAGAATGGGAGAAGATATTTGCAAATGACATATCAGATAAAGGGCTAGTATCCAAAATCTATAAAGAACTTATCAAACTCAACACCCAAAGAATAAATGATCCAATCAAGAAATAGGCAGAAGACATGAACAGACATTTTTCCAAAGAAGACATCTAAATGGCCAACAGACATATGAAAATGTGCTCAACATCGCTTGGCATCAGGAAAATCCAAATCAAAACCTCCATGAGATACCACCTCACACCCGTCAGAAGGGCTAAAATTAACAAGTCAGGAAACGACAGATGTTGGCGGGGATGCGGAGAAAGGGGAACCCTCCTACACTGTTGGTGGGAATGCAAGCTGGTGCAGCCACTCTGGAAAACAGTATGGAGGTTCCTCAAACAGTTGAAAATAGAGCTACCATACGACCCAGCAATTGCACTACTGGGTATTTACCCCAAAGATACAAATGTAGTGACCTGAAGGGGCACATGCACCCCGATGTTTATAGCAGCAATGTCCACAATAGCCAAACTGTGGAAAGCGCCAAGATGTCCATCGACAGATGAATGGATAAAGAAGATGTGGTGTATATATACAATGGAATATTATGCAGCCATCAAAAAAATCTTGCCATTTGCAATGATGTGGATAAAACTAGAGGGTATTATGTTAAGCGAAATACGTCAAGCAGAGAAAGACGAGTATCATATGATCTCACTGATATGAGGAATTCTTAATCTCAGCAAACAAACTGAAGGTTGCTGGAGCGACGGGGGGTGGGAGAGATGGGGTGGCTGGGTGATAGACATTGGGGAGGGTATGTGCTATGGTGAGTGTTATGAATTGTGTTAAGACTGATGAATCACAGACCTGTACCTCTGAAACAAATAATACATTATATGTTAATAAAAAGAAGATAGTAGGAAGGGAAAAATGAAGGGGGGGAAATCGGAGGGGGAGACGAACCATGAGAGACTATGGACTCAGAGAAACAAACTGAGGGTTTTAGAGGGGAGGGGGTGGGGGGATGGGTTAGCCTGGTGATGGGTATTAAGGAGGGCACGTATTGAATGGAGCACTGGGTGTTATACGCAAACAATGAATCGTGGAACGCTACATCAAAAACTAATGATGTATGGTGACTAACATAACATAATAAAATAAAATTAAAAAAAAAAAGACAGCTGGCCTGGTCTCTTCAAAAGGGCAATGTTTACAAATAAATAAATAAAATACGCAATTCTTTCAGCATAAAAAAGAATAAAGAAATGTAACCACCAGATGCAATGCCTTCATTAGACCCTAGTGGCGTGGAGGAAAAAGTTACCTTTACAGACAGGAAAACTGACGTACAGAAGGGTTTCTTGGCCAGTGATTTCAGGGTCAGGATTCAAACCTACACTTTAAAGGGAGCAATGGACCATAGAAAAAGCTTCGCTTGATATGCTTTTCAAATGATCCTAGCGTTACCCAAAACATTTTTGAACCGCATTTAAAAGAATTATTATCAGAGCCAGTTTTTTTCAGAAAACAAACATCACCTTATATCATCACACTTCGTGTTGGGCCGGAAGGGCATTCCTGCACTTGCTTAACTGCTTTATTTGCCTCTTGGGACCCTTGAGGATAGTTAGCAGTCCTTAGAAATCAAATCCACCCTTAAGGGCCAAAGGTATGTGACCACTGAAGAGACTGAAAAATGGGCTCTGAAGGTGTTGCTAAAAGGCAAACTTCCAAGCTTGTATGGGCAAGATATGCTTATGAAGAGGAATTTAAATGCATGCATCGCAGCACACTGTGTTCAAAAAAAAAAAAAAAAATCAATTACACTGATGTGGGAAACAAAGGCAAAAGAAAAATTATTAAGTTTCCTATTACTTACAGTCCATTGAAAAGTCCTTGAAACAAGAAGAGTGACCCTCCTCCAGGGACTCAGCTGCCTCCATGTTAATACTTTGCTCAGGGCAAAAGGCAATCTTGGCCCAAGCCTCCAGGATCCTGTAAGTCTACTTTAACATATAAAAATTCCTTTGGAAACCCCCTTTATCTCTACCCTCCCCCCACCCCGGCCCCGAAGCGAGATACATGTTGGCGATCATCCCCCAAGCATATGGCCCACTGACATACATCTGAAGGGTCTCATGACTCAGGTTGTATTAGACGGTAATAAATGGCCTTTTCCTAACAATAGTTAGCCCCCTCAAGGTCCTGGAAACCTTGTTTCCAAAATTCCTTAGAGACTTACGCTATCCCTAACGCCCTCCCAACTTGAAAATATAAAGTGGGCCACTCCTCAGGACCCCAGTGCTGCTTTTTCTGCCCATGGGTCCTGCCCTGGGGCTTTATAATAAAACCACCTGTTTGCACCAAAGACCTCTCCAGAATTCTCTCTTGGCAGTCAGCTTCGAACCCTAACATCTTTCCTATATCAATATCACATTATGTTCACACATTACTTTTTTTTCTTTTAAGGATGTGTCTAACAGAGGTAAGGAATTTACATTTGGGGATGTAGTGAGTCTAGCTAGTGTCCAGAAGGTGAGCCAGTTCCTCAGACAAGCCTGATAAAAGGCTATTTAACTCCAGAATCAGAAGGGTATGATTGAAAAAGAAGTGATCCCTTGACGTGGCCTGTACTTGGATGACCACTTCCACGAGTCTAGCAAAACAAACAAATAAACAAACAAAAAAACTCTGAGAAAAAGCTGCAGGAATGACTTCCATCTCTCACACTCCCAGAGATCAAATCTTGAAGAGGCATTTTCTAGCGTGGAGAGATTAGGAACAGAGATATTCATCGAAATGTAGTGGAAATCAGTCTTGGCCTGACACAGGCATCAACTTTTTTCCTAGACAACTGTAAAATGTGGAAAAGCTGTATTCGAGAATCTGAGAAGAGCTAGCTACTCGTTAACCTGGTTATAGAAAGATAGACTTGGCTGAAGCCATCTCGAGCAACTGCTAGTTGCCTACTCAGTAATTATTCCCTTTATTCCTGGGGCAATATTGTGATTCATAATTAATATATGTATTTGGCCTTCATCCACAGTTCCTGGCTCACACCTCCCAAAGCCCTTTGAGTCTTCTGAGCATAAGAACATTGGGAAGATCTTTTGTCATATTTGCTTTCTTGTCCTCAAGTCCTAAAAAGCTTCAGATCCATTAAGGTGAAATGGGTGTCTTGTTATTCATGACAAGCCTCTTTCCATCACAACTGAGTTTACCGTCAATGAGGGAACTTTTGAAATGGACCTAAGGATGGGGGCTGGTTGCCAGCAAAAGCAACCAAGAATAAGGGGTTGGAAATTTCAGTCCCACCTCCTGATTTCCAGGGAGGGGAGAGAGACCCAAAATTGAATTAGTTGCCAATGGCCAATGATTGAATCAATCATGCCTACTATGTAATGAAGCTGCCATAAACCCCCAAAGGACAGTGTTTGAAGAGCTTCCAGGTTGGTGACCGCATAGATACTCGGCGGGGAGGGGGGGGGGGAGTAGCGAGCCTGGAGAGGACATGGAAGCTTCATGCCCTTTCCCACACACCTCGCCCTATGCATCTATCTCTTTCATCTGGCTATTCCTGAGTTACATCCTTTCCTAATAAACCGGTCATCTAGTAAGTAAAGGTTTCTCTGAGCTATGTGACCCACTCTGGCAAATTAATAGAATGCAAGGAGGGGTTGTTGGAACCTCTAATCTACAGCCGGTTGCTGAGAAGCACAGGTGACACCCTGGGCTTGGGCTTGTGACTGACTTCTGAAGCAGGCAGGGGTGGGAGGGTGGTGACAGTCTGGTAGGACTGAGCCCTTCACCTGTGGAGTTTGATGCTGTCTCCCACTAGACAGTGTCAGGATTGAGTTGAATTGTAGGACATCCAGTGGGTATCTGAGAATTACTTGATGGTGTGAGGGGTAAAAGCCCTCCTCCACATGTTGAAATTGGGTCCCAGAACATTTTTACTTCACTAGCAGAGCCCTAATTTTCTGTAATGTTGGGCATTCCCGTGTTACACAGGGCACTCCCCAGCCCCAGGGGCATCAGTAATGATTAATCTAAGATGACTATTATAATTTGGATTCCTTCAAGAATAAGGAACAAGGACTTGGGGAAGTGAGCCCAGAAACTGCCTAGAAACATAGTTTAAGAGATTAAAGAAAATGTGTGTAGAGCACCAAAGCCAAAGCTCTGATCATAGTAGGCGTTGACCTTGGTAGAACTCTGTCCCGGCTGACCACAGCGGTATCCAAAGCCCTGTAGGATCTGAGTGATATGTGTGTATTTCCTGATGGTGGGCTCATTTTCAACATACGCTAGAATCAGCTGTGCTTTCGGCCAATTAGCACATTTGGAATGCATAGCAACAGTGTTGATTCATGGCAACAAAGAACAGCATGCCAAGGAAGAAAGAAATAATAGCAGGACTGGACTTGCTCTGTAAGATGGAGCAATCGCTTCCTGGGAGGGCAGGGGGAAGCATGGGTATTCTGCTCTGCATGAGTAGTCCCCCTGTGCTTAATGGAAATTTAATTTAATTTTATTTTATTTTATTTTTTGCTTCATGGAAATTTTAAGACATAACTATAACTCTGGTAAAGGGTGGGAGAATATGAGAAAGGATTTTGGTTTAGCACTAAAAATCCACGCTACACTGAGGAATTGCTCCACCAAACCTTTTCTCACTTTCTCACATGTAATGAAGCTTGAGCTCTGGCACAGGACTGGAGACTACATTTCCCAGCATCCCTTGCAGCTTGGTATGGCTGTGAGATCAGGTTGTCACCAATGAGGGGTGAGTGGGCTACGTGCACCTCTTTTGTTTAGAGGGAATTGCTGTCTCGGACTATTTCTTTTCCCCTTCCTGGAAGTTGGATCTTCTCTTGACTCAGCCTTGACCATACAAAAGAACGCTGCTTTTATCCTGAATATTAACTTAGAAAACTGTGCCCCTTCCTAAAATAAAACCCAGAAGTTCAGCATGTCAAAGGGTAGTCAATATCCAAAAAAGCTACCGATCACACACACACACGCACACACACACACACACACACACACACACACGGTTAATGCAACACTTATTTACATTTATTTATTTCCTTTCTCTAGGCAGGCTGATAGAGAGTTGGTGGGGGTGGTTGTGATAGGCACACACAACCTCAACAGTCTGGTCAGTCTTCCTCTTCCTCCTTCCCTGCTCACTCCCAGGTAGTATGTCACTGACCTTTGCTACCAAGATTTCTTTCTGCTGTGTACAGGAGGAGATCGGAATCTCCTCCAAACTGCATGACACCTTCCGCAAAATCCAGTTCAGTGTTCTCCCAGGAGAGGCGAGAGATAGATACCCAATATTCAGTGACAGCAGGGAAGGCAGGGCTCTTATGCAAAATGGGATCACTAAGGAATTAGGAATTACAGGAGTATCACCTTAGATACCAGTGACTTCATTGGCGCTCTCTCTGATGCAGACACCTTGTTTATTCTGCTTGCTTTCAGGGATAAACATGCTTTCCTTTGTGTTTTAAACTTCTCTCAAAAACAACATATGTAATAACAAATTCATATAAACATTTTTATGACATCTCTTAAGTTCAACATGTTTACAGTTTATCACAGTGAGGTGTAAACACTCCATCAGAACAGGTTCGCTTTTGTGGAAAGGGAGAGTGAGACATCCTCTAAGTACAGAGAAAAACCACGCACATCACAGGGGCAGAGAGTGGCTTAGAGAGACAACAAGATCCTGAATGATCCTATGGCGTTGGGCTGTCCTGCCAACCTGGACTGACTGGAGAGAGCGAAGGCTTCTTTCCTTCTTAAGCCACCGAATTTATTTCTTTATTATAGCTGCTTAACATTTATCCTGGCAAATACACTGACGAAGACTGAGTAGACAACATTTCCTGTGGGGCGCCTGGGTGGTTCAGTCGGTTAAGCCTCTGCCTTTTGCTCAGGTCACGATCCAAGGGTCCTGGGATCGAGTCCAGCATCGGGCTCCCTGCTCGGCGAGGAGTCTGCTTCTCCCTCTGCCCCTCCCCCTGCTCCTATGCTCACTCTCTCTCTCCCTCTCTCTCTCAAATAAATAAATAAAACCTTAACAAAAAATTTAGTGAATAAATGAATGAATGTATGAGTAAAGTGCAAGTGAGTATAGATCTCCTCATACTTCTAGAATACCGAAGCATCTAGCACTGTTTTGCTTTATCTGTTTCTGGAAGAGCATGTCCCCAAAGACAGCTCCAAACTGACAAGGGACACATGGAGTCACACTGGGCCTGGAGGGGAGTGCCAGCTTCGGAGTGGGGACCCGGGCCCACCCCTGCCTCATACGGCTGCTGGTGAACACTTGAAAAGCTAGGGCAAGAACCCTGGCCTCCAGGTGCTCTGGGGGATGAACACAGCAGCATTGCCAACCCTCCCAGCACAAATGCACGTGTGTCAGAGATTTCTGAGAGAAAAATTGAAGAACAGATGGCAAAATAAAGACGCTTTACAAATGCGAAGTCTCTGCTTTGTATGCGTATTATACTTTTTGTGCGTGCCATTGGCATTTAGACCACTTCTTCTGGATAATGAGATCGTTTTGCTGGCTCCATTTACAGCTAATAACCATCAACAATCATGGTCATTGACGTTCTCTTCACTGCCACCTTCTACCACAGGAATATTTATTGCCAACTCTAACACGCAGAAAAGAACATCGTTTCGAGAGCTACCAAATCAGGTCTCAGGGTAAAACTCGTCTTTTCTTAACTGTAGCAACTGTAGCATCAAACCACTGCAAGATAAATGTTGGACTGGTGGATTTCTTGGAAGAGTACATGGATTGTTAAGAGGAAGGGGGAAAGAAAGTGAGCCAGAAGCCAGTAGGCTACGTTGGCTGTATGATAAACCAACGAGAACAGTTCACAGGCTCTACAGGCATAGAGCCCGACGAGGTCATGCGGTCCAGAGACCATGTGAATGAGCCCCATTCCTACGCATGACAGAGTGGCTGGGTAATGGTGCCCTTGACTAGAGAGGACACAGGGTACATTACTGGAAAAATAGTCTGAGGGCAGATGGTCCACTTACCTGTTCCAAAAGTGACTGGTGGCAATTCTAAATTGTAAACTTCTGTCTTTTTTAAACCACTCCAAAGTTAGGTTTCTTTGTTTCAACAGCTCAGCTCTTAACAAATACACTAACCGGACAGATTCAGTCCCTAATCAAACAGGTGTTGAAGCATCCGTGCATGCAAGCTTAGTTCTTGGATGAATTCACTGGTGTTATCAGGGGGTCAGGGAGGGTGAGGTATCAGAGAGCATAGTTCTAGAATGGCAGAGGAAAAGGAGGGTAAAAAGATACCTGGGGTCTGGGATTGGAAGGAGAGAGAGAATAGGGGACTCCGTTTCTCCCAGTACCTGGCTTTGCAACCCTGGTAATAACGCTAACTCAGAGTCATAGGGTGCTTACTTTGATTAGGAACTTTTTTTTAAAAGATTTTATTTATTTGAGAGTGTATGAGCCGGGGGAGGGGCAGGGGGAGAGGGAGAAGCAGACTCCCCACTGAGCTGGGAGCCTGACGCAGGATCCCAGGACCCCAAGATCATGACCCGAGCTGAAGTCAGACGCCCCACCGACTGAGCCACTGACTAGGAACTATTTTAACTCTTATGTGTGTTAGATCATCCCATCCTCATGAGAACCTTTGAAATAGGTATAGTTATTCTCCTCGATTTATAGATAACGAACCCGAGTCACAGAGAAGTGAAGCCAGTTGCCTAAAGTCACACAGCAGTTAAGTGGTGAAGTGATAGTCCAATCCCAGAAACTAGGCTTGACCCATTCTGCCATACTGCCTAGGCCCAGGGGACAGGTGGGGATTAAAATGCTACCAGTTTTTCTGCCTTGGCTTGGGACTATGCCCTTGCAAAGGAAAAGGCACTTTTCCTAATTGGCTCAGAGACCTCCACTGGCCAAGGTCACCTCTGTCCAGAGAGGGCACTCGTTTCTTTGTGTTTTTTTTTTAAGATTTTATTTATTTATTTGACAGAAAGAGAGATAGGGAGAGCAGGAACAAAGCAGGGGGAGAGGGAGAGGGAGAAGCAGGCTTCCCACTGAGCAGGGAGCCCGACTCAGGGCTCGATCCCAGGACCCTGGGATCATGACCTGAGCCAAAGGCAGACACGTAACGACTGAGCTACCCAGGCACCCCGAAGGCACTCATTTCTGTTCTCACATCGGAGAGGCGAAGCCCGGCAGCCACCTGTGCACTACCTCTCCTTAGTCCGGGCTCGCACGTAGGGTGACCCACTGGTGCGTGTGGCCTCTGCTGGGATGCGTGCTAGTATCAGCTACAGTCTCCTCCCACTCCTACTAATTATCGCTTTCCTGCTCTCCGGTCATCCACTTCCCCTCATATGACCAGCCCAGCAGAAATGATCTACAATGAGCAGGACCGCAGGCTGTGGCCTGGCCACCTGCCAGCACCTCCGAATGGAAAGAGCAGAACTTTGTGCTGCCCGCCGTACTGCGTGTAGCCGGAGCAGGGCAGCTCTTTGGGGATGGCTGTGGACCCTCAGAACAAAATCAAGGCCACGCACGAAGTTAAAAGCTCCACCGCAGATGGCTTTTGGTGTTGTTTTATAAGAAATAGAAATTAAAGAAAGGTTCTGAGTGTTCTACTTTTGAAAATAAGTAGCAAGAAATTAAAACTTTAATCTAGCAACGGTGAGATGTATACCGTGGTTCCATTGCCGGAGACAGACGTGGAGTCAGAAGACTCCAGCCAGGGTCACAGCTTGGCCACCTCCCACGACACAGAGTTGGCAAATTACCTCAACTCTCTGGATCCCACTGTGTCAATCTCTGACAATGTAAGAAATATATATTTGGTCTCTGCCACTGGTTCCTGACACAGAGCTCTTAAACGCCTTGAAATGTCCTGGGTGATAAGAGCATATTTTGTTGTAATGAGGTGACCCTTGGGGGGCTCCTGAATAGCTTCAGGACAGTCACCAGAAAGACCAGACTATGATTAGAAGCCTGGAATTTACAGTCCCCCTTCTCTCCTGCAGGCTGGGGAGAGAGGTCAGAGGTTGAATGAATAATCGGTATACCTATGGGATGAAGCCTCCATAAAAACCCCAAAACTATGGAATGGGGAGGGCTTTTGAGTTGGTGAACACATTCACATGCCAGGAGGGTGACGCACACCAATCCCACAGGGACCAGTTCCTGCACTCGAGGCCCTATGTACCTCTTCATCCGGCTGTTCATCTGTATCCTTTGTCATATCTATTACACTAAAACAATAAACAGTAAGTGTTTCCCCGAGTTCTGCGGGCTGTTATAGCAAACTATCAAACCTGAGGAGGGTCTCATGGGAATCCCCATTTTGTAGCCAATCAGGACAGAAGCGTGGGTAGCCTGGAGACTCTCCTTCTGGTTGGCATCTAAGGAAGGGGCAGTCTTGTGCAACTGAGTTCTTGACTTGCAAGGTTTGCCCCAGCTCTGAGCAGTTAGTGTTAGAATTTGTAAGACACCCTGTTGATATCAGAGAGTTGGAGAGTGGCTGGGCATGGGGGAAATCCCCACATCCTGGCTGTCAGGAGCGTAAGTGGACTAAGAAACAGACTTGCCTTCACCATCAAAAGGAAGTAAGTCTGTCTCGCAAGGTTGTGTTGAGAAAGACATGAGACAGTAGATGTAAAAAGGACTACGGAGGCACTAAGAAGGTTGGCTGAACCCTAAAAGTTGGGAGGAAGAGGAAGAGAGGAACACTAGCATTGATTTGAGTCCGATACCCAAAAAGTGATCTCATGTTATGTTCTGCAACCCACCCCCTCCACTGACATTACACCTGTTCCGATAAATAAGGCATCTCAGGTTCAGAGAGGTTAAGTGATTGGACCAGGTTTGTGAACTTGGAGCGTGATTGAACCAAAATTCAAAACTCAGATCCGCCTGACAGCAGGTCTCATGCTGCTTCTGGACAGTGAGAGAAGAGAGGCAGAGGGGAGAGAGGGGCAAGGGTAGACACTGCATTGAGAATGGGGACTGAGAGCCATGCAGGCAGGAAAACGAGGCAGGAGGCGGTTAGCCTGCCTCAGCTGTTGGGGGTCACGGGACTGGGGCCCTGCCGGGATCTGTCCTCTCGCCACTCGCCTTCATTGAGTTTCGAACTCTTCCGTAGTTAACTCACTATCTGAAGTGAGCTTTCTCAATTTTCAAGTTTTTCCTTCTTGGAAATTCCTTTCTCCTTCCCTGGGTACCTGTGGCAGCCTGAAAACCAGCTGTCCAAACATGTCCATGTCTTCCTCATCCCTAGAACCTGTGAACACCGCACCTTCTTCGACAAGAACAATTTTTATGCGTAATTATGTTAAGGATCTTGAGATGAGTGTCCTGAATTATCCAGGCGGGCCCAATGTCATCAGGAGTGTCCTTATAGGAGGGAGGCAGCAGCGTCAGGGTCAGACGAGTTGCAAGCATGGAAGCCAAGGCCAGAGGGGAGAGAAGACCCTTGGCTGCCATCTTTGAAGATGGCTGAAGGAGGCTATGACCCTAGGAATGGAGTCAGACTCTAGCAGCATCAAAAGGCAAGGAAGCATTCTCCCCTAGAATTTCCAGAAGGAGCCAGCCCAGTGAAATGGATTCCAGACTTCTAACATCCAGAACTGTAAGCGCAGAAATTTGTGTTGTCCCTCGTGATTTGTTACAGCCACAACAGGAAACTGATATGATACCTCACCTCCTCCCCTTGTACATTTTTGCCTCTACAGTTTGGTGCCGTTAGGCCTTCGTGGGAGTTACAAAATTATAACAGCTATCTGCACAGTGCTCCAAGATTTGCAAAGACGATGTAGCAAAGCCTGAGCGTGTATCCTGTGATGGGCATTCAATTGTGAGCACTCTCCATGCACTGACCACTGGGTCCCACAGATATCCTACGGCTTGTCCAAGGCACGGGGAGTCCAAATTCAAATCACGTGCATCTAGCCTCATAACCCATGCTCTCAATTAGAACCCTCAACTGCCTCTTCACTTTATATTACACATTCAATGATCTCGCCTTTGATCCTTGTGCAAAGCCTTTAAAGAGGGTATTTTTTAAATCATCCTTCATTTATAGATGAGGAAGTCAAGGCTCAGACAGTTTAAGTGATTTTACCAAGACCATTCATGCAGGAAAAATCAAAGCCAGCCCTCAAACAGGTCAAATGCTTCCTTGTCTCTGACCCATTCATGAGAAAGAATTGCTCCTGCCTTGAACCCCATAGCACTTTGTAAATATCTCTGTCACCACAATGCATTCCGATTATGTATGTGTGTAATGTGAGCCTTTACCATGCCAAACCCTTGTGGTTCAGTCTTTCTATGACATCACAGTTAAAGAGGCCGAGGCAGCCAAAAACATGCAAAAAGGAAATCCTCATTCTTCATCTCTCAAAAATGAAGGGGGAAGGGTCTAATTCAAAGTCTCCAGTTGCACATTTCCCCCCGATTCCCTCAGCCCATCGCTCCAGAGGCTCTCATTCCCTTCTACCCTCCCGACCCTGTGTTCTCCCGGCCCCAGGAGGCATTTTCCTCTCACCTCATCTCCTCCCTCCCTCAATGCCCCGTTGGGTCTACTTGGCCTCTCCTCTACACCTGTCATTTCCTATCACCTAGTTTTTTTTGTTTGTTTGTTTTATTGAAGTATAGTGGACATGCAGTGTGCTATTAATTTCCAGTGTACCGTGCTGTGATGTGACAACTGTCTGCATTACTCAGTGCTCACCATGATCAGGGCAGTCATCTGTCACCCTACAGCGTTATTACAGGATTATGGGCTCTCTTCCTGATGTTGTACTGTCATCCCCGGGACTTCTTATAGAACTGGAAGTTTTATACACTCCTTACTCCCCTTCACCCATTTTCAATTCTGTATCCTCACCTTTCGCCTCCCCCTCAAGAGTGTTTCACACACGTAGAAGCCCCCCAGCGAGCAGCCCGAGAAGGCAGTCTCCTCATCTAGAGGAGGGCTGGGGGGTGGGCAAGGGACAGCCTGGAAACACTTGCACTCAATAATCTCATAACCTGTCACACTGGTTATGACAGCAGGCCATGTTGAGAAGACCACTTTTGTCCCAGATGCTGTTCTGGTCGGCTTATCGATGCTATTTCTCATCTTCTCAACACCCGGGAGAAGTATTTCATTTGAAGAAACCAACTCTGAGATTATGTGGTGTACCCAACGTTCCACAGGATGCCCCACGAAGCCTTCTTCCTCTCCTCATCCAACACTACCTCCCGCCGGGTCTTCTCACTAGACTAGGGGCTCCTCAAGGAGCCTTACTCATCATTTTGTTCCCAGAGCCTACCACAGAGTCAGGCACAGAAAACGTATTTAACCAATGTGATGTTCTCACCACACCTTCAGCACAATCTGAAGAAGTCATCCCGACACCATTCTGCCCCCGCCCCCCTCCGTAAGAGCAACCATTTTCCTTGCCCTCCATGACTGAAGCCACAATGTTCACACCTATCTGGGTTCTTAGAATCCTCCCTCAGGCTTCGGGTTGGGTGGACTTGTGCATACAGCTCGTCCACAAGTAAATGAGCCCAGGAATGTTGCTCATCTGGTCAGTGACCTTGCCCAGTGTTTTTTCCATTATGTGACACGGTTTCTCCTTGCTGAAGGGTAGCTGCAAAAACAAAGCAGGAATCTGGCACTGGCATTCATCAAGTGGTTTTCGAGGTGCCAACCTGGACCAATTCCCAGCAAGCCAATACGGCAAACAGGTTATCTTTTTTGCATAATTTTCCAGGAAGTTTTATGCTCTATCACTAAACTCGGAACAGGTTGAACCAAAATTCTCCTTCAATTCTGGGAAAGCCATTTGACCTCCTACGAGTTTTATTTATTCATCAAAAAAGGGAAACTCACTGAGCTGAGAACAAAGGAGATCTGAGTTCTAGTTCTGACTTTGATATTTGATCTTGGGCAATTTCTTAAACATCTGACCGTCAACTTTCACTCAAGGGCTCCTTGATGGCCTTTCAAAAACTACACAGCAATCCAGGATGCCTCTACCCCAACCTTCCTTTTCTCTCTCCTTTAATCATGGTCTGATGGCTCACCTAGCCTGATCCCTCTTCATTTTGTCTTACGTGCTTCCCTTAATAGAATCCTTGCACATTTTATTGCACGTTGGTGCTGTTTCTTGGAGGACCCAAAATAACACAGGGTTCCACCCCACCTTTTCAAACACATTGCTTCATTATTCAGATCAGCCTCATTCAAGTCCTTCTTCCAGACCCAGAACTTACTTTCATGCAACCGGGATTTACACACTGTGCATCTTGTACCAGGTACTGGGCTGGGTGCTGGTGGCAACAGTGACGAGTAAGCCGGACATGGTTTCTTGGAGCCTACATTCTGGGGCAATGTTCTTCCACCTTTCTCTCTTCTTATCAGAATCTTACTTTTTCAAGAGGTCCATCTGAGCTCTTCCCCACACTACTCAAGCTATCCTACCCCAGAGTCACCTGGTGTCTGCAGAACCTCCCTTGCCCTCATTATATTATATTCTATTGCTTATATTACTCTTTTGGTACTTACACTGCCTCATGTTACATTTTGCATTTATACATTATCTATGCAGCTTGATTATTAAATGTTTCAGGACAGGCGCAGTCTTGCATATTTTTGCATGCTAAAGCACAATTGGCATGTAATAAAAATGATATTTAGCATTTATTGAATGCCTACTATTTTCCAGTCAAAGAGATTTTCAAAGCTGTAAGTGTATTAAGCACATCTTTGATTTTCTGTGTCCTGATGCTTTGACATCTGGGGGTCTCTGACCTAGAGTGACTGCTCTTCCCAGGGTTAGTCAATTCCTAGAGAAAATAAACAACTCACCCGCTAGTGTGCTCTTCAAATACAAACCAACCAATCCAGAATCCACACCCCAACCATCCCCAAACCACTTTCCTTCCACCCCAGTGATCACAATGTCAGCTACCAACTATGCCCTATGCATTGCCCCCTGAAATCATTCAAACTAGCCAATTCCTAAGCCTGTTTGCTCCTCCTCACCCATTCATTCCTCCAGGAACAACAATGAAGATTCTTGCCCACATTTCCCCCTCTCCTTCTGCCTCCTGACCAAGACCCCAGTGCTTTCCTGGGTGGCCCCAGCCCCCATGGCGTGGTGTGTCCCCTCCTCTGGGGAACTGTAACAAATTATCTTTTCAATGGCCATCAACTCCTGATCTGTTGACCGTACTGTACCTCAAGTTTCTATTAATAGACTCTATTTTAAAGCAGTAAGGGAGGTATCAGATTTTTGTGTGGAGAGTGGGGGTGAGGTTGTACAGGAAAAATTAAATAAGGTCATTTTATATCTGGTAAAAAATATCCAGTTTTTCTAGAACTTTCAATAAAGTCATCTGACTCCATTCTCTTGGTGGGTGGAAATATCCAGAATCTGCAGTGATTTTCCACCAGAGTCAGCAGTGTTGTAAATACATGAAGGGGAGAGGAGAGACTTTTATGTTTGTCTAAATGGAGCTGTATTTGCTAGGATCGGACTAGGATCTTGTAACAAAGGAGAGCAACAGGAGCTTAAAGAGGGTGGAAATTTATTGCTTTCCCATGGAACCACTAGTGTGAGGTGGATATGAGGTTGTTAGATGCTCTGCTCCAGTCATTCAGGGCCTCAAGGACTCGGCCTCATCCACATGGTCAAGGCTGGGCAGACACATGGAAGAGGCACATCCAGCGTCTTAGCCAGTAGACCCCGAAGTGGCCCATCTGGTGTTCACTCACATTCCACTGGCAAGAACTTAGTCACGTGACCACATCTACCTGCAGGCAGCCTGGAAATAGAGGGTGGTTGAGTCGTCCCTGCCCAGCTGCCACGTTAATGACCATGGGAGCAGAGAGAAGTGGCCTGGCAAGAGAGAGGCTGACTTGGCTACAGCACTGGAGACTGGAAACGCTTCAGAAATCCAGCTTCACAGGCATCTTAGGAAGTATTATTATTATTTTCACTGGACAGTTGGGGACACGTGAACTCCAAGTGGTAAGTAATTAATTAGTCCGAATAATGATGAAACTAGAACAGGAATGTGAAGCCAGGGCTATGGGATTTTAAAGCTTCTTTTCATTTTTCTTTGTTTTCCCCCCAGCTTTATTGAGGTATAATTAAATAAAACTGTAAGATCTTTAAACCACAAAGCATGCGGAAGGACTCCCTCCCTCAAGGTAATTAACACACCACCCCACATAGCTACCTTTTTTTTTTCTTTTGGTGAGAACATTTAACTTCTCAGCAAATTTCAATTATACACTAGTCTTACCAACTATAGTCACCATGTTTTACATTCGATCCTCACGCCTTGCTCATCTCACAACTGAAAGTTTGAACCCTTCGACCAACCTTTCCCTGTTTCCCCCAGCCCCCAGCAACCACCTTTCTGTTTCTGAGGTAATTTTAATCTTTCTTTCTCTCTCTCTCTCTTTCTTTCTTTCTTTCTTCTTTCTTTCTTTCTTGTTTCTTCTTTCTCTTTCTTCCTTTCTTTTCTTTTCTTTTCTTTTCTTTTCTTTCTTTCTTTCTTTTTCTTTCTTCTTTCTTTCTTTCTTTCTTTCTTTCTTTCTTTCTTTCTTTCTTTCTTTCTTTCTTCTTTCTTCTTTCTTTTTTCTTTCTTTCTTTTCTTTCTTTCTTTTTTCTTTCTTTCTTTTCTTTCTTTTTTCTTCTTTCTTTCCTTCCTTCCTTCCTTCCTTCCTTCCTTCCTTCCTTCCTTCCTTCCTTCCTTCTTTCCTCCTTTCCTCCATTCTCTCTCTTTCTCTTTCTTCTTTCTTCTTCTCTCTCCTTTCTCTTTCTTTCTTGGGACCCCACATGTAAGTGATACCATGAGGTATATTTCTCTCTGTGTCTGGCTTATTTCACTTAGCCCTCCAGGTTCATCCATATTGTCCCAAGTTTTAGGATTTCCTTCTTTTTCTTAAATATTTAGTATACTTGGCATCTCTTTCTCTTCTTACTAACATTCTTCAGTTAATATTTCTTGACTCCATTAGTCTGGAGTGAAGTTTTTATTTTACTCTCCCTTTTTTTCTTAAACCTATAATTTGCAAAATGTGTCTATATTGATTTTTTTTTCCAGCTCACATATGTCTTATTTGGTTTCCCTCATGTTTATTATTCTTGCATTTGGTCATCCTTCTTTCATTATCTAAATTATAATTCAAATATTGTTCAATTCACTATATCATTTTTTTGTTGCTTTTTCTTACCTTATCTTTTTTCTAACAATCTATTCCTGAGGAAATAGGCTAACTCAGACCAAAGATAGTCCTATCTTGATTGCAATCAATCAGTAAAACCCATGAAATGTTACCTTAAGTTTCCAAAATGTTTGTATATTAAATATCAAGCCATTTTATTAAATAAACTGGAATTAGCATCAATTCTTTTAGTTCAATGTACAAAACAAAATGTCCTTTACTGGGGTCATTGAAATCACATAGTGGGTTCCTGGAAACAGGTAAATTCTAAGCAATGACATCATTGTTCTTAAGAAAGAAAGGTAAACGTAAAAGTGTAGGGGACCAACTTGACAAACAGCAAGAACTTGATTTCCTGGTTTTCATTAGGTAGCCTCTCAATATACTTGGGCTTTAGTCTGGGGCAATGCTTATATAAGTTAATCAGATTAATAAAGGGAAAATCAATTGGATTTCTAACTTACTAAATTTCAAGAGAATACTTCACCTGGCAAGAAAAAATTTATCTTCCTTTTACAAGTAGATCTATGCAGACATTGTCCTAAAACTTCAGTAGCTTATGTAGTCGAAAAGAAAGTTGAATACTATTTCATTTCCCCAATATAATAAATACTCTCTTGTGTGTTCTAGTAGTCATAGGATATGGATTATGCTTTTATGTGTAAAAAATAAAGAGAAGTAGTAGGGCATCTGGGTGGCTCAGTGGGTTAAGCGTCTACCTTCTGCTCAGGTCATGATCCCAGGGTTCTGGGATCGAATTTTGCATCAGGCGCTCTGCTCAGCGGGGAGCCTGCTTCTCCCTCTGCCCCTCCCCACCCCACCACACCACTCATGCTGGCGCCTTCTGTCTCTCTCTCTCTGAAATAAATTAATAAAATCTTTTTAAAAATAAAATAAAGAAAAAATAAAGAAAATAACAAGAGTAACAATACCAGATTAATGATACTCCTCTAAGTATCAATTAGGAAGTACGTATGGAGGAGCCCTGGGGCCACAGGCAGGATGAAATCCAGATGTACCCATCAGGGGATGTTAACTACTGTGACAGTCAGTGCTTGGCACAAAAAAGTTTGTTTCCACTCATGAAAATGCCATGTTCCTGGCCAGGCAGCCCTATTATGTGACTCTCTTCCAAGCAATTACTCAAGACCCAGGCTCCTTCAACCTTGTGTCTTCGCCATCCCCTGGGGCAGTAGAGTCCTCTGATTCCTAACTTCATAGATGGCAAGACACCAAGAGAGTGGAGGATTGTGCGGGAGGGTAGTTACTGGACCATACCCAAGGGTGCACCTGGGTAGCATAGCCTGGCTCTGTACCCAAAGGAAAAGGAAGTAGTCTGTGAACACACGGCCGTCACTACCACTAGAGCCTAAATAAATAGCAATTCACTTTCCAAGTGTTCCTATCTACACCTACTTTCACAGGGGAGCAACCCTGGAAAAGCAATTGTTGACAAAATACACTAGGGTTTCGTTATGGTCAGTGTTATTTGCACATCAGGAGTTTTAAAAAGCGCCAAATTAAAACCAGCTCTATCAACAAGTCCCAAATTTTCATGCATGAATGCTGGTGTCTGGGAAGAGAAAAACATTTAGCAGAGGTAAACAGAGGCATCCAAGGATAGCTCCTGAGAGGTTAGCTTCCCTTTTTGAGGATACCTATGATGGGCAAAATTTTAAGATCGTCTCCAAGATTGCCACTCCATAAGATATCATTCTTGTGATTAGATCATTTTATATGGCACAGGAAAAGGGACTTTACAGCTGTAACTAAGGTCCCTAATCAGTTGATTCTGAGTTATTCAAACGGGAGATGTCCTGAGTGGGCCTGACCTAACCAGGTGAAGCCATGGAAAAATAAGTCGAGGTCAGAAACCAAAATCAGAGGGATTCAAAGCAGCAAACTCTCCTGTTTGCCTTGAAGAACTAAACTGCCAGTTGTTTTGACAAACTCCAAGCCCATTATAAATGTAGATAATGCCTATACCATTTACAAACAAAAATGTGGTTTTTCAGTTTAACTATTTTATGCAGAGAGATGGATCAACAAGTAATTTTATACTGTACAGGTCACTGCATATATTATCTATATCTGGACATGTGTCCATGTGGGGGCTCCATTGTCCCCTATGGCTTTCTCTAAGAGTTTTCAGACCAACATTGCTACCTAGCAAAAAAATTCCACAATTAGACTTCTGCAGTCTGCCAGTATGGATACCATTCCTTCCACAAAGTATTCCCAAGCATGCAGAAGCCACTTAAGGTCAAACCTTTGGAAATACTGAAACCACAGCAATCTTCTAAATTCGCAAATCTGATCATGTCACTTGCGTGCTTAAAATTACCAGTGACGTACCGTTGTCTACAACATGAAATCCAATCAGTGCTCTGACAGCCTCGCTCACTGTCTCCCTATTTAGCTCCATCTCTGGCCCCTCTCCATGTACAGGCTTTCCAGTCTTCCTGTTCTGAATGCAAGTGCTTATTCCTTGCCTGTGTGCCTCAGCCGTTTGGGCCTTTCTCCTTCATCTTTGGGCTAACATCTATTTATCCTTAAGGTTATTTCAACTGCCATCTCCTGTTGCATTTGTTATATGCTTCAGGCTCTTACACAAGGATCACGTCTTCTCCAAAGACTCAGTTTCTGATGTCGAATGGTGAGAGCTTACGCAGCTCCGTTAGGTAACAATGAATATCATATCATCTAACTATATTTCATTCCTGAGTTTCAACTAGCCCGCAGTAAGAGTATGGTCAGTGAAGGCTCTGAGCGGTATGTACAGATAGATTAATACACACACGCGCTCCCCTAACCAGTTTCTGATGTTGGGTAGCAAGAATTTCGAAAGTGAAGGCAACTTGACTACAGTTCTGTTTCATAACTTACTTCTTATGTGCATATGTGGAACATGCGATGCAGTCTATAGGGTTAATGGCATGGGGTCTACAGCGAAACTGCTTGGGTTGAAATCCCAGCTTATCAACTAACTCTCTTCCTCACCTCCATAGCTGTATGACACGGATAATAATAGTGCCAGTATCGTTACATTATGGGGATTCAGTGACTTTTGTTTGCTCCAAAAAGGATATAAGGCGCTTGGTGTGTGTGTGCGCGTGTGTGTGCGCACGCTCGCGAGCATGAACGCACTTTTCTCTTCAATTTGCCTGTGTGCTCCCTGGGGACACAGCCGTGCTCTGTATCTGTTTGTGTATTTCTCTAATGTCTAGCAGAGTGCCAACTATATGGTGAGCACTTATTAAATATTAATCACTCCCCCTTTGTCCCAAGAATACACACCATGCCAGTACCTCCATCTATACCCATGATGCTGAGCACTGTGCTTGGCCCAGTGGCAAACATGTGTGGGTCGGTTGGTTGAACTATAATTGATTGCTGCCGGCCGTCTCATCCTACAGAAGTGCCTCCGCCTAGGATGGATAGTCACTGACGCCTAGACAGGGCTTCAACCCTCCTGGTCGCCATCTTGTTTGCTGTTCAGATGAGTAGTGATAATGGGCTCTGACAAGACAGGAAAGACCAGTCTCATAAGAACAACATAAAATCACCCACGCTTCTCAAAGGCAAAAGGCTGGAATTACAGTGAAATACAATGCTTATGAAGAAAACTGTGACTGACCTCCATTTGAAAATGTGTCTTACGTTTAAAAATATGTGAAGAGCAATGAGCCTGAATGAATGCAGTGATTTCAGAATGATCTAAGCAGTCCCTGCTGCCAGAAAAGAGAGAGCTGCTCCGAAAAGACCCTCTGTTCTACCCTTTCTTGAAGTATCTCCCATGGAAGCTTCATGATGAATGAAAGCCTTTTAGCAAGCTGATTAAGGGATTCAGGTATGGGAGGAGGGTTGTTTCAAGCCAGGCAGGATGTGTGGTTGTTCTCCGTGACCTTCACTTGTAACCTCCAAAAGCATGTTATCTACACCATCTCCTGGGTACACAAGAACTTCTTTGTCCCTCACGGACCGCCCCCCACCCCCCCACCCCCCACAGCCCCAGGAAGCCAGGTCCTGCTGGGAGAAGGATTTTTGCACAAGGGCAAATGTGGTGAGATCACGTAGGTAGGGAAAACTATTTGTCAGGTTGAACTAAAACAAAACAAAACAAAAATCTGCACGAATGCTCATGCATTTAAACGCTAATATAAACTCTACAGCTTTACGGGGCTCTTTGATGTGTCCACCATGCCTTACATACCCAAATTACCTGTTTGCATTTATTTTCCTTTGAAAGAGAAAAACAGTAACTTCAATCCCTCTGCCGCTTCACATCTAGATGGATCTTAAGGTGATGAGATTTTGCTCCTCCCCACAAGTTTGTGGTGGCTCAGGAGGAGAATAAGCATGAAAGGGGAGACAAAGGCAAATAAGGGTATAAAAATAAGTGACCTGCTTTGTACTGTGTCCCCTTTCTTAGTGGAATCTGAAAACTCCTTTGTAGGTCCTTTTATGGCTGCTTCAAAGCTGTCGAAGCTGAGACACAGGTAAAGAGCAGAAAGGGGCTGGGCTGGAAACCACAGCAATTTCCTGGGGAGAGAGTGCCCCTGGGTGGTCCATTGATCTTCATTGTTTCCTACTAGACACATAAGACTTCTCAACCTCAAATAAAACTTAGCGCCACAAAGGTCTGTTTGGGAGGATGCTTTGTATGTATTTCTTTATTCTTTTTCAATATTATCTGCAGTTTTTGAGCATATGGGCCAAGATTTTGCAAACACAGAGAAAGAGCATTCTGGCTCTCCACCCTCAAGGTCCTGGAAGAAAAATCTGAGAAACACAAAACATGTTTGCATATAGCTGAACAGCACAGAGTAGCTAAACTGGTTGAGTTTCTACATACTTTGTAAAGGGCAGCGTTACTAATTTGACTTAAATACTCAGCATGATAAATTTAAACCAAATTCTTTTGCACAGAGTACACTCTCAACAATCAATTAAGCATGGGAAAATTCAGAATTCTTACCTCTGTGACTGCAGCAATACTGCATGGCTAGCAAAAACTAGGACTGTACACAAAGAAATCACAAAGTTGATCATCTAAAAGTCACGGAACAAAAGTGGTCTGGGAGTTCATAGTCTAGCATTGTAGCCCATTCTGTTAGTGAGTTGATTGGTTTGTCCCTACATACCGCTGGACTGATTTATCTCTGGTTCTGTTCTCTGTTGGAAATAACCCCATGGGAAGACACTGCTAGTACCTGTCTTGAAGTGAGAAATAGCCGATCTGTGGGGCTTGGAGCTAAGCGAGGGTGGGGTTAGCTTCTAGAATCATCCTCGCAGCTTTTGTGACAGGTTCTACCTTCAAGCTGACAAAAAAGTCCTTGGGGGGAAAAATTGTTGGTGAATTTTGACCATTTGATCATTTTAAAATAACATTTTTTTATTAGAAAAGTACTACAGCTTCATTATAGAAAAATTGGAAAATACAAATGAAAATAAAGTAAGAGCTTTTTTTACTTTATTTATTTATGTATTTTTTTATTTGATTAACATATACTGTATTATTTGTTTCAGAGGTACAGGTCTGCGATTCATCAGTCTTATGAGTAAGAGCTTTTTTAATAATCCTATTATCAAAAATCATGCTTCGGGCTCCTGGGTGGTTCAGTCGTTAAGCGTCTGCCTTCGGCTCAGGTCATGATCCCAGGGTCCTGGGATGGAGCCCCGCATCGGGCTCCCTGCTCACCAGGTAACCTGCTTCTCCCTCTCCCACTCCCCCTGCTTGTGTTCCCTCTCTCGCTGTCTCTCTGTCTCTCTCTGTCAAAATAAATAAATAAAATCTTTAAAAAAAAAATCATGCTGTCAACTTTCTCATATACAAGATATCCATTTAAATCTTTTTTTAAATGTAAATATGCTGACTAGCAAGTGATTCAAGGTTTAACTTTAAGTCAGTTTAAAGGAGGGAAAAACTTGCAAATTATCCCTGAGCTGCCCTCAAATCACTCATAAATTAGAGTGTACACGGTTTTATGTTTACAAGCCTGGAAAATGCTTCTTAGGCATACTGAAGTCAGAGAATGGCTCAGCTAGACTAAAGGAAGAAAGAAAAGCAGTATCTTAAAATAACCTGGAGAGGGGGGTGGAGAATTCTAAAGTTGTCCTTACTGGAAGTTTCTGCTCTGTTTTAATATTAAGCAACTGTAACCTTGATACATATTAATAGATTGGCTATTATATAGATTAAACATGATAATGGAGCCACACCTTCCTGGAGATTAAATTCTAAACTTAGTGCCCAAAATGCACGTATAATGCAACGCCTCCGACTCTCTCTGTATATGAGAAAACTCAGATCATACGTACTGTTTTGGAGCCCACTTCTTCTGTTTAGCAAGATATTTTAAGCATTTTCCCAAGATAAATATTCTAAAACACATTTCCTATTTATAGTTATTGTTCAAGGCTTGTTTTACTATAATTATATTTCTGTTGCTTGTTATGGAGAGGTGTAACCTATCTATTTGAACTTTGCAAATAATTGGCACCAGAAATTATTGGTGTGGGCTTTCTTTGTACCTGGAAATCCAAAGGAACTCTATGCTGCTCTGACAGGGGGCTAAATATCTGAGGTTGAAGGACCTCTGTGTTTCAAGATAGAGCTCTCAGGAGTAAACAAGGGGACATCTCCACACCAGCATTAGGATGAATATTTCTGTTATTAATTTCTTACCACCCCCTAAGACATTCCATCTTCTAGCCATTTATTTATTATGCTATTTCTCCCTGAAAGCAATTTTGCAGTTTTTTAGGTATTGAGCAACAGCTAGATAAACAACAAGCTACAAGAAGGTGGACTAGAAAGAGAAAAACTGAAGGCAGAGAAACAAGGCAGTGATGGAAATTTCCAGAATGGCATGCAAGACATTAGCTTTGACATTAAAGAAGAGACTATGTGAAAGTGGCAAATTTGAAGACCGTAGAGAAGAATAATTAGTAGGAATTGGTGATTAACTAGAGGTTAATGTAACTCAGACGTCAGTCATGAGATCTAATTGTTGGGATTGCCCCGCCCCTTAAATCCGGAGCCTGTGAGGCCCAAAGCTCTTACCGTGATTTCTGCTTATTCTGGAAGTCTGCATTCTCCCGACCTTTCTTGCTTTGTGACCTCTGACTTTCCATGACTGCTTCTGTTCACACCGGATCAATTCCCAGGATGAAACTCATTGCCCTCTTGCATTTCCCAAACTGCTCGCACACAGCCAATCTTTATGAGTTCAATAGAGGAGGCAGATCATGGAGGCTGGCTGACCCAGCACCATGCCTTCCCCCTTGCCTGCCTCTGCTAAAGAGGATATAAAGGCTAATTATTTCCTTTCAACCCTTGAGCTCAGGGAGACCACGTATAAGTTGAAACTTGCTGGGAGGGTTTCCAGGAAAGATTTCACTTTCTTAAAAGAAGAACATGGCCATCACTGGTAGCTTTTCCCTCTTTTTCCTTCTTCCTGCCTTAAATACCAACCCAGTGTGTGAGCCCACAGCAGCTCCATGAGACCATACGTGTTAAGCATGAGCAAAAAGCCAACAGAATAAGGATGATAACATGGGAATATAGAGAGTGCGTGGATCCCTGATGGTATCACTGAGCAGCTGAAGCCATGCCAACAACTGTGTATCTCTGATTTTAAATGAACTCCCATTTATTTAAGCCACCAGGAGTCTGGTACTCTGCTACTTGGTGCCTCATGTACCCCTAACAAGAGAGAAGATTTTTACTTGGGGGGACTTGGGCGGGTGAAAATTATACAACCTTTTCCGTACTTGCTTATCCCTCTGCCTCTCTCTATTTCTCCCTTCCCCTGTCCTTTTTATTTTACTGTCTCCTCCAAAAGGCAGAGCAGAATCATCTCTTTGTTTCACGGAAAGCATTGGTAAACATGATGTCCCTTTTCACTTAAAATGCAACTTCGACATCTCTTCCTTCATTCCACGTATTCATCAAATGTTTTTTTCTTCCAACAACATCAACTCTCCCTAAAAGGAATTCTGACGCCAAATACTCAGATAAAAATATCCTCCACTTGCATACATAAAACATAATGCATTTCTTAAAAGGATACCAATGCTTACAGCCCTAGAGATTGAGAAGAGAACATTGCCAGTATTGATGAGGTAATTCTGCCTAGCAACGAGAATCGAGCACAGTGTTGACTCCATTTGACTGGAGAGCACCGTCCATCAAAGGCTGAATAATTTGGTTTGCTCTCTCTACACAGGGAAGGTCACTTCCGTGGGGCTTAGTCACCTGAGCATGTTCCCCATATCTTGCACAGTCACTTTATTTTTTTATTTATTACTTTTTAAGGAATCTCTGTGCCCAACGTGGGGCTCGAACTCACGACCCCAAGACCAAGAGTCACATGTTCTACTGACTGAGCCAGCCAGGCACCCCTTGCTCATCCACTTGGAGATGACTTTGTAAACACTGGGGAGAGGCCATCTGCCCCAACCAGCTTCACCTTTGACCCTGCCCTGAGGTTGATAAGTCATGAAATGCTTATCACATAAAAATGTGAGAGTCTGTACCAGACTAGGCCCAGAAGGTTCCTGCACTCAGCCAGCAGAGTTCAGCTGCCAAGAACATGCAAACCTTGGTTTGGAAAGCTCAGGACAGCTGGTGGCTTTTTCCAGAAATAATATTTTGTGTGTTTTCTACCAGAATGAATCAAGATTTCTAGGAATAAATGAGAATATACTTCCTTGAATAAATGTTTTTAACTTTCTTTTTTTCCTTTCTCTCTGAACTAACCTCCTACTCTACCCCCACTTATTTGATACTTTGTTAAACCTATTCAGGACTTCAAAAAAATTTGTCTAAATTAGTGGTTCTCAGGAGGAGTGATTTTTGCCCTCCAGAGGACATTTGGCAAGGTCTGCAGAAATTTTGGGTTGTCATACTGGGGGCTGGGGCGGAACGCTACCATAGGTAAAGGACAGAGATTCTGCTAAGCAGCTACAATGGCACGAGACAGCCTCAAATATCCAGGAATTATCCTGCCCTAAATCTCAATAGCGCTGAGGCTGAGAAACCCCAGTCAAATCCAAGGACTAGTAAAAATTAAAAGAGAGAGAGAGTTGAATTCTTAGATGTATTGACGCATTTTTAATTTCTCTGTTTTGTTATATGCTGTCAATGGCCTCTGGTTATACCTATTGTATCCTAATATATTTTTATAATCTAGTGACATTAACTGGATATTTAGAATCACTTGCCAATATTGATTTTCTTGCCTACCTTCTTTTGTATTATATTTTTGCTTTTTAGTCCTGAAGCAAAACGATCCCTTAACGTCCTTTCTAAAGTGGAATCATTCATCCAGGCTTTTTTCCTTCCATCACGACCTGAGCATTTCACCTAGGGAAGCCTACAGACATGACAACTGGTGCATGCAATTGCTTGGCCTGCAACAGAGGGCCCACCATTTGCTGCCACAAGTAAAGCTGTTCCCATGGGGCTATTTACCAATTCCATGTTTGACAGAGAAATCAAACTGGGGGGAGGGGGGTAAGTAACAATTCCCCAGGATCCTTCCCTCACATCATTTCTCCCCTGACCCTTGTTATTTCAAATTCTACCACTCTCATCTCCTTTTCCTTTCTAGAAGCTTCTCTGAATTGTCTTTAATCAGCTCTCCTTCAGAATTCTAAATGTATATTCTCTCTTCCACTCGAATCGTACTTAACAGATGTTCCTTGTGATGGATGCCATATTTTGGTCTGTAGAGTTATTCAACATTTGTTTTCTCTCCAACTACAGAAACTTTTTTTGCGGGGGGCGGGGGGGAGCCATGTCTCACTTTTTATTAAATCCCTGAAGTACCAGGCTATTATAGAGCCTGAACAAAAGAACATCCAATAAACAGTGAATTCATGAATAAAATATAGATCACAGATGTATATGGTTACCACAATATGGATATCCTATTTTATGTCCTCAGACTCTTACAAGTTTTGGCCATAATGAGGTGAAAGAAAAGCATCTTGTCTCCCTGAGAACATTTTTCCTACAATAAAAGTCATAGGTAGGGGCACCTGGGTGGCTCAGTCAGTTGAGCATCTGACTTCGGCTCAGGTCATGATCTTGGGGTCCTGGGATGGAGCCCCAAGTTTGCTTCTCCCTCTCCCTCTGCCCCTCCCCTCACTGGTGCATGCTCTCTCTCTCAAATAAATTAATAAAATCTTAAAAAAAAAAAGTCATAGGTAAACTTGGCCAAAGTTCACATGACTAAGTCATGACCAAAAAGAAACTTGATCTGTGACCTTCAGTGAAATGCTTGAAGTAGAAAATGCAAATGGGCTTAATGATTAGTGATGTTTGTTAAAAATTAAGGCTTTAAAAAATCTATTTATCCCAATTTTAAGGCTGCACATAGGTGATTCCCTTCTGACCAAATTTCTGTTTCTCATATGTTTCTTCTAACAGCCTTCAAAGCAAATAGAACAACTTAGCCAATCAGAAAAGCGATAGGAACATATTTTCCATATACCTATTGTCTAATTTCCTTTTAGATGAATCCTTGGTCCTCAGACAAAAGTTTTGTCCCAAAATAACTCGATTTAAAATACCTCATTTCCCGGGGTGCCCGGGTGGCTCAGTCATTAAGCGTCTGCCTTCGGCTCAGGTCATGACCCCAGGATCCTGGGCAAGCCCTGCATCGGGCTCCTTCCTCCCTGGGAAGCCTGCTTCTCCCTCTCCTCCCACCCCCGCTTGTGTTTCCTCTCTCGCTGTGTCTCTCTGTCAAATAAATAAATAAAATCTTTAAGAAAATAATACCTCATTTCCCGAAGCTCCAAAATAAAACTATGTCTACTAGTCATATGGTCTGAGTGTTTATAACTTCCTTAAAAAGTTTCTCTTTTGCCAGTAAATGTATATCCTATTATTATGCACTATTTGTCTCTAAAATATTTTTCTGAACCCAAAATGGAAAAAACAAAACAAAACATCATATGAAACAGTACACCATTAAGGGAAGAAGTACAACAGACTAGAGTACATCCCTGCTGCAGTCAGTGGGAGCCACAGTCCTACCTACATTGAGATGTTCTCCAGTACGTATTGTTCCTCTCTTGTGCCCTCTCTTTTTTTATCCATTGGCTAACAGAACTTGAGCAGCTGATAGTGCTGGACCTGCAGGAAAAGGAAGCCCATCAGACTGAATGTTAAAAATGCAGATTTTAGGGGCACCTGGGTGGCTCAGTCTTTAAGCGTCTGCCTTTGGCTCAGGTCATGGTCCCAGGGTCCTGGGATCGAGCCCCACATCCGGCTCCCTGCTCAGTGGGGAGCTGGCTACTCCCTCTCCCTCTGCCCCTTCCTAATGCCCCCTGCTCCTACTCGCCCTCTCTCTCAAATACATAAATAAAATAAAATCTTTTTTTTTTTAAATGCAGATTTTAGTACAGCAAAAGAGCTAACAAGGAAAAGGTCCAGGAAATGTAGGATGAGGAGTAGCCGGCACTTAGGCATTGGCGAATAAGCTCCATAGCCTGGCGAGGCTGACCTATGCCAGAGGACACAGTGGCCACAGGCACGGAGTGACCACAAGACAGGAGAGCAATCACCAACGCGTGATGAAGGACAGATCTCAAGGACCGGAACGCCATGGGCTCATGAACAACTGAACGCCCCTTTCTGTTAGAGCCTTCACATCCGGCGGGGTGGTTCATTGTCCCCAAAGCAAATTAAGAATATGAAAGCATGATACATTTTTCTTTAAATTTAAATGTAAGCATCTTTGGGGCACCTGGGTGGCTCAGTCACTTGAGCATCTGACTCTTGATTTTGGCTGGGGTCCCAATCTCAGGGTTGTGTGATCGAGCCCCACATGGGGCTCCGCGCTGGGCGTGGAGTCTGCTTGGGATTCTCTCTCTCCCTCTCCCTCTGCCCCTCCCCTGCCACTTGCATTCTTTCTCTCTCTCTCAAAAAAAAATATTAAATAAATAAATGCAAGCATCTTTGTTCTCCATATTCATGTGTTGAACTAACATCTATTAAGTGTCCTTCACTGAGCACTGAGGATGCAGAGGCAATAAGACAGATTTCTCATAAGAAGCTCACAGTCTTACAGAGGCAGGTACTGACTATTCTCCTTTGCGCCTGGAGAGCCACCCTCCACCCTACCCGGTGTCCCTGCCGGCTGACTTTTATGGACTTTTTTATGACGAGGCTCCTTTGCTCCTGGCTTCTGATAGGCTCGGTTAATGGGAGGCACAGCAGGAGAAGGGTAGGGGAGAGAATAGTGAAGTTTTGTATTGGCCCTGGCTCTGTAGGCCCTACCGTGGCTTGCTGGTGGCCGGATCCCCTCCCAGCCACAGCTAGAGAGGAGCAGGCTTCTCCCAGAGGCACAGCTGGGGCCAGATGCCAGGAACCAGTCCGTCCCGTGGGCTCTTGCAGGCCCAGCGCCGACAGTTGCCTTCCCCTCGATGCAGAGTGGGAGCGTCTCTTTACCCTCTTGGGTTCTCCTTGACCTGTAAACATCCTGCCTAAACTCTCTGTCATCTGTTGCCCGTAGGCTGATACAACATGCAAGATGGACAACAAGAAAAATGTCATCAAGCGTCAAACGCGTGGTGAGGGCTCAAAGGAAGAAGTCCTCAGTCCTGACGAGGAGATCAGGTGAGGCTGTGGGTTATAAAATCCTCCTCCTATTTGGTGTTTCAATTGCCCATTGATGTTTCCCCGGGAGGATGGTATCAGCCACATTATTTTCCAGCAGCTGTGGTGGAAAAATGTAATGACAACACCAGGAAAAATGTTCAATGGTCATGTGATTGATTACATAATGAAATTCCATTTATCCAAAGATGGTACTTAATTACATTGGTATGTCTTAAGGTTATGTGAGTTGCCCTATGAGTTACACACCTAGGGCGAGCGAAATTACATTTAAAATCCATTCCATTTTCTAGTTGGCTAATAACAAAAATGGCTAACAGTTATTCTCATTAATTACTATGCTAATTAATATAATGCAGTATAATATAGTAATTACACATGGCATTACATGTATAAATATTACCCATAGTAATTCCTTACCACATAGGGATAGGATTATTATTATGCCCATTTTACAGCAGACGAAACTGAGCGTTAGTGACTCACTCAAAAGTCAGACAGTCTGTAAGTGGCCAAGTGGGATTCCAAGCCCATCTACCTCCATTTTTTTTTTTAAAGATTTTATTCATTCATTTGACAGAAAGTTAGAGACAAAGAGCCTGCCGCGGGGCTCAATTTCAGGACCCCGGGATCACGACCTGAGCCAAAGGCAGAAGGCAGATGCTTAGCCAACTGAGCCACCCAGGCACCCCCATCTACCTCCATTCTTAATCACTATCCTCCCAAATAAAAAATTCTCTTAGGTTATGTATTAGTTAATGTAGCATTGAATGCTATAACAAACTCCCAAATCTCAGTGACTATCCATAAGAGTTTAGCTCTCACTTGTCTCAAATCCAGTTAGCAGAGGTTTGTGTGAGAAGGGTCTGCTCCACATAGTCAGTTAAGGAGGCATGAAAACGGAGACTCTGACATCTTCAATATCAACTCCTAGAGTTGCCCCAAATGTTAAAGTCCAGTCAGCAGAAAGGGGAAGAGAAAGAGAAGGAAGTTTTTCTGGCCAGGCCCGGAAAAGCCAGATATAAATTCCATCCATATTCCATTTGCCAGCAATCCATTGCATGGTTGGGAAATGGAGACTGGCTGAGCGTCTAGGAGGAAAGAGAAAGGACTTGATGAATGGCTAGGCACCCTGTGCTTCAGGTTATAACTCCCCATTTGAATCCAGTGTTCTCGGGGGAAAGGAAGCTCTGTCTGAGTCTGATGACTTTAGAATTCACCTGAAGATCAAGTGAATTCCACAATATTTCGTTCTCTCTATGAATATCAGATCAGGCAGGATCCTGTCAGAATAGAAAACACTTTAGGGCTTTCAAGCAATGAGAATCTCAAACAATGAATTTGTAAAAAGGACTTGAGAAGCCAAATAGGGACAGTGAGACCACCCAGATATTAGAAATATGGGAAGTCACTCCCACCCCCAGGACAAGAGGGTCAGTAGGATGAAATGGTGTCATCAGAGCACCAAAGCTGCCTTCCAGTGGGAGATGCCCCGAAGGAGAGAGCGGGGCAGGAGGGCGAGAGGTGAAGACACAGCTGCCATCAGAGACTTCAGCAGAGAGAAACATGGTGGCAGGGAGGGAGAGAGGGAGGGAGGGAGAAAGAGAAGGAGGAAGAGAGGGAGAAAGAGAGAAGTGGGGGGGGGGAGGACTGGAGGGAGGGAGGCACAGACGCACAGAGAGAAAGACTCTGGCTTCTCTCCTCTTCCTGGCCCTAAATCTGCCTTTAGTGCCTCCCTTTAGCTGGACTTATCAAGAAGCCAGTTGACAAGGGAGCCTGAGAAATGTAGGTCCCTGTAATAGAGAGCAGCTAGGGGGGAGGCAGAGAATGAATCTAGGAGCAAACAGGCGAGTGATCGGCAATAATATCTAACCCCCACCAAATAGACCCTTTAAACCGGAAAGCAGACAGATGTACTGAAATTGTTTAGCTTTTATCTATACCAATAAAGCAATGTGAGTACCTAGTTAATGAAGCAAAAATCTAATAAGGCTGGGTTTTTTGGTCCTTGTGGCTCTCTTGTATCCTACCTCAAAGTCCTGTAGAAAATCAGATTCAGTCATTATCAGGGCAGATATTAAGCACAACTTTCTGTCTTTTTTTTTTTAAATAAATCAGAAATATAGAAAACTCTGCAGAAGGAAAAAACCTATTCGACATTCATTCACTTACGTATCAAAGCGCTGCGCTGTCTGCTGCGAGCTGGGACAGGTCTACCCCACCGAGCGCCACCTCTGCGCCGTTCCTGGCGTTCCATAGTCCGCATTTTCTTCCGGTTGGCTTTGATGTACAACTGCGTGGTATCCGTGCCTAGAAATCTCGTATGCCCCTCCTTTTAATTTTAACCTCTCATGTCCTACTCTCTGACAGTGTCCTATCTTTCCAGCATTCTCATTCCTGACATTCAAAAATCCTCAAAATCTCCGGTCCCACTATCTCCCTTTTCTCCAAATTTTTCAACTACCATCTTTTCCCACATCTTTTCCTCTCATCCCAGAACCAATGGTCCAATACTCAACCACTCTTTTACAACAGTGAATGACAGGGCTGTATTGTTTCTTTGTTTTCCTATTCAGTGTCTAAACCCCCTTCCTAATGGGGGGGAAGCCCCATGGTGAGAGTCTGCCAGGGGGTAGAGACTCCTTTTCAGAATGGAAGCTGATGGGGCCAGATACTTCTCCCTTCCTCCTAGAAGTAGAGATTGGACACATGACCAAGTGTTAGCCAGTTGGATCCTCCCACCTGAGGTCAACTCTTGACTACGGAGGACAAATGGCTAGTTTAGTATGTATTCATGGCTGCAGAATCTGGGCAAGGTGGGTCCAGATGTAGGGGGAGGGAGGCCCCAAGGTGCAGTGGGCCACCTTGGCCACAGTGGTAGCCACCCCAGCAGGGTGCCCTGGTCATTCATTCCTGTGTGTGCTGGCTGATCTCCCTTGGTTCCACCTGTTTTTTAAGCCTGATTCTCTAACCTTCCCTTTGACTTATGAGCTGTTCTTTATTTACTTAAGTTAATGTTTCACTTCCGTTACTTTCAAGGAAATGACCAAGTATTTACCATATTTACAGATACTTCAACTCACATGTTCCATTGTCATTCTTTTCATTTCTCTGCAAACTTGTAACTTTTGTTTATTGATTCTGTCCGCATCTTTTGCTCCCACGTTCTGACTTTGGATCACTGCCAGGAAACAAAAAATCACTCTTCACACTGCAACAAAGTCACGATCTGTAACTTCAGCCATCATCCTTCCAAGAATACTGGTTCTTTATCCCATGCCCCAAAGCAGCTACTTCAATTCTTAGGCAGCCTTCTCTGGTTTCCGCCTCCCTCATCTCCTGCCCTCCTCATCCCCAAGTGCTTTCGACCAACAACTCAGTCGTCTGATTCACAGAGGAAACGGAGACCATGAGACATAAACTCAACTGAATAATCATCACATGAATGGCTTCAGCTGCACTCAGTATATAATTACTATCTGGCGCTTCTCCTTTTCACCTTAAGATTATTTCATAAAACAATTCCAAATACTTACACAGACCACATTAACTTTTGCTGCCTAGGGAATATGGCAATGGATGTATAGTATGTATGTATATTAAGTACACACATACATATATATGTACACACATACATATGCATATACGTGTGTATGCATGTCCCATATTCTTTCCTTCTTTCCCTTTCTATTTACTTTGTACTATAAACAGAGAAGCTATATTTGTGCTTCTACCACTAATGTTTTTTCCTCTAAGTATACTTCCTTCGATATATTTCCAAAATAAAATTAATGGGTTAAAGGGTATGAATAGTTTTTAAAGAGCCTGCTACATATTGGAAACTTATTCCCCAGAAAGATGTAACTCTTCTGCCGTGAGAAAGCACATTTTGTTTCTTCATGGTGACCTAGTAGCCCAGGCTCCATTGAACATTATTATTTTCATTAATTTTTGCGACCTTGATTTGTATTCCTTCTTTCTATTGGCTCGTAGACACTTTTCCATGAGACAATGCACTGTCTCTTGTCCTGGATCACCTTCAGTGCCTACTAGATGAACTCTTGTTGATTTTTGCATGGATGTCCTTGCTGTATTTGAACAATAAAGCTGTTATCAGATGTTTGTTTCCTCTATCCTGTTGGTTTCTTTCAGTATTCATTTCAGGACAGTTAGTGTGCGCACAAATTTTTAGTCTGACTTCCCTTATTTGATCATAGGCATTGCATCGCTGGTCTTAGCCAATACTTCTGAAGCATCAAAGATTTATCTCTCCTCCGCAGCTGGGCTAAATTTTGCATTCCATTTTTCCAAGGACTTTTTTTGTCTTAAATAGATTGGTATTAAATATTGAACTTCTTGGTCCCCCTGAAGTTTACTTCAGTAAATAATATTAAGTACGGATCCAAGTAAATTTTTCTCCCTACTGTTCTGCTTGCCTGACAGCATTTATGAAACAGTGATTTATCCCCCATCATCATTTTTTTAAACTCCTGACAATGATTTTCAATCCAATTATTTTTTTTTAGTGGGTTCCAAGCCAAACGTGGGGCTTGAACTCACCCCTAGATCAACAGTTGCAGGCTCTACCGACCAAGCCAGCCAGGCACCCCTCCATCCAAAATTTTTCATTATGCATTTAGAGGAGTGAATTATTGTAGGAAGCTAATGTAGATCATTCAGACCTGAAAACCCTCTGAGAAGAAGGAATCTGAGGCTTCAAAAGAACCAGCTGGTGAGCACATGGAAAGTTAGGGGCTAAAAGGAATTTTTAAACTAGTTGGTTCAATTTCTTCTTCCTCATACAAATAAGGAAACTGAGGCACCAATGAATTAAATATAATGTAAATCACTGATACAGACTGTGGGAAAATAGAGAATTAAAGCACATAACTAGTAATTAAGGAGATGGATTTCAGATGAAAAATGCACATAAGCATTAAAAATACCACTAATAGGGGCACCTGGGTGGCTCAGTTGGTTAAGCAACCGCCTCCGGCTCAGGTCATGATCCTGGAGTCACGGGATCGAGTCCCACCTCAGGCTCCCTGCTCAGCAGGGAGTCTGCTTCTCCCGCTGACCCTCTTCCCTCCTGTGCTCTCTATCTCCCATTCTCTCTCTCTCAAATAAATAATAAAATAAAATCTTAAAAAAAATACCACTAATAAAAAACATACAGCTAATAATAACACACATACATATATAGCTAATAATAAGTACACAGCTAATAAAAACATATAGCTAGTAATAAGGGCAGCTTCTATTAATTGAAGATCTATTGTGTTCCAAGCACTATACATCTTTTAAGCCCCAGGACAACCCTCCAGGGTATATATTATTATTCCCATTTAAACCCCCAGTAATATGCCCATGATCTGCCACCCAGTGGTGAAAGCCTGCTCCCTGCTCTGTCTCTCTGGCCTGGAAGCTCTTTCCCACTATACAACACTGCCTCCCAGCTACCCAGGGATAGAAGACTGGGCGTGCCAAGTGCCCACTAAGTAACATATTCCATTAAGATAAAAACCAATCTGCTACTTACGTCCATTTGAAATTGGTTAAAAGAGTTATCTCAATTACTAAAATTGTGTGATCTGGGACCAATCACATGAACACATTAGAACTCTGTTTACCCAGATGAGGGCAATCGTCCTAGGTGGGTGCAACAGACAAGATAATCTCTCAAATCTATACAATTCTAATTTCTGTTGTCTACTTTTCATTCTTCCATACGTAATAAAAATAGTACACATTTTCAAAACAGTGCAACCCATTTTTTTACTCAGCATGTTTTGCTATAAAACAATTTTACAGCCAATAAAACCCTTCATAGAAATTTGGTTTATGATAGCCATGAAAGAAAGGAAAGATAATAAATTAAGAAATATTTTGCAATGTTTTCAAACTAACATATAATGTTAAAAAAAGGAATTTTTAAAAAAGATCATTTTTCATACAATAATGGTCTAGGATGATCTGGGAGAATAAATACTATGTTTGATTTAAGGTTAAGATGACAATCGTCATAAATAAGTGCTTATTGGTGAGTTAACAAAGGAACAAATATAACTAAATTGTAGTGGCTGGGTCAAAAAACGGATTTATCAGTTCCAAGTAACTAATGCTACAACTTCAACTGTATTTTTAGTAATTATTAACTAAATGGTAATTTTTGTTCCGATCCTTTTCAGAAACTGTAGTGTAGTGTTATATATTAAATGAAGGCCTACGCTAGATATTTAGGCAAACCAGGGCAGTCCCCACAAGATTTTAGACCTGAATAGGTTTTTCCTCTTTGAATAGAATTCTGAAATATTTGCGGGAATATATAAGCTGCTGCCAACGACAAGAAGCCCCGTCTTTCCCACCTACTGGTGTGATTACAGACCAACGGAGGCATCTCATGCTAAGCAGTTCTGTAGCTGTACCTTAAATCTTCCAAGAAAGGGGTCTGATAAGAAATAGAAATTAGGATATAAAAGAAATGAGGATTTGAAAATCTAAACCAAGTCATATTATTAAGTGAAAATAGAAAAAAATGCTTCCCTAGAAAATTCTAAAAATAAACAACTTCAGACTGGCTAAGAATAGGCATAAAACAACTCACAAAGTACCTCTTAGTCATGTCATTTTATGAGTTCCTGGTATTTTTAAAAGTCTCTAATAAAAGTTTTCTAGGAGAAATCTTTCACAACATTAGACATATCGCCAGAGGAGGGCACCCTTGCCCACAAAACCAAAATTTGTTTGCTACCTCCCTAATACGCAAGCAAATCTGTGGACTAAAGCACTATATTAACTTCAAATTATCAGGAGCGATGCTTTTTTAAAAATTATATTTCTAGTAAAGTATATATATTATTTATATATATACAGTTTAAAGTGTGAGAAGGAAAGGAACTCCTGTGTGCCCAGCACAAGAATCTAGGAAATAGAAAAATTCCAGTAACTTGGAAGCTCCCGTCTGCTTTTCTCTGCTTCTCCCAACACAGCCTCATCTCTCTTTGTCCCAAGAGAGCCACTTTCTTCAATTATGTGTTAATAATTTCCTTGACTGTCTATATAGTTTAATCACCTATGTATTACTTATTTTGCCCCCCCTTTCTTTTACCCTTAATGTAACTATCATACTGCATGAATTCTTTTGTGACTTGCTTTCTTGATCAATATTAAGTGTTGGGGATCTATTTATAAGATACATGTAAATGTAATTTCATGCATTTGCAGTGCTATGAAGAGTTCCATCCTATGACTATGCCATAAACTAGTGTTTCGTTGTCTATGCGTCTTTGGTATACTTTTAATTTTATTGTTATTACAGGGCAATGCTGCTGAAGCCTTCTAGCAAGAGTCTGTCTTATTTTTTAAATTGTATTTAAATTCAATTAATTAACATATAATGTATTATTAGTTTCAGAGGTAGAGGTCAGTGATTCATCACTTATATAATACCCAGTGCTCATTACATCATGTGCCCTCCTTAATGTCCACCGTCCAGTTACCCCATCTCCCCACCCCACGCCCCTCCAGCAACCCTCAGTTTGTTTCCTAGATTAAGAGTCTCTTATGCTTGGGGCGCGTGGGCGGCTCAGTTGGTTAAGCACCTATCTGCCTTTGGCTCACGTCATGATCCCAGGGTCCTGGGATCGAGCCCCACATCAGGGAGCCTGCTTCTCCCTCTCCCTCTGCTGCTCCCCCTGCTTGTGCTCTCTCGCTCTCTCTAACAAATAAATAAGATCTTAAAAAAAAAAAAAAAGAGTCTCCTATGGTTTTTCTCCCTCTCTGATTTCGTTTTATTTTTCCCTCTCTCCCTCTATGATCCTCTGTTTTGTTTCTTAAATTCCACATATGAGTGAAATCATATGCTAATTGGCTTTCTCTGGTTGACTTATTTTGCTTAGCATAATCCCCTCTAGTTCCACGCACATCGTTAGCAAGAGCCTCTTACAGCCTGGGTACAACAGTTCCTCTAGGAAAGTCTGCTGCCTGTTTTCATATGGCCCGTTAAGGTGGGAATCGTTTTTACACTTTAAATAGCTGAAAAAAGAAAGAAGGAGGAAAATAATTTGTGACATGTGAAAACTATATGAAAGTCAAATTTCAGTGTCTACAAACAAAGTTTTATTGGAACATAAGCACACCGTTCAGTTCCGTGTTGTCTACAGCTGCTTTCAACTACAAGAGCCGAGCTGGAGAGCTGTGGCAGAGACCTTGTGACCCACAAAGCCCCAGATATTTACTACATGGGTCTTCACAGGAAAAGTCTACAGACCTTTGCTCTAGGTTATATACCTAAGTTGGAAGTGCTGAAGCAGAGAGTACTTACACTTGTTTTCCAAGGTGGCTCTGTCAATATACCAACTTATATTCCCGCTGCCAGTGCATGAGCTTCTCAAGGTTGTCATGGTGGGGGCAGGAAAGCTAGATAGGCTAGACAGGTACAGATGCTCTGTTTCTATGGATATATGAGTTGTGGTAGTCCTTTTAAGACTTCTTATACAATAAACTATTTCAATAAGCTATTAATAATTATTTTGACTGTCTGTTGGCTAACCTTGGATAAATTTTCTTAGTTTAAGTGTGTCAGTAGACAAGATCCTGGAAGGTTGCTATTTTCTAGACCACATCCTAAACTACCATACTTTGACCCAAGACCATGCCCTGGGGTTCCCAGCTCCTTCATCTAGAGGGATTTCATCTAGCTAAGACCATTCGTGGACCTCCTACAAAACCAGGAGGGTACAACATGAATTGAGGGCAGTTGACACAACTGCCATATGCCTGTGCATATCCTGCAATCTTCTGCTTGTGAGATCTAGAATAAGCTCTAGAGTGCTCAGGACCAGGCAGTCCTCATTATAACTGGTGTGTCTTCACGCAGCAAGTATGTTAACTTGTGGCTACTACGGAGCACTTGAAATGAGTCTAGTCCAAACTGAGACATAATCTAGTGTAATATACTCATCAGATTTCAAGGAGTTCATATAATAAAGAGAATGTAAAATATTTGTTGTTTTTAGCGGCTAAACTTGGATAATTCATTATCCATTGATAGAAAACTAATGCAGTAGAAAAAGAGAAAAATGAGATATTTCAAGATACTCATAAATTATTTTATTAATTTTCCCTTAATATTTGTATTGGTTTTAATTAGCTTGGCCAACACTGATTTGTTTTTTAAGATTCTATTCTATTTATTTATTTATTTGAGAGAAAGAGCGAGAGCAGGGGGGAGGAGCAAGGGGAGGAGAAGGAAGGAGAAAGAATCCCAAGCAGACTCTACACTGAGTGTGGAGCCCAACTTGGGGCTTGATCTGATGACCATGAGATCATGACCTGAGCCAAAACCAAGAGTCAGACACTTAACCACCCGGGCACCCTCCCAACACTGAATTTTTTAATGGATATTAAACATATAAAACAACTATCTTCAGACATTTTTAAATGAGTTGTTTAAGTTCTGGAGATGGATGGTGATCACAGTAGGTGATAATAGGAATGTACTTAATACCAAGGAACCATACACTTAAAGATGGTTAAAATGGCAAATAAAGTTATATATATTTTACCGCAACAAAAAAGAGTTGTTTTTAATAGTTATTTTCACTTTCAGAGAATAGTATTATAAAGTTGTATTATAGAAATAGATAACCATTAATGCAAGAAAAAAAACTTTTTTAAGATTTTATTAATTTGTTTGACAGAGAGACACAGCGAGACAGTGAACACAAGTAGGGGGAGTGGGAGAGGGAGAAGCAGGCTTCCCACCGAGCAGGGAGCCTGATGCAGGGCTCGATCCCAGGACCCGGGGATCATGACCTGAGCCAAAGGCAGACGCTTAACGACTGAGCCACCCAGGCACCCAAAAATTATTTATTTTTACTGTTATAGGAAGTCTTTGTGCCTTAAAAGATGGCTGCAAAGGGGCACGGGGCTAGCTCAGTGGGTAGAGTATGTGACTTTTTAAAAAAATTTTTAAAGATTTATTTATTTATTTATTTATTTGAGAAAGGGAGAGAGCTGGGGGTGAGGGGCAAAGGGAGAGAGAGTCCCAAGCAGATTCCATGCTGAGCGTGGAGCCAAACTGAGCCACCAGGAGCCCCAAGTATGCAACTCTTGATCTCGAGGTCATGAGTTTAAGTCCCACACTCGGAAGAGTTTACTTAAAAAAAAAATAAACAGAGGACTGGTGACTCAGTCAGTTAAGCGACTGACTCTGGTTTCGGCTCAGGTCATGACTTCATGGGTCGTGAGACTGAGCCCTGCATCGTCCTGCTCCATGCTCAGCAGGGAGTCTGCTTGAAGGTTCTCTCCCTCTGCCCTTCCCCCACTCATTTACTCTCTTTCTCTCCCTCTCAAATAAATAAATAAAATTTTTTTAAAGATTTTATTTATTTATTTGACAGAGAGAGACACAGCAAGAGAGGGAACACAAGCAGGGGAAGTGGGAGAGGGAGAAGCAGGCTTCCTGCCGAGCAGGGAGCCCGATGTGGGACTCGATCCCAGGACTCTGGGATCATGACCTGAGCCGAAGGCAGACCCTAACAACTGAGCCACCCAGGTGCCCCAGTAAATAAATCTTTAAAAAAAAAATATGACTGCAGGATTAATAACTGAGTTATAAACTGCTTTGTTGGGGCGCCTGGGTGGCTCAGTCCGTTATACGTCTGCCTTCCGCTTGTGTACTCATCTCAGGGTCCTGGGATTGAACCCGGTGTCCAGCTCCCTGCTCGATGGGGAGTCTGCTTTTCCCTCTCCCTCTGCCTCTCCCACTTCTCCTGCTCTCTCTCTCTCAAACAAATAAATAAAATCTTAAATAAACTGTTTTGTTTGCTGTTTACATTGTTCTTTGGAAAAGCTATTGAAAGAGCAGTTTTGCCTCTTGTTCTCAATGCTTAACATTTTTATTAAAAAGAAACAAACTGGGGCGCCTGGGGTCGGTTAAGCTTCTGCCTTCAGCTCAGGTCATGATTCCAGGGTCCTGAGACCGAGCCCGCATCGGGCTCCCTGCTCAGCGGGAAGCCTGCTTCTCCCTCTCCCACTCTCCCTGCTTGTGTTCCTTCTCGCTTTGTCTCTCTCTGCCAAATAAATAAATAAAATCTTTAAAAAGAAAAAAACAAACTGGAGTGCCCCACTGGCTCAGTTGGTGGAGCATGTGAGTCTTGATCTGGGGGTTTTAAGTTTGGACCCCACCTTGGGTGTAGAGATTACTTAAAAGCAAGATCTGTAAAAAAATAAATAAATAAATAAAAACAAAAAAGAAAAGAAACAGTCTTCAATGTCTGAATGACAAGTGCGATTACGCATAAGAATAGACATCACCTATAATGATGTGAAATTCTGGAAGAAAAATCCCTTACAAAGTGCAGTCCGTTGATTTTCTTTAAGGCAAAATGAACATTTTAAAACAGGATACTGAAAAACATACTAGATAAGAAGCCAATATTTAACACAAGCTTCAGATATGTGAATTATTGCTGAGAACAAATACCTGAAGTTTGAGGAGGAGCAGGATTTGTGGGTGTAGCCAATGCCCACTGATCGGCTGTTGTTCTGGATACAGTCTAGCCAGGCCTATGTTCCCCAAGCCTTGCTGACCACCTGAGTCGGAACTCCGACTTCTTGACATGCGCAGTCCTAAGCCCCGCCCCGTAAAACCCAATAGTCTGACTATAGTTGGAGTTTTGAGTGTGTTTGTCTGTTCATGTGTGTGAGTGTAAATGCCTGAGAATGAAGGAGGTTTTTTTTAAGGTTCCCAGGTAATTTTGGTTTGGGAATCACTGAGCTAAGAGGCTAAGTGTTTCTTTCTGTCAGGTGGACATCTCAAGCAAATACCTGCAAATTGTGTATTCCTTATTCCAGGGGTAACTTCTGAACTTTCCTTCTTTCCTCGCAGCTGCATTTCAGCGTTTCCCCACCTGAAACTCTTCCCTCGCTCACCTTCATGGATGCCACGCGCCCTGGTGTTCCAGCTGCATCTTCTGAGGATTGGGGAGCCCAGAGCTTACTCCTCAAAAGAAAACCAAGGGGGCCAAATTCACACACGGCCTATTTGGTTTCACCTTAAAGCCTCTTCTTTGATGCGGATTTTTTGGTTTATTTAACATTTTTAATTTATTTTTTTAAGTAGGCTCCATGCCTCACGACCCTGAGATCAAGAGTTGCATGCTCTGCCAGGTGCCCCCAGTATATTTTTTAAAGATTTATTTATTTATTTATTTATTTTATTTATTTATTTAGGGAGCTGGAGGAGGAGGGAGGGGCAGAGGGAGAGGGAGAGAATCCTCAAGCAGACTCTCTGCTAAGCACAGAGCTCAATCCCAGGACCCTGAGATCACAACCTGAGCCGAGATCAAGAGTGAGACACCCAACAGCTTGAACTACCCAGGCACCTTCATGCCCCCAGTATTTTTTATCAACGTTACATAGACCTATAGTTTAAAGACTTGTCCATAATTCTAAAAGGCTTGTTAGGAAAAACAGCAGTCTCTACAACCACCACCATTTCCAAAATGCAACTGTATCTAACTCTTTAACCAGTTGTTTTGTATTTTCCTCCATAATTCTATATAATGCACTAATCTAAATACACCTTGGTGTTTTGTGTGTGTGTGTGTGTTTTTTTTTTTTTTTTACTTTAAACATTACTTACTGATTTTTCCACACAGGAGATGAAGATTTTACATTTTCTGCCACACACATGCACACTGCTCTCACTATCTCATCCTCCCAATGTGTTGTTAAGTTTGGTTAAATAAATGTCAGTTTCCATTTTATGGCCGTGTAAAATGTAAACGCTGTTTACAGCTAATTCATGTTATTAATTTTTCTTTCCTGCCCAACTTATCTCTTGAGAGTTTTAAGTGCTTTTTAACATTTGTTTAAATTTCTAATACTGCTAATTTATCCCTAATCACTCCTCCCATTGAGTAAATCTCCCGGCACTTCCAAATATATCAGGTACTTTATCACTTCCCTTTTTTTTTTTTTTACTTTAGTTTTTTAGAGCAGTTTTAGGTTTTAGGTTTACAACAACATGGGGGGGGCAGTACACGGATTTCCCATATACCCCTGGCCCCATATATTTTCAACCTTTGGAAGCCATCTCTCTTGCCGCATTCTGACCTGCTCTAGATTGTATGGATTGACATCTAGACCAGCTGCACAGAGGACATTCAGACAGTTCCCTTCAATATCACCTCAGAGACACCTTTCATCTTATTCTGATAGTTACCTTTTTCTCAGATCTCATGTCTTCCTTTCATTTTGGTTCACTCCCCGATTTGGACAGTGTTCTGAAATTTCACTATCTTGTGTCTCAATGTGGGTCTTTCTAGATGTACTTTATCAGGTACTCAGTGGGCCCTTCAGTCTGGAACCTCATGTTTGGGAAATTTTCTTGAGTTATTTCTTTGATGATTTCCTTCCCTCCATTTTCTCTACTCTCCTTTTATGGAATTCCTAAAATACTCTAATTTCTTTCTTTACATTTTTCCCCTTCCCTTTGTTCTACCTTTTGGAAGATTTCCTTAACTTTTTCTTCCAACATTTTTGGGGATTTCTACTATTATGTTTTTAATTTCCATATCTGTTTTCTAGTCCCTAAATCCTTTTATTTTTAATCATTCTGTTATTACTTAATCATTCTGCTATCTCCTCATTCTTAAAAGTAGAGCACAGCGGCACCTGGCTGGCTTAGTCAGTGGGGTGTGCAACTCTTGATCTTGGGGTTGTGAATTCAAGCACGATGTTGGCTACGGAGATTACTTAAAAATAAAATCTTAAAAAATAAAATAATAATAATATTTTTTAAAGAGTAGAACACAAAAGTATTGATTAGAAGTCTGATGTGCTATATGGCTTCAGTGTAATGTAACTTACCTGCCCATTCCATTGGGCTTCTTTCTTCTTGGGCTGGGTATACTCTCTAGACAAGGCTCTACCCCATTCTGGGAAGATAGATAGGAAAGAAGCCTGGGGTGGTATCAATATTCAGCATATAAAGTTTTACTTATTCCTCCTATCGTCACTTGGGTAACCTTATCTTAACCCATATCTGGGGTTCCTCCGTCATGACTCCCTCATTTTAAACACCAGAATATAAACCTGCAGTCCCCTGCTGGTGTGTTCAGCTAAGGAGCAATCGTCATTGGCCTGAGGGCAACAAGTCTAGAGATCTGTCTTTTTTTTTTTTTTTTTAAGTAGTCCTCAGACCCAGCCCAATGCGGGGCTTGAACTCATGACCCTGAGATCAAGACCTAAGCTGAAATAAAGTATCAGACTTTTAACTGAACCACTCAGTGTCCCAATCTAACTACTTTTTTTTTTAAGATTTTATTTATTTATTTGACACAGAGAGAGAGCACAAGCAGGAGCAGCCGCAGGCAGAGGGAAAAGCAGGCTCCTGGCTGAGCAGGGAGCCCGATGCGAGGCTGGATCCCAGGACCCTGGGATCATGACATGAGCCAAAGACAGATGCTTAACTAACTGAACCACCCAGGCGCCCTTCTAACTGCTTCTTAAACAGACTTTCGACCAATCTTTCTCATCTTACTTTTATTTCCAGAAGTACCTGGGTCTACCAGTTCCTGAGTTTTGGGTTCTGCCTTTGAACTGCATTGTTCCTGGTTTTCTCTGCCTGTTTAGTATTCAGTGCTCTCAAGGCTGCTATGTCAGTTACATTCTTCCAGTTGTTTCCCAGCCTCCAAAACTTGGCTGCTCTGTCCCACCTCTTTCCATTCTCTTTGTTCACGTGGTTTTATGTCTTCCAAAAATGTCCCTTCATTTCGCTCCACTAAATCCTTGTGTGGTTTTAGAGGAAGTGAAAGCAAATATATGTGGCCAACCTGCTATTTTTGGTGTAAAGTCTCAATGCAGATCTTGCCATTAATAAAACTGATATTTTAATGTGTTTTGAGGTTGTTTATTTACCACTGTGAGCCTTTTTTTAATCTGTTTTTCTTGTTCACCATGATAGCTCCTACATCTCGCCTAGATATAAGTCATCAATGTCACATAAAAATCAAACCATTCAATTTTTTAGCACATTCTTGTGAAAAATAGTAACATTTTTAAATGTAATTTTAAAGTTGAGCATGGAACTTTTCCTCCATTACTAAAACAAAATATACACACATACATACATACATAAAATGTAATGACTATTAAGAAATGAAGCTAAGCAATGGGCCTTTGACATTCAGAAAAGATAAATTCACTGAAAACCTTTAACTATTTAGATGTCCAAGTATATAATTATCTAAGCCTTTAATTTGAGAAGGAACCTGTCTAGAGCAAATTACAGTTGTCAAACCACACTTTAATAAGATTTCATCAAGTCAAACTATGCCACAGTATTTTTCAGAATGTGATAATTACCAAAGAACTGTGGAAAATTTTCATTTGTGCTTTTTGCAGAAGTCTCTCTGTATGCTAGTCAGAGGCCATTTGGAAAAGCAAAACATGAAAAATTTAATAGTAAAAACTTTTCAATTATTTAAGGTACATGGTGCCTGGAGTTGGTTGAGAAACAATTGGGTTTTTTGGGTTTTGTTTTTTTTATGATTGGGTTTTTTGTTTGTTTGTTTTTGCCATTGAGAAGAGGCTGAAATCCCTGACTGTCCCTCATTAAGCAGGTGACCCAGAGGGAAAGGTCAAATATGATCTGGAAACTTGTACTGAATTCTTTTATCTTCATATGCTATGGGAAAACTTAGAAGGGCTGACTTTTAAAATCCAACATTCCTTTATTCTATCAGGTAAAGGCCATTCCAGGATAGGTCAATCAGGTTTGCTGCAATCACGAACGATCCCATAAACCCTAGCATTTTATAATAGCAAATATGTCTCTCTTGACCCCATTACATGGCTGTGGCTCTGGGTCGGAGGCAGACAACTCACTGCTTGTGACTTCTCATGCCCAGATGGAAGCTGAAGGAGAAGCACCATCTGGGACGTGTTGCTTGGTGACAGAGGGAAGAAGCGCCTGAAAATGTGCCTCTTCAAATTTTTGTTCACATGTGACCCTTGTCTCATGTCCTCACATTCCACTGAGCAAAGCAGGTCACACAGCCAAGGCCAGCATTGATGGGGAGGGGAAGTTTCTCCTCCAACAGGAAATCCCTGCATGGTAAAGGGTAGATGTATAATCCTCTAATAAGGAAGGGGATGATGCATGAGTCATCGCAAATGATAATATAATCTCTACAGGTAGAAAGGGCAAAGGGGGGGGGCTTAAATCATTTAAGAAAGAAAATGGGGGGGCGCCTGGGTGGCTCAGATGGTTAAGCGTCTGCCTTCAGCTCAGGTCATGATCCCAGGGTCCTGGGATTGAGCCCCACATCGGGCTCCTGGCTCAGCGGGAAGCCTGCTTCTCCCTCTCCCTCTGCCTCTCCCCCTGTTCCTGCTCTCTCTCTCTCTGTATCTCTGTGTCTCAAATGAATAAATAAAATCTTTAGAAAAAAAAAAGAAAGAAAGAAAATGGGATTTGAGAAAAGTTGAATAGTGATGAGTATAGGAAAGTTTACAGGGTTTAAAATGTTTTTTCTTGAGTTAAACACAATGGCACTTTAAAGAATTTAAGCCTGGATTATCCACCTTAAATAATGATTTGTCAATTATCCTTGCAATGTAATTTTATTGGAGACCAGTATTTCTTTTAGCAATATGCTTTTGGACTCCTTTCTAATACTGTTCGCCTCAAGAAGTACCAGCTAAATTCCACTTTAATGCAGGTAGGCTTAACAGACTGAGTTGAGAAGATAGTAGATCAGAATAGTTTGGATGAAAATGCAAAATGCAGCCAGTTTCACCTGGAGCATAATCATTTACCTAGTGGCTACCCAAACAAGAAACTGTAGGTCCTCTGGGTTCTGCCTTAAAAAGTAAGACTCATTATTCATTTGACAAAACAGTGATGTCTCAGAAACACCAAGAATTATGTGGTGCTCAGGAAAAAAAGAAAAAAGAAAGAAAAAAAGGAAAAAAAAAATTCCCTTCCTACTAAGTTTCTTAAATTCAACACTTTGTAGGAATGCATTTTTTAGTATAAGGCCTAGTCCTCAGTTGAGATGAGTATACTAACACTTTAGTGTTCATGTTTAAAGGGTGTTGAGTTTTCAAACATGAACCTCCTAGAGAGTATTACCCTCACATACTCTGACAGTTGATCAGGGCATATCTTTATCTGACCGAAGCAGAAACCAAGATGCACAGCAGTTCAGAGAATGAATGACTCTTTCCCTGAGATCTATCTAGTTGTGATAGGTTGGGGTGATGGGTAGGGGAAGGTGTGCTAGACTGGGCACCATGAGAAGGAAAAAGAGATGTGGAAATTTTTAAAGCAGGAGCCGGGGTAAGGGACCACAAACCAGGCCTGGTGTTAAATTTCTAATGATCAGAAGGCCTAGTAGGAATTCAAACTCAAAGAATTATTAAAATAAGAAATGAGAGAAAACTAAGCAATTTCATGAATTTACTTAATGAAAATAGGCATAAATAATAGATATTTAAATCTTTTCACAGAGAAAGACCATCAAACTCCAGCCGGTCTGCAGAAACGATTGCTGTTGGTGTAGTTTGGGTTTATGGCCAGTAATGAATATACTGATAAAGTCTACTGACACTTTTTTTAAGATTTTATTTGACAGAGAGCAAGAGAACACAAGCAGGGGAACAGCAGAGGGAGAGGGAGAAACAGGTTTCCTGCTGAGCAGGAAGCCGGATGCAGGGCTGGATCCCAGGACCCTGGGATCATGACCTGAGCTGAAGGCAGATGCTTAATGGACTGAGCCATCCAGGCACCCCCACTGATACATTATTATTCATTCTTTCATCAGCCGTGAAGCTGGGGCATTAGAGAATAGTGACAAGCATTTCATTTTTCTTGGTTAAATTCAGAAGTACTAGCTTATTTTAGAGAAAAGGTTTGTATAGGTGGGGAAGTTGGGGCATTAGAGAATAGTGACAAGCATTTCATTTTTCTTGGTTAAATTCAGAAGTACTAGCTTATTTTAGAGAAAAGGTTTGTATAGGTGGATCTTATTATATTCCACCTTTCTTTTTTCTTCATGAATATAAAGGGACCCAATGATTCATTTTTCAACAAATACTTATTGGACATCTATTATGAACCAAGCACTGTTCTAGGTGCTGTGGACTCAGACAAAAAAGGATTTACATTATAGCAGGGTAGACAGACAATATTAAAATCCAATTTATAATATCATGGCAGGTATCGATAAACACTTTGAAGAAAAATAAAGTAGGGTAAGAGGGTGGTGGTGAAGTTCCCATTTAAGGAGAGGCAATGGTGTATTGGTGACAGCTCATACCACTTTCATCAGAGCTGACCACTACATTTTTAGGAATTTTGCTAGTCAGATATTAAACAACCATTATTATAAATTAAATTATATAACCTAATGAGTAAACATTATAATAAAAGCAAAGGTAATAAATATGCGAAACATGTCACCATTTATATTTATTTTTCTACTTGTTACTACCATCTCTGCTTTTTATTTACATCTATTATATCTGCATGTTGGAAATTTCACGTAACGGTGTGCTGTGCATGTCTTCCCGACTCCGTGTTGAATGAGGTCACATTGATAGCTTGCAAACGGCCATGGTGGTTGTATTTACACCATAGAAACTGGCAAATAATGCAAACCAGGTTTTTGTTTTTGTTTTTGTTTTATTTTATTCCAGAGAGCTCATTAAACATTTACCAGCACTTTCTAGAGAAGAGCCTTTCCGATGAGGAGATACTTGAGCAGAGGCCCGAAGTAGATGTGGGCATTGTCATCAGGATATCTGGGGGAGAACAATACAAACACAGGCCTCAGACCAGCCCCTGCTTGACATGGTTGAGGATCAGCCCAGAGAACAGAATGGCTGTTGATTGCAGTCAGTGAAACGCCGCAGGAAATCAGGGCCAGGGACAGATTCAATAGAACTTTGAAGCCCGTGGTAAAAGACATTTTTTTTATAAGTACCTTGTGAAGCCACGGAAGGATTGAAAACAGGAGAGGGTCATGATCTGATCTCTATCACAAAGCATCACTCTATTGCATGGAGGAAAATAGATTGTTCCATCAAGTGATTTGTTCTAAATTTCAACTGAGTGGTATCTAAGAATTACCCCTTGCTTGTTGGAAATGTACCAGAAACGCTGACATGTGCGATCATCCTGACAGTGAATCACAGGCAACACAGGGTTGCCTATCCACTTCTCTTCTCCTTCCTGGGCACGTGGGTGGTCTACACTTCCCAACATTCCTGCAATTATGTGGGTTCATGTGATGAGTTTTAGCTAATGAAATGTGAGTGGGAGTGACATGGGCCACGACCAGGCAGAGGCATTTAAAAGCCACTGGGGGACCTCTATACTTTCCTCTCGTCTTCCATGGCGACTGCAGAGGCCACATATTAAGATGGAAGAACCACAGATGAAAGCCTCCTGGTCCCCGAGTGACTGTGTGGAGTATACCAGCCACATACTTACCCTGGACATGTAACATGAGCAAGGAAAAAAAAAAACACAAAAAACTTCGTTTCACTAAGTCCTGAGATTCAGGATTAATTTCTTACTTCAGCTTGACCTAGCCTATCGTGACTAATGCAGAATTTCAAGCTAGCAGTATTTTCATAACAATAGCTAACATTTATTGAGTGCTTTTCCTAGGCTGGACCCTAAACCAAGCATTTTACACATATTTCCTCATTTAAGACCCACATCACCCCAGTGAGGTGGACACTATTATTGCTTCATTTTAGAAATGAGGAACGAGGCCAAGAGGGGTTAAGTGGCTTCTCCAGGGTCCCCCACAGAACAAAGGGTAAAGCAAGATCCAGTCCTGACTCTAGTACCTTCCCTCTTCCTAATCAAGAAAGAACACACAGCCTCCTGACTTCATTCATTCCTTCACCTGTTTATCAGGCACTTACAGTGGTAGGCTCTTGGTAGGCAAAGATAAATAAAACACCTCAAGGAGCTCACACAGTCAGGTGAGGGAGAGATTGTGGAGAGTCGATTATAATGAAATGAATTTATAGGAAATACAGCAGACAGAGGAACTGGACAGAGACTCCGGTCAGCAAAAGCCAGATTGTAGGAAATCCAACAGAACAGATAACCTGGTTTCTTCAACAAATAAATTGCAAGGAAGTTGAGGCAGAACCTACAGATTAAGAGAGATACAAAAGACTTATCAACCAATGGTAAGATATTCTGGCTCCTGGTTCAAGCAAACTGTGAACAAACAAACAAACAAACAAAAAATGAAGACTCTTACTAGATATTTGAAAATTTGAACACTAAGTGGACATTTAATGATATTAAGAAATTTTTAACTTTAAAAAAGTTTGGATGAGATAATGGTTTTGAAGTTATTTTGAATGTGTCCTTACCTTTCAGAGATATATGCTAAAATATTTATAGATGAAAGGACATGATGTCTGGAAACTTCTTCAACGTATACAGGAGGCAGAAGTGGATAGACGGAACAAGACTGGCCAAGGATGATCATCGTTGGCCTGGGTGATAGTTCCATGGGGATCAATTTTAGTAAATATTCAGAACTTCCCAAAATAAAAAGTTTTAGAATAACTATTCCTGGGCTGGAAACAAAGAAACTGGTAGAATCGCTGACAAGGTGTTTGGGGAAGTTGGGAAACCTTCCAAGGAAAATGGGACCTCCATGTGAGAAACAGTTCTTAGGCAGCAAAGGAGCACGCACAAATGAAATTATTTTGAGCATCACCCAACATTTTCGACATCAGAGATGGTTAATATTTGTTTTTCAACCACAGCTGGCTGCTATCACATGGAAACAGGTTACCAGAATTCATGAAGTTTCCTTCTGTGGGCATGCATAGAAATGGGCTGAGAGAAAAGGAGACTGAACATTGGATTAGAAAGTCAGGAGACCAGGCAGGAGAAGCCTGGCTCTGTCACTGACCAGCTGCGTGTCTTGGAGAAGGACTCTTACATTTTGTGTCGCCCCGTTCCCTCGTCTGCAAAACAAAGAACCCTTCCTGCTCCCATTATTCTACAAAGGCTTCCACAGACATGAGATGTGATTTGGGGTCATGTGTGGGAATTAGCAGCTTCAGGTCACTATAGCATCATTATCAGAACCAGAGAGACACCCAGGCACACATCTTCGTTACAAGAGACCCTGGGAAAGTTCCCCGCACAGAGAGACACCCCACCCCCCATGCAACCTTGGACTGTTTTCTACTTCACATGGGAAGCAGATGGGAGTATTGCCGTGAGAGTCTTGTTCGTTGTCTTCAGCACAGTACCCCAGACCTTGGTGCCCTTTGCAGGTGAAGGGAGGAGAATTTACTTACAATTTGGCAACTTCCTTGTTAAAAACTCCTCTCAGCTTAAAAATCCTATTGCTTTCTTTCTTTGAATGTTGAATATTGAGAAAACCGCCCCCTTGGTGTCCCAAATAGAGGTTAAAATAGCACTGACTGAATCATACGATGGACCCGTAATTCTGTGCTGAGGAAAATAATAAGTGTCAATGAATCCCCTGACCACCCCGCTCCCCGCACCTTCTGAACTGCAACACAGACTCACCTGCAGTCATTATCATGGAGGAAGTGATAGGACCTGGGGTCCAGAACCCCGCCACCTTCCCATCCCATCCACCCCTACCTGGCAGGAGCTGGAAGCCACACAGACTGGTCTGGAAGAGTTCTAGCATGTGAGAGGGAAACAAAGGGCAAGTGAGACCTGCCTGGTCTCTGACTTTCTGGGTCCTGCAATTTCTGTCCTAGTATGATTGCAAAGAAAGTTGGTCTGGTTGACAGAACGAGACAGCCCCAAGTGGGGCTGATCTGCAGACAACCTGACAGAACAATTCCCTCACTCCCAAAATTCCCTTGAATCCTTTGTAATCAGAACAGCTCCCTCACCCCCCAAACTCCCTTGAATCCTTTGGAATCAATCCCTCTCCCCATCCCCAGGTCTTGGGACCCACTGATCTGTTGTCTTTCCCTATAGTTTTACCTATTGTAGAATGTCATATATATGGAATGGTCCAATATTTGGGGTGTAGGGGGGTGGGGGGAAAGTCTAGCTTCTTTCACTCAATCTAATGTTTGTAAGATTTATCAGTGATGTATGAAACAATCATTTTCATTGCTATATGAATATACCATAATTTATTTACATCATTGTATGAACATACCACAGTATTAGCCATTGTATTGTTGATGGACATAAAGTTGTTTCCAATTGGGGCTATTATAGACGATGCTGCTAGAAATATTCTTGCACACACCCTTTTATGCTCACCGCATGCATTTTCTTTATGGTTTAGCGATCCCAAGGTCATGAAGACATACTCCTACCTTAGTTCCTAGAATTTTCATTCTATCTTTCACACTTGATCTACAATTGACCTGGAATGCTTATTAGTATGTGATATGAGGTGGGGGCTCAGGTTTCTTTTCCCTTTTTGCTACTTGGATATCCAGTTGACCCACCACCATTAATCCAAAAAAAAGTCCTTTCACCCTGCTCTACAGTGTCTCCTCTGAAATAAGCTGTCCATACACCTATAATTGTTTCCAGGATCTCTATTCTATTCTACCGTCTATTTATCTTAATCCTCCCATTTTGTTCTTTTTCAAGATTTTTCTTATTCATGACCCTCAGGATTTCTACATAGAGTGGCTGGGTGGCTCAGTTGTTAAGCTTCTGCCTTGGGCTCAGGTCATGATCCCAGGGTCCTGGGATCGAGCCCCGCATCGGGCTCCCTGCTCAGCGGGAAGCCTGCTTCTCCCTCTCCCATTCCCCCTGCTTGTGTTCCCTCTCTTGCAGGGTCGCTCTCTGTCAAATAAACAAATAAAATTTAAAAAATAATTTCTACATAATTTTCAGGCTTCTACTTGAGTTTACTCATCATTGGCCCCAGCACTGACAAGGTGCCTGGCACAATGAATAGCTGTTGTGTGGGTAGATGTGACCTGGGACCTTTCAGAGATGATGGAAAGGACTTTCTCAACAACAGCCTCCCCACCTCCACTACACCGGCCCGCCTCTCGCACCCCCCCCCCCCACCCCGCTCCCCTGCCCCAGCCCCTTCCTCCTCCCCCTCCACTGACCCAGGCCTCCGTCCCCCTAGAGGCACTCGGGTAAACTGCAAGGAGGCGGAGCTCGTCGCTTTCCTCCGGGACGCGGCCTTCCGCGTGGCCGGTTCTCCCCGCCCCCGCCTCTCCATGCCCCGCCCCCGCCTCTCCATGCCCCGCCCCCGCCTCTCCCTTCCCGGCCGGAAGGGCAGTCCCCGGGCCTCCCCAGCTTGGCTCCCGGCAGCGCGGGGATGGCAGCGGCGGCGACCGCGGCTCCGGGAGCCCCAGGGATGGACACCCGGCTGGACCAGGAGACGGCGCGGTGGCTGCGATGGGACAGGGTGAGGGGCACCAGGGGATGGGAGCGTCCGGGGGAGGCGTGGGATCTTCTGCACCCCGCAGGCGCCCCCCTGCCTTTCCTGCGGGGAGTGCGGATGCCTGCGCTTCTTTCCCTCCCGCCGCTCGCACCCGGCTGCTGTAAAGTACTTACGAATATGCAGATTACGAGCTGCTGGACGGGGAAACGCGAGCCGCCCCCGCGAGGCCATAGCTCGTCCCCTTAGCAGCCGGCTCCCGCTGTGGGGAAGTGGGACCCACCCGGGCAATTTGATGCCAGGCGCGGTTTCCGCGCATCCACACAGAGGAAGTAGAGTCACAAGCTGTATTACGGATCCAAGAGTGGGGAGTGGGTGCAGAGAGCCGGGGCAAGGTCAGCCCTCCGTCCCTGGTCACCGGGGAGCCGCAGAGAGAGCCGGGTAGCAAGCACCCGGTGTAAGGTGGTTGGGGGGCGGTCGCTAACTTTTTCTCCGGGCTGAACTCTAAGTGGTTATTTAAAAGGTGCCCCGGGGAAAGCAAAGCGAGAGCTTAGGGCGGGAATCCCTCTGGATGTGAGCAGGGTTGTAAGGTTGTAAAGTGGCTCGGGAGCAACTCAGAAAAACAAAGTTGTTTTTCTCATCAAACTCGGTAAGGCGGCGGCGGAGGGAGCAGGGGTGGCCAGTCCTCCTTGCTTTTGGCCCTGCCTGTGGCAGATCCGAAGTTTGACCGGGAAAAGGTGTCCCGGGACAAAACCAGCATCTGGCCGTCTGGGGCTGCAAGTTGGGGGAGTGGGAGAGCGAGCCGGAGCTGATCTCGACTTGGCCGGGCCCAAGGGTCATGTCCAGTTGGGGCGTGCGCGCGTTCGTGTCACTCAGACCGCTGGCTCAGCCCTCCTTCCGCAACGCGCGGTGCGTCCTCAGAGACCCAGAATCCTTCCGTCCATTCTATGCCTTTTGCTCCTGGGAACTTTGCAGAGCAGTATTCCCATCCACCTCTCCCAGGTGCTCGGTTGTGAACACGGGTCCTCCTGATGGGGCCCGCCTGACTTCAGGCATCTTCCTCCCGTCTCTGGCTTTGCTGGAAAGATAGAAGGGGACTCCTTCAACACAGCACCGCTAGCTTTTCCCCTCTTCACTCTCTTAGGTGCCAGAGCAGAGAGAATCAGGGACCCAACTCCAGACAGCACCCCCTCTCTTGTCTGACTCTCCTGCTTGCTCTTTGGGCATGCACTTTGTTTTCCCAGAATGTTCCTTGGCTCCTCTGCTGAACTTGTTTCTCGTGCTGTCATTCCTGTTTTGGGTCTGAACTTAAATGTGTTTTCTGTAGACAGGCCTTCCCTGACAACCAGTGGTAAATTATGTCTCCCTAATACTATCTCTAGATTGGTCAAAAAACAAAACAAAACAGAACAGAACAGAACAAAACCTTGTTTGTAGGTGTATTTGTTTAATGTCTGGCCCCAGGGCTGACTTGAAAGGCAGGACTCCTGTTGGTAGCACAGCTCCTGCTCCAGGAGGGCCCAGCACTTGGTTTAATCCTTGGCTGTCCTGTCTTGAAATTCTTAAAACTTGTCAAACAAGGAGTCCCACGCTGTCATTTTGCCCTGGGCCCCGACAAGTTAAAACAGCAGTTCCTCTCCACTTGCTCATTAATTTCCATGGTCACTAGGGCCTGACATGGTGCATGGCTCATACTTGCAGTGTGAAGGGAAGGGAGTTGCAAGCTCTCTTGGCTGGGGCCAGGTCTTCCTCTTCACTTCTGGCCCCTGAATGAGAAATGAGAGCACATCCCCCACAGGATGCTATTGGCAACTTCTTGGGTGGTTTTTCTTTTCATGGAAAGACAGTCTTGTAATTCTTTAGAGATGGAAAATGTTTCCATTTCTGATAACTTAGTAACTTGAGGTGGGTAGAATCCTTTTTTTTTTTTTTAGAGGGGAGGGGCAGAGGGAGAGGGAGAGAGAATCTTAAGCCGGCTCCACGCTCAACATGGAGCCCAGTGTGGGGCTCGACCTCACAACCCTGAGATCCTGACCTGAGCTGAAATCAAGAGTCAGGCGCTTAACCGACTGAGCCACACAGGGGCCCCTAGAATCCTTTTAAAGTCATAATTGATAATGTGTTTTACAATGAGACTTTCCCTTTGAAGAAATAAAAACCTAATTTCCACAAAATGTTGTATCTGTATATGGAGAGAGAGTACCTCCCTGGGTAGAGATGAAAGGATATTATCCTTTTTATTTATTTTTTTAAAGATTTTATTTATTTTTAGAGAGAGATAGAGAGCACAAGCTGGGGGAGAGACAGAATCCCAAGCAGACTCCGCACTGAACACAGAGCCTGTTGCGGTACCCAATCCCAGGACCCCGAGAGATCATGAACCCAGTGGAAATCAAGTGAGACATTCAACTGACTGAACCACCCAGGCACCCCTCCTTTGTATTGTTAATTTCTACCACTTCTCTTGTTCTTTCCTATCTTTCTTCCTCAGTTTGAGACAGGCGCCAAGTGGGGAACATCCTGCCAACCAAAAGCTGGCAGGATGTGGTGATCTGGTTTGATTTCCGCCAGGGCCGCAAGGCAGGTGCCCTCTGCATTCCCACTCTGCCTTAGCCCCACCTTTTCATCCCTGGTGTCTCTGCTGTCCGCTTTGGTTACTCTCCTGGCTGATTCTGATCTCTGCCGCCGTCCTGACTTTGCAGTTCTAATCTCTCTGTCTCCTTTGGTTTCTCTCAGGCTATTTGGTCTTTAATGGCTATCAAAGGCCAGTTGGCATTTTTCCACATCTACCCCGTGTACAGGAAACTCACTAGATATTGGGTGTGGCCTTGAAGTCTGTGTTTCCTCTTTCACTCAGCAAATATTTATTAAACCTCTTTTGTGTTCCAGATCTAAAGCCTTCCTTGAAGGCACCTGCTCTGTGATCAGTGGTTATTGCTTTTAACCCAAAAGGTGGGGTTTTACCTGACCCCAAGGTGGGACAATCTGGAAATGTGGGATTACTTCCAGAAAGCCAATGTTTTATTGCAATAGCATTTCAAAGTTTAATTACGTGGCATATCTTGGCTGCATGTTCCGTAGTTGGATGATGACTATAAGAAAAAGTGCTTACTCTCTGGTTCCTCTGAACTCTTAATTTAAAAGTCTGATGTGGCATTAATGTGATTGTCATTTTCCTCCATTCTTAACATTTTCTGCAACTCTTGTACAAAGAAAATCAGGCAATGTAAAATGAACTTAAATGATTCATAGGAGTGGCTATTTGAAACAGCTAATGTAATAGAGAAAGCACTAGATTAATGTTTAAGCAAGTCACTTAATTTCTGAGGCTTCTGCTCTGTAAATTGGGGTTTTTGTTATTTGTCTGCTTCTTGTGGTCATTGCAAGTTTCACATTTGACCAGGTATGTGAAAGAATTGTACAAATTAGAAGACACTACAACAGTAAGGTTTTGATTTAAACTGTATAATCTCATAACTCTGTGGGAAAACTTGAAGATACTAGGGAAGAAAATGAACATTTGATTACAACTAAGTGCCAGGCAGAGAAAGGTGTTTTACATTAATTTAATGCAAACCACCTCAGAACCACCTTGTAAAGGAGGTTCTAGACTGTTCCCAATTTACAGATGAAGAAACTGAGAATTCAAGAAGCAAAATAGCCGGGGCCCCTGGGTGGCTCAGTCGTTAAGTGTCTGCCTTCAGCTCAGGTCACCGTCCCAGGGTCCTGGGATTGAGCCCCGCATCACGCTCCCTGCTCAATGGGAAGCCTGCTTCTCCCTCTCCCACTCCTCCTGCTCGTGTTCCCTCTCTCACTGTGTCTCCCTCTGTCAAATAAACAAATAAAATCTTAAAAAAAAAAAAAAAGAAGCAAAATAATCTACCCAAGTGCATCTAGTCATTAGGTGACGGTGTGGCTGGCATTCTATTCTGGATGTTAGACCCCAGAACCTAGGTGTTCATTCCATTTCTCCAAAAGCACTTGCCTTGGTGGGAAAGGAAATAACACATTATAAAGGAGAAAACTACTTCCTTCTAGTCACAACACTTCTGACACCAAATGTACAGGTTTTCCACACCGAGTTATTTTCTATGGATACCGACTGGGCATCCCACAATTTCACTCAATTCTGACACTCACCACCTGGACCCAGCACAGATCCCACCCTCAGCTTAGGGGCTCAGCCCCACAAAACTACCCCCACCTCAGATGCCAGTCAAAAGCCCCATGTTGTCACCTGTGCTGATCAGCCAGTGATACATCAGGGGTACCCTTGGTGCCCTTCTCAGGCTTGATAATTTGCTAGTACAGTTCACTGAGCTCAGGGAAGCATTTTACTTATGATTACCAGTTTTCTTGGAAAGGATACAGCTCAGGAACAGCCAGATGAAAGAGCTGCATAGGGCAAGGTGTGTGGGAAGGGGTGCTGAGCTTCCATGCTCTCCCAGCACCCCAAGTGTTCACCAGCTCCGAAGGTCTCTGACACCAGTTGTTGAGGGTTTTGGGAGGAGGTTCTGTTACCCTGGGCAGGATTGAATCTTTGGCCACTGGTGAGGGAACCCAGCCTCCAGCCCTCTAATCACTAGTTGGTTTCCCTGGCAACCAGGCCACTCCCTGGGCATAAACTCGGGTTTGGCGAAAGGGGTTTATTATGAATAATAATAACAAGTTGTTCTTACCCCTACCACCCTGGAAATTACAACGGTTTTAGTTAGAAGCTCTATTCCAGGAACCAGGAACAAAAACAAAATATATATTTCATATTGTATCACAATATCACAGATTATAATTAAAAAAATTGAATCACCTGAAACTAATGTAATGTGCAATTAAAAAAAACCTTACCTCATATTTCAGATTTCAACGTCATCGGAAACTGAGAAGCCATATGTATAGGGCTTTTCAAATATATACATTTTCCCCCTACGGGTTAAGTTATTGTGAGTTTTTTTTTTATTTCAGATGTTTTATTCTGTCATTCAGCTGGCTGTATTGTTGTATATGTTTCTGTTCCACAGAATCCTTTAACTTTGGAGTCAGCGAAACAACTAATTGCGGATGGTAATAAAGAAGAACTACAGAAATGTTTTGGGGCTCGAATGGAGTTTGGGACAGCCGGCCTTCGAGCTGCTATGGGAACGGGAATTTCTTATATGAATGACTTGACTATCATCCAGACCACACAGGTACCACGTTTTTATATTTCTTGGTTATTCTTAACATGTTCCCAGCGGTAAAGGATAAACTCAGGCATGTTAACAATTTTAAGCAAAAACCCATTTGAATCGGGCCATACCAAACTGGAAGTCATTATGAGCACCCCCTGGCAGGAGCTAGGAGAAAGACTTACAGAGAAGAAGCAGAAGCAGAGCGAGGAAATTAATAGATTGGCTATAGGTCATGCGGTTGCATTTTTTGGGAAAGTCTCTCTGGCTGTTAGTAATTGGCTGCTCTTAGGTTTTAATTTCTTAACCTTCAGGCATTTACAGGCTTGGGTTCGGGTTTGCTTCTCTAGGCAACCAAGACATTAAAGCCTCCTCAGTCTAATGGCCTCCTTGTCTAATTAATATAACCCCGGGCTCCTTTTATATTTGAGGGACCTCTGTTGTTTTAATTATGGCCAGGTCTTATGGGTTTGCCAAGGCCCAGGGAGTCACACATTTACTCCGTACAGTAAGGCTTATGCAATTGGTTAAAGGGTACTTGTTTCAAAATTCATACAGCCTGCTTTTCTTTCTTTCTGTTTTTCTTTCTTCCTCCCTCCCTCCCTCCGTTTCTTCCTTTCTTTCTACAGAAATTTATTGAATGCCTACCAAGTGCCAGGCTTTGAAGATACAACAATGACTAAAACAGACAGATTCCCTCATGGAACTTTATTCCAGTGCAAATCCACCACCTAAGCTGATGACTTTTATGGTCTTGTACTTTTGCAATGGTGGTAGCGATGCACGCATTGAGAAATTTCTCTAATGGCCAGAATAACCAGAAGTTGATTCTATTTCATGTTAATTGATAGTGTAGGTGGAAATTATTGCTGAGTTCCTTTGCCTTCATTTGTAAATTTTACTGTCAGAGTCTACACCCAACTTTTAGGAATAGAGATGAAACCTTTCTGCCATGGAGTATCTGGAGTTTTGTTTATAAAGGAAATGAAGAATAGATCATTCAGTTTCTTCAGCTACTTAGACTTTTTAAAAATGAAGGTGACTTTAATTCTGAGGGGAAAAAAATGTCTAGAAAATTTGACTAATGATGATTATGCGTACCTTGCATGTAGCTCCCAGCAGAAAAGGCAGACTTGGGCATGTTCTAGTGAAACCCTAATAAGAAGTCTTGCATAAGGATATGGGGTTGCCATGGAAACCCTGGCTCCAGATTCCTGTTCAGCAATAGGGCTCCCTGAGATCTTTTTGGAGGGAAGGCTCAGAGTGGAGTGAGCCTGGGAATCCTGTTCTAGTTTATGGATAGCATGGAATTGTGCCACTGGGTAAGGTCACCCGCTGCTCTAGGTGCTGGAGCTATATAACATATCACCCAAAACATAGTGGTTTTAAACAACCACGTTTGCTTTGTTCACAAATCTATAGGTGGAGTTCAGTGGAGACAGCTCCCCTCTGCAGAACTTGGCACCACCTGAGCCAGCTTAGAAGCTGGAATCACTGAAAGCTTGTTCCCACTCATGTCTGCAGTTATTGCTGACTTTTGGCTGAGGTCTTAGCTGGGGCTGGAGGCCTCCGTGTGTCCTGGGCTTCGTACAGCGTGGCTTGGAGAGCTGCCGGTGAGAGTATCCAGAGAGACTGTGCTCAGGTGGCAGCTATGTTGATTTTTATGACCTAGCCTGGAAAGTCACACAAATTCACTTACTTCCATCATATTCTGTTTGTTAGTAGCAACTCAAGGAGGTTGTTCGTGTTCAAGGACAGGGCACATAGACACTCACCTCTCAGTGGAGGAATGTCGGTCCCATTAGAGGGGCACAGGAAATGGGATATATGTGTATGGCTAACACTGGAAAGTCTAGTTGGTTCCATCTCCTATTAGGCTTAATTGTTAGGGGATTCTAAGGGATTCTAGATGAACCCAGAGCCTTTTCTCCTGTACTCATCTACATCTAATTTGTAAGTATGATGAAATCTACCCACAGAAAGGTCTTAGGCCCTATCTCATACATCTTCTCCCCTAGGGGAATTGGCCTCTTCTGGGAGTAGACCTTGTGATAGGTAAGAATCCTACAGAACTAAAATGAGTAGATCCTTTAAAGGTCAGCTGATTAGGGCGCCTGGGTGGCTCAGTTGGTTAAGCGACTGCCTTCAGCTCAGGTCATGATCCTGGAGTCCCGGGATCGAGTCCTGCATCGGGCTCCCTGCTCAGCGGGGAGTCTGCTTCTCCCTCTGACCCTCTTCCCTCTCGTGCTCTCTGTCTCTCATTCTCTCTCTCTCAAATAAATAAATAAAATCTTAAAAAAAAATAAAGGTCAGCTGATTCAACCAGCCACTCCTTGTGACAATTTCCTCTATAGCCCCCACCACTTTCAAGTGATTATCCAGCCTACACTGGACCACTTACAGTAGGAGACAAGGATGTTCAGAGTTATGACAGTTTTATGAGATCGGCAGGTACATTTTTAAAGTCTTAGGAGTGGCAAATAATCAGCAAAAGAGGTTCCCAGAACAAACCACCCAGGCTTCCATCCCCAGCCTGGGATGGTGTTACCTGGCAGAATGCGCTGGCTTTCTCTGTGGTCTAGGCAGTCTTGCTGCTGGTCTCCAGTGTGGACTCCTACCCTATGATGCCCCGAAATTCATCTGGGTGGATTTAAGAAGCAGATGTATGTGAGCCATAAACATCCCAATGGGAAACAGGGTAGAGAGTAGAGGGAAAGTTTTATACTGTTTGCCTCATTGATAGAGGTTGTAATTTCCTCTAAGGTTACTTCACCAGGCCACCTCACATTGATGATGGAGTACTCACTGTCTTCTGGAATAGCCAGTCTGTCTTTGGGTTGTTCTCATTAAAGAATGGTTTCGGGGCGCCTGGATAGCTCAGTTGGTTAAGCGACTGACTCTTGATTTCTACTCAGGTCATGATCTTAGGGTTGTGAGATCGAGCCTCACATTGGGCTTTGCGCTGGGTGTGCAACCTGCTTAAGATTCTCTCTCTCCCTCTGTACCTCCCCCCTGCTCTAAACAAAAAGACAAAAAAAAAATGGTTTTGTGATTTTGAGCTCAAATGTGTCTTCAGCTTTTACATATTGGTCATAGTTTGAGCTTTTGAAGCCATACAAAGTTCATTTTATGTCTCCTGTAATAACATTTCAATTCCATAAACTTCCCTCAGCGCACACTGAGTCTTTTCTCTAGAATAAACATCCCCTCTTCTCTTAGCCATTTTCTCAGCCTCTTAGTCTTAGCTGGCCCCAGAGTTTTTTAGAGCAGTTTGGTGGTGTGAGGATTCTGGGCTAAGACTGAGTGCTTTTTGTGCCTTCGAACACTGGGGCCACAGCACGGGGATCGACTGGGGCTGGGGAGAGGGTGCTGTTGCTGGTGTAAGCCTTAGAGACATCTGGGTACCTTCTGGAAAACCCACAAAACCAGTGCACAAATGTCCTTCTTTGTATCACTCGACCTCAGAAGGTCTGCCCAATGCAATATTTTTTTTTTAAGATTTTATTTATTTATTTGACAGAGAGAGAGAGACTGCGAGAGAGGGAACATAAGCAAGGGGAGTGGGAGAGGGAGAAGCAGGCTTCCTGCGGAGCAGGGAGCCCAGTGCGGGGCTCCATCCCAGGACCCCGGAATCATGACCTGAGCTGAAGGCAGATGCTTCATAACTGAGCCACCCAGGCGCCCTCCAATGCAATATTTTTGTCTAAGAAAAATGAAAGGCATTCTCAGTTGGCACTGCTTTGGCAACAAAGCTGTGAAGGATCTCCCCTACCAAAAATAAAGAGTTATTATTTATTTTTTAAAAGACTTCCTTTAGGGGCGGGGACAAAAAAAAAAACTTTCTTCAGTCAAAGTGAAATAAATAATATTAGTCAGCCCGCATTCTCTTTGTTCAAAATAAAAACCTATTTTGTCCGGTGATATAAACCTGTTGAATTCAAAGTTTACTGTTTTTCTAATCTTCCATATTTCCGATTGATGTGAGGTTATTTACTGCATCCGCTGAGATTCAGGAATTGTGTGTTCCATCAGCAGGGGGCAATAGCCCAAATTCTGCACAATTTTTATATGTATAATTGGCTGAGCCATGTAAGTGGACTGATAAGACCTCCATAAAAGCTCGCCTGCTAGAAAACAAGACCACAAGTCGAACAGGTTCAGATCAGATAATTGTGAAAAACTTAAAAAATATACTAAGTTTCTTTGACCTACTGATGTTACGGAGCAGGCAGAAATGTCTGAAACACCTCCTTGTCCTCAGACATTTTAGAACTCGTATGAAGGGAGGAATATAGACCTTGAAGGAAAGTGATAAAAATAATGCTCATAACAGCAAACAAATAGTGCTTAGTGGGTGTTGGATTGTCAGCACTCGCAGGTTTTAATTAATTTAACCCTAAAAACAGCCCTTTGAGGTAGGTACTGTTGTTTTGATGTTTTACAGAACAGGAAACTGAGCCACCAAGTGATTAAGGGATTTGTCATTTGCTCTCATAGGTGGCAGAATGGAGTATGAGCCCACAGATTCTGTGTGCTTTTAACCCTTGCCCTGTACCACCTCTAACTGGACCCAGGCAGAAATCCAGGCTCTGCTCTTCATGTGTCTGGGCAAGCCCCTCTGAGCCTTAGCTCTCCCATCTATACAATGGAATTCCTTAGCAAACTTGATCTGGGGGGTTACCAATAATAGATACTAAGTGTCTAGCACAGTGCCTCATACATATAGCTAGACAATAAATAAAACTGTTATTTTCTTTATTGTTCAGTTTGTTTAATTATCCATGGGATATTTTTTAGGGATTTTGCAGATACCTGGAAAAGCAATTCAGTGACCTGAAGCAAAGAGGTGTTGTGATTAGCTTTGATGCTCGAGCTCATCCACCAAGTGGAGGCAACAGCAAAAGGTATTGAAAGATACATAAGAAACCATTTTTTGTAGTGTATTTTGTGGTTTTATTTTTAATCACTTCGCATACATTTGTCAGCCACATTGCTTACCTATAGAAATAATGAGTACATTCCGTTTGCAGCGTTTCCGAATTCTGGTTTTACGTTTGGGTTTAAAAGAATGAAAATATTCATACAAAAGAGAATTTAAGATCTGTCTAAAAGACAGACATTTTTTAAAGGGGCAACATTATTTCTCCCTCTCGCCTTCTTCCATTTGTCATTTTTTTTCTTCCCCCACTATTCATAAGCCGCCTGAGCTCCTTCCCATTTCTTGAGCACCTGTTTTCAGCTGCTTGCTTGTATCATTCCGAAACCACTGGGACTCATGTAGCCACAGGCAGGTGGTGATGCAGATGCAGATGACAATGATGTTGATGATGATGATCCTAATAGCCGCAATTACTTGAGTGCTGGATGTGAATGAGGCCCTTAGGTATTTACTCATTCAATTCTCACAACAACCTATAAAGTGCGTACTTTTATCTCCATGCTCTAAGATCATGAAGCAGGAGAAGGAGCCACAATTTCAGCATCAAGAAGCTGACACCTGTAGTAAACATCTTACACGTTATGAGCTGTACAGTCTGTCACAACTACTCAACTCCGGCACAGAGCGTGAGCGCAGCCATATAGGTCATACATACGGAACGAGCGTGGTGGTGTTCCAATAAAGCTTTATTTACAAATGGGTTGTAGGTTGCCACCGCCCACTCTTAATCTTTTTCACCTGAACATGTCCCCTATTATGATGAATTTTTTGTCACTCGAGAGTGTATGTATTAGTAGTTTCTTAGGTTGGAAGAACATACAAATATTTAATATTAATGAGAAGTCTCATTACCTTTACAGTGCAGAATGAGTTCATAGAGTCCTTTTTTTTTTCAAGATTTTTATTCATTTGACAGAGACATAGAGAGCGAGCACAGATAGGCAGAGCGGCAGGCAGAGGGAGAGGGAGAAGCAGGCTCACCGCGAAGCAGGGAGCCCAACACGGGGCTCGATCCCAGGACCCTGGGATCATAACCTGAGCCGAAGGCAGCCATTTAACTGACTGAGCCACCCAGGCGCCCCTCCTTTTTTTTTTTAAGATTTTATTTATTTACTTGAGAGAGTGTGAGAGACAGAGCATGAGCAAGGGGAAGCGGCAGAGGCAGAGGGAGAAGCAGGCTCCCCACTGAGCAGGGAGCCCAGTGTGGAGCTCAATCCCAGGACCCTGGGATCATGACCCAAGCCCAAGGCAGACACCCAACCAACTGAGCCACCCAGGTGCCCCGAGTTCATAGAGTCCTAATCTTTGCCCATGAAGAGCTCCTAATCTAAGAGAGAAGCACTGATGGGAACAAATGTGCAGCTCTGAGGAAGGGAGTATAGCCAGGGCATAAGATTAGATGCTGTCAGCTCCTAGACTGAACTCAGAATGATCTAAGATTTTTGCCTTTTTTTTTAAGATTTTATTTATTTGTTTATTTATTTATTTATTTACTGAGAAAATGCAAGTGGGGGGAGAAGGACAGAAAGGGAGAGAGAGAACCTCAAGCAGACTCTGTGCTGAGCCTGGAGCCCCAGAAGGGGCTCGATCTCAGGACCCTAAGATCATGATCTGAGCCCAAATCAAGATTTGGATGCTCAACCACCCCAGCCATCCAGGCGCCCTGTTAAGAATTTTGCTCTTAAGCTGCAGGCTTAAAAATGTTGTTTTTGTCAACAAAGCAAGAGAGAAGCCATAGCTCTATGTTTATGAGAGAGACATAGTATAAGCCAGAATATCAGTTTGTCAGTTTTTAGTTAGTGAGCTTACAGTTAGAATTAGGTCATATGCGGGGTACCTGGGTGGCTCAGTCAGTTAAGCATCTGCCTTCGGCTCAGGTCATGATCCCGGGGTCCTGGGATCGAGTCCTGCATGGTGCTCCCTGCTCAGTGGGGAGTCTGCTTCTCCCTCTCCCTCTGCTGCTCCCCCTGCTGTGCTCTCTCGCTCTCTGTCAAATAAATAAATAAAATCTTAAAAAAAAAAAGAAAATTAAGTCATAAGCATGCTTTCCTGGCCCCAGGGTTGGGTCACTTCCTCCAGCCAGAGCATGCACAGTGCACATACGTGGCTAATTGTGGAGCTTCTGAAGTTGCTTCTTTTTAGGCTGACTCTCCTGCTTCTGGTTGATACATCCTTCAGATGTGTCCACATTGTTGATTAAGGTATGGATATTTCTTACTCTGGCCTCGGAGCTGTATCATTTCTGGAAAGTGACTGCTCTGTGAGTTTATGGCTCCAGTCTCCGGGTTTGATGGGATGGAGTGGAGCTCAGGGTCGCTCTCTATCATCTACAACATGCAAGACATTCAGAGATAGTAGCATAAATATTAAACCAGTACATGGTCAAACATTCATGGTAAGCAAATGGAATCTTATTAAAGAGTCAGAAATGATTGCAGGCACAGAATTTTATGTAGGAACTGTTTATTAGTCCTTTAATCTTCCAATTTTAAATATCTGGTGGGGAACATAAACACATAAACAGTAACTGTCAAGCATATGCAGAGAGCACATTAATTGAATCTTTTCTGTGCATATTTGTAACTTAGTTTGTATATATAACGTATGCCTTGAGTGTCTCCCTTGCTTCTTTCAAGAAAGCAACTTTAAAGTCAGCCAGAACACAAGAGAAACATTTCATGAGGGTGAAAGTGACATCAGTTTGAAGTCACTTCGGTTCAAATGAATACAGTTTAGACCTACTTCAGATTTTTATTAAAATTGTTTTTGCTGAATTTTATTATTTTTATGAGTTTCCCTTATGTGGAGGCTTTTTTTTTTTCACTGTCAAAATCATGTTTGTATTACTGTGGATCCTAGGAATTTTAACACTCAAGTTGTGAAAACACAGAGATCTTTTTATGCCCAGCCAGCTCCCAGAAAGTGTTGGCTAAAGCTGGTGCTCAAGAAATATTTGGGAAGAGAATGAATACATATCTGTTTGTTTAATCCTGTAATGGTATAATGTGGTTCATTGGAGGTAAACTGCTCAGTTTTTGTGATAAAATATTTTACCCCAAGGCTGAAGAAAGATTTGATGCCCAGTTCTGTGTCCTGTCCTAAGAAAAATATCAGTGTCAAAGATTTAAGTCTTGTTTTAAAGGGCCAAATGGAGCCAAGATGTGTCTATGCCCTATGTATATATCACATGCACACTCACATACATATGCCAGTATACCTCATATTTCATGAGACAACATCGCACCAGATGCTAGTCTGTGTGGCTTATATTGGGTTGTGAGAACTTTAGATGAGCATTTCTCAGCCTCTGCCCTGTTGACATGTGACATCATACTGGGCTGGATGATTCTTTGTTGGGGTCTGCTGTGTGCATTGTAGGATGTTCGGCAGCATCCCTGGCCTCTAGCCTGCTAGTGGCACTCTACCCTACTCCCCAGTGACAATCAAAAACATCTTGGACATTTCAGATGTCCCACAGGGGCAGAATTGTCCTTGGCTGAGAACCACCGAGATGGAATTGAAAACCTTGGGTGCGGGCCTTGCTCAGCTGCTATGTGACTAATTGACATGGGGCAACTTGTCTGGCTTTTCTTGGCTTTAGTCCCATTTCTGTAAAACAAAGGGGTAGAGCAAGATGACTTCTAAGATTCCTCCAACTTGAGTGTCCTATGCCAATGAAACTATAATGAATGAACCTGAAGAAGGGGTCGAGCATTCATTTCCTTCACTGTCATCCACAGTCCTGACACCCTCCTCTCCTTTCTCCCCCATCACGCTGCATTTCCAGATTTGCCCGACTAGCTGCAACCACATTTATCACTCAAGGGATTCCTGTGTACCTCTTTTCTGGTATAACCCCAACCCCCTTTGTGGTAAGTAACCCTTTCTGTTTATAATTTTCTGTCACGGGATCAGGGATGGGATATGGCTGCATTTTATGGTCTTTAAGCTTTTAGGATTTGGGTATTTATATGACGGAAGAGCCCTTTAGCATTTATCAGGCATTCTCTCACCTCTCTGGGTATGTTCTCCCCACATCCTAATAATATTTCTCTGGTGTTCAACTGGTGATGCATCAGAGTTTATTTTTTTCTCAGTGCTATTTTCCTTTTTAACATTCAAAGGATATTTTAACTAGTTAGCGAAATGTCTTTTGTTTGTTGTCTCTGTTTTCATTTGGTTTGTATTTCTTTTTCTCACTGGCACAATTAGGGAACTTCTTGGGTCTAAATCTGAATTCACCTCAAACCATGCCTCACCCTGAATATTTTTGACAGGTCGACGCACCAGCTTTTTATACAGATGTTTTGTTCTAAGTACTATTCATGACTGGAACATGAAGAATGCTTGGCATATTTTAGTAAGATTTTTTCAGTCAAATTCTTCACATAGCAAAACCTAAAGAAGAAGACAATAGGGACTATGACAGCTGTTGTTTTTAAGCACGGGGCCAGATGCTGAGAATATATGTTTTTAAGAAATTAAGCCAAAAACATGAGTAGAGAGCAGTTCCTTCCATCGGGTGAAGAGAGTGAGTCAATACAGAAGTCGGCTCTGCAGTTTGACGTTTACTGGTTCTGGTACACTAACAGGTAGATGCAGTATCTCCCAGACTGTAAATAACCCAGTAGACATGCAATGTCACGTCCAAATGTAGCTCGGATTTCATTGTTTGATGGAAAAGCTGCAATGTGTTTAAGCATCCTTGGTCTTCTGTACAGTGTCACTGTTGATTGCTATTATTTTTCTATCAGACATGAATTATATGAGTGTTGCATGACCATTTTCCCATGTTGTGGAGTGGTTCTCCCCTTTTCTTTGCTTGGGGGATATAAAATAACTCCTAAAGGGACAAATGACCACAGAGATTCTTGGTGGGAGGCTGAAGGGGGGCAGATGGCTAGAACCTCAGGCTCCCTGTGTGTAGTAACTCTCACATGCGGCCGTAGGGAGGAGAAGCCAGCCCCTCTCCCCATCTGGGGAAGTAAAGTCTTGTAAAGATGAGAGCTGAGTATTTACAAGAAAGGGATTTCTAACCTTGGAGCGGGAGATGAGTGAGGAGGCTGTAGGAGCACTCCATCATTTCTTCAACATTACCCTGCCCCGTTCCCTAAAAGCAAATGGGAAAGAAGAGAAAGCAGTTGGAGGGAAGAAACAGAATCCATAAGCTTCTGTCCCAAGCAGAAGGCTGAAAAGAGTGTGAGATGAAGGATTAGACCTTCTTTTTGTTTGAACAGATTGCTGGTTCTACCAAGTAGAAGACAGAATGAGAAGAAAGTACCTGGGGGGGGGGGGTGCCTCGGTGGCTCAGTTGTTGAGCGTCTGCCTTCGGCTCAGGTCATGATCCCAGGATCCTGGGATCGAGCCGCACAGCAGGCTCCCTGCTCAGCGGGAAGCCTGCTTCTCCCTCTCCCACTCCCCCTGCTTGTGTTCCTTCTCTTGCGGTGTCTCTCTCTGTCAAATAAATAAATAAAATCTTTAAAAAAAAAAGGTGCCTAGGAAAATACTCAGCTGTCTTATTGGGGTGTATGTCCCACACATTTGAGCAGTCACCTAAGGATCATACAGATATACTCGAGTGTGGCACAAAAATATGGAATGATACCTTTTTATGATGTTTCTCTATTTGTGTATTAAAAGAGAACAAGTTAATACAAACAGTATACAATACCCAGACTAAGGATATCTGATTTTTTGCTTAAAACTTGTTGTTTCTTGTCTTTACAGCCCTACACGGTATTGCATTTGAAACTTTGTGCTGGAATCATGATAACTGCCTCCCACAATCCAAAGCAGGATAATGGGTACAAGGTATTCTGCTTTTTCGCTCCATACCTACGTCTTTCTGTATGCATCCTGTACCTTTATGGTGTAGGTATGGAGGCTTTATTTCCATTAACCCTAAGCCGTCTGGATATGTGCCTGCCTTCTCCAGGTCTACTGGGACAACGGAGCTCAGATCACTTCTCCTCATGATAAAGGGATTTCTCAAGCTATTGAAGAAAATCTGGAGCCATGGCCTCAAGCTTGGGATGATTCTTTAATTAATGGCAGTCCACTGCTTCATGACCCGAGTGCTTCCATTAACAAGAGCTACTTTGAAGACCTTAAAAAATACTGTTTTCACAGGTAAATGGATTGTAAACTCATCTCACGTGAGCTAAAATAATGTGATTCAGCCAAAGCCTATCAGTTTTCATTCAATTTTTCTCTCCAGTTGGTACATATACTGTAGCTGCATCTGATTTTAGAGGCCGTAGGTCAGGGGTCAGCAATTTTTCTTGAAAGGACAGATAATACATAGTTTTGGCTTTGTGAGCCACTATATTACAACTGTCCAACTCCACTGCGGTGGGAGGAAGGCAGCTGTGGGAGGTACATAAATGAATGAACACATAGATTCGAAAAAAATTTTATTTACAAAAGCAGGTGGCTGGCATATCGGCCATAGTTTGATGACCTTGGTTATAGAATCACACAAACACACACGTATGTGAGTGTGTGTTTGCATATATGTATATTTAAAAAAGCTTTGCTGAGAGGTGGCAAAAGGAAACACTGATGTTTTTTCTCTATCCAAATATTTTTTGTGCATATGCTAGCATATTCTATGTGTAATATGTTTCAAGACCATAGATAGGAATATAACATGCATGGAGTTTGTTCCGTGCCTTTTCCCCCCAGTTAATTTGTCATGGGCACCTTTTGCGTTAGCCCCTATTAGTCCTGACTCTTTCCTTGTAATGGCTGATGTACCCATTTATGTAACCCAGGGACACAGACTCAGGACGTACATTTAGGTAAGTAGCAGGGACCGTGTATGTAACCGAGGGACACAGACTCAGGACGTACAGTTAGGTAAGTGGCAGGGACTGCGTATGTAACCGAGGGACGCAGACTCAGGACGTGCAGTTAGGTAAGTGGCAGTGACCGCGTATGTAACCCAGGGACGCAGACTCAGGACGTGCAGTTAGGTAAGTGGCAGTGACCGCGTATGAAACCCAGGGACGCAGACTCAGGACGTACAGTTAGGTAAGTGGCAGTGACCGCGTATGTAACCGAGGGACGCAGACTCAGGACGTGCATTTAGGTAAGTGGCAGTGACCGCGTATGTAACCGAGGGACGCAGACTCAGGACGTGCATTTAGGTAAGTGGCAGGGACCGCGTATGAAACCCAGGGACGCAGACTCGGGGCGTACATTTAGGTAAGTGGCAGTGACCGCGTATGTAACCCAGGGACGCAGACTCGGGACGTACAGTTAGGTAAGTGACTGACCGCGTATGTAACCCAGGGACGCAGACTCAGGATGTACAGTTAGGTAAGAAGCAGACAAGCCCAGTAACAGTGTTGTTCTGCTGTACCATGCTGTGGGGTCCACCACTCTTGATTGTCCCTCCAGGAAGAAACCACTGATTTTAAAGAGGCACAATTTCTCGGTTGTCTCTAATATTGTATTTGTGGGACCATGGGGAACGGAGGCTCCCTGGTAGAGTGTGGACCCCAGTTGCCTCTGGAGGGAGTGGCCATCCTTGCTGGGTGTTACCACGTGCCAATGGAGGTCCAGAGTTGCCAGAGGGTCTGATTTTTTCTTCCTGAGAGAATTGAGAAACCTACATTTTCTATGTGAAATCTCCTCATTTTTAAATATCGGGCCCATTTTGTAAACGGTGTACACACCAAACAAAACACATCTGTGCACCTTCCTTCCGTCCCTCTGATTGGATTTCATGGAGGCAAGGGTTTGGACTTGCTCGCTCCTCCATGGAGCACTGGTGGCAACACGATCGCTGCATGAGTACTTGTGTGCGTGCGTAAGTACTAGGCTGCAGTTCTGGTAGCAGCATCGTGCATGCATTGACAGAGTTGGCCATGACTAATAAATTGCTCTCCAAACACGTTATACCGGTTGACGCTCCCACCAACAGAATCACAACCATATCAAACACAATGATGTCATATCTCAAGTGTATCATAACAATGTGTGATCCACACATCTTACCCCTACTGAGGATTATCAAATTTCTTATTTTGCCAGATGAAAGTAATATCTTACTTTATTTGGACTCTTTAAGTATGAATAAACTATTTTTTCATATTTATTTTACCTATATTTTTCTATGTATGTATTCATTTTTTGCATTTGTGAAACCTCTTTGCTCGTATAGAAAACTAGTCTTCATTTAGTTCAAATACTGTTTTCCCTTCTGTTGTTATTACCTTTGGACTTTTGTTGAAACTTTTTGATGAACTCATAAAAATTAGATAATGTCTATCAGTCTTTTAATTTATGAGCTCTGAGTTTTGTGTCGTACTAAGACTTTCTGTACACTAAGATTATTTTTTTAAAAAGTCCCGACTCTTTGTTTTTTTCTAGCACTTGCGTACTTAACATTTTATAATGCTTAAATCTTTTCAGTCATTAGTGATTTTTAATTCTGTGTGAGACATGAAATAGGAAAGCAGATTGGTTTGGGTTTTTTTTTTTTTTTTAAGTTTTGCAGTTACACCAACACATTAAATTGGAGAATCTACCTTTTTTGACTAATTGGAAATATCACTTTATCAAATAATTCCCAACACAGATTGGGTGCTTATATAGATAGCTTCTATAGGCCTTTACTTTTACTGATTAATTTAATCTCATTTTAATCCTCACAGTAATGCTGAGGGCAGGTTCTGGTGTATTACCATTTTATAGATGAGAAAGTTGTGACACAGAGAGGTTGAGTAAATAACCAACAGTCACACAGCTTGTAAGTGGCAGAACTCCAGGATTTAAATTCAGGATCTGTCTTCAAAGCATGTTAACCATGAAGCAATTACTGCTTTTCACATATATTTCCCATTTCAAACTTGATCAACTTCTCTCTATTCTGTTCCTTTAATTGCCTTTTTAATCTAGTCCTAAACCATTCTAATTATGATAGCTTTATACTTCACTTTAATATCTGAGCAATTTTTTTCCAGATTTGCTCTCCCTTAGTCTTGCATATTTATTTTTCCAGATGCACGTTATTTCCTATTTTAAGAGAAGACCTTGTGCATTTATTCACTAACCCAGAAATGGGTTAGGTTAGGACAATAACCTAAGATTCTAGCAGTTAGAACTCTGGAATTTTTCTTTTTTTTAAAGATTTTATTTATTTGAGGGAGAGAGAGTGAGAGAGGCAGAGACCACAAGCAGAGGGGAAGGATAGAGGGAGAAGCAGACGCCACACTGAGCAGGGAGCCCGATGTGGGGCTCGATCCCAAGACTCTGGGATCATGACCTGAGCTAAAGGCAGATGCTTAACCAACTGAGCCTCCTAGGCATCCCTGGAAATTTTCTAAGTCTTATTTTTACCTTTCTATAACTTTTACTTTGGATATTTATTGTTATTCTGTTTTAATTCCCTGACCCCGGGTAATTTGACAAACAGGATTGTTACCTGACAAAGAAAAAAAATTTTATACATCTGTGTTTAAGGTGTTCCATCCCATTTTGTAAAAAGAGACATTTTGAAAATCATTCTGAAGCTAGTAGAGAGTATTAGGAGCCGGGGTGCTGGCGTTGCCATGGGCCAGCACCCTCGGGCAGCTGTGAGTCTCTTCTGGAACCTGAGCCCCAAGTTCTTTCTTGAGTCCCACTCTAGGTGTGAAAGCTGTCTCATGAAACAAACTCTAAAAGTCATCAGATTTACTGAAAATAACTAGAGAGTAAAATTTAAAACTTCAATATGTTGGGGGTAGAGTATATATTTGGGAAAGAGTGGGTAAGTTTTGCTTCTTTTTTTAAATGGAATTAGAAAGACAGTCGGTTGTCTTGTACCTTCTTAATACATTGATCTCTTACTTTCTTAGGAATCTGGTTCCTTGATAAAAGAGCTTATAGTTTTGCAAGCCATACTAGCATCTTTCATCTATATTTTACCCTTTTCCATGGCATGTTTAATCCCAGGAGTGTGAACAGGGAGACGAAGTTGAAGTTTGTGCACACCTCTGTCCATGGCGTGGGTCATGAGTTTGTGCAGTCGGCTTTCAAGGCTTTTGGCTTTGCTCCTCCTGAGGCAGTTCCCGAACAGAAAGATCCCGATCCTGAGTTCCCAACAGTGAAATACCCGAATCCTGAGGAGGGTAAAGGTGTCTTGGTAACCTAATCTTTTTTGTTCTGAAACTTACCTGTTATATCCAAAATTCTTACTGTCAAGTAAAATAACTTTTTATGTGTTTTCATTGTGCTGAACAAAAAAACCCAGCTTCATCATGAGAAATATTTATATGTGTTAGTCATCCATTTCTGACAGGAACCTTCAAAATACATATCTTAGCATCAGGATGTAAGAGCTGAAATCAACATCATATTTTAAATTGAATTGAATTAAATTTAAATTGGAGTTTACTGTGCTTTCTAAATGTGAAAAGGGGACAGTAATAGAATATTCATCACATGATTTTTATTCCTTAATTTTTTTATTCCTTAATTTTTATTCCCTAATTTTTCTAATATGAAGTAATGCCATTTAAATTATAGTTCCTTCAACCTTTTTAAAGGTTAGGGTAGCAACCATATTCAGAGAGTCCATTTATTTTGGTTTGTTTTTGAGGTTGATCACTTGGCAAGGCCTAGAAATACCGGTCCAGCCACATACACGCTATCAGATGTGGGGTGAATCCCATGGGCAGGTGTGGGTCATGTGTTGATGTTCCCATTACCTGACCTCTGGCTTAGGAAGTAATAGGTGACCAGCCAAGACCAGCTCCAGAAATAAAATTCTGCCTTCATTTGGGGAAAGTTATTTTAGTTCTTAAAGAACTGAATGTTTTTAAAGACTGCAATGTGCCTGGTTCTTGATTGAAGTAATCTTATATTTTCCTACTCTTTTTCAGACTTTATCTTTTGCCTTGGCTGACAAAACCAAGGCCAAAATCGTTTTAGCAAATGATCCGGATGCTGATAGACTTGCTGTGGCAGAAAAGCAAGACAGGTACAATTGATTTTGATTACCTGTCTAATAGAAAACATAACAGGGTGACATCTTCAGCAGTAAAATGTTCTTGGGGAGACTGGACCTATTTGGAACTGTTTACCATTTATTATACAAACTGTCACTGAACCTCTAACATACAGCAAAATGCTGTTCTGGGGCCAGCATCATGCCGAGTAAACCAGCCCAGGATGTACTTGGAATTGAAAGTACTATTTATCTTCGTTCATTTCATCATTGATTTTATTATAATTAATGATTCAGTTCCTAATGCCAGCAAGTCCTTTGTTTGGAGTTGGCTTTACAGTGTAGTATTTGCTAAAGGGTTTGGCAAAGGAGCTGGACCTTCAAGGAAATGTTGAATTTAGGTTGAGCAGACCAGAGAGGTACCAACCCCAGTTGGGTACCCAGTGTTTAAGACAAGTTTGACCATAGAGTTTGTCCAGAATTAAAGACATAAGTAGAGAGAAAAGATGAAAGGCAGGCAGGGTCCAAGCAGTTTTGGGTGTCAAGCAGCACATGTGATGTTTGGGGAGTAGTGGGGTGCTGCCAAAGGGTTGGGGGTTTAATTTATTTATTTAAACTTTTTTTAGAATGAGGGAGAGGTCATGATCTGAGCCTAAATCAAGAGTCGAAAGCTTAACCTACTGAGTCACCCAGGCGCCCCTAAGGATTAGGGTTTCAGACTATGATCAAACAGATTCAATTCTAATCACTTTCTAGAAAGTTCAGCCAGGATGATACCTGTTGAAACACGAAATGTACTTCTAGCTACGTGGACTATGGAAAAGAGAATAAGTCCCACATCTGTTTTCTGGTGTCCTGATCATTTTAGTATGAACTTGCTCTTGAGACATGCTAGACTGTTGCCCTCCCAGAATCCTCAATACTGACCAGACCGAAAATTGAGATACACAGACTGTTATCCTGAGGTGGGATCTTGCCAGCATATTTCTATCATCTTTAAAACCAAAGCTTTTGCCAAAGACAAATAAAAGCGTTGTGTATCCTCGCTCTTCAGAGTTGGGAGGTTTGAGCAAACCAGTTGAGACAGAGTAGCTGCTTAGATGTTTGTGAAGTGACAGTCACGTTTCCAACCAGTTCTTTAAACAAGAAAGACAAGAGCACTTGCAGAAACCACTCTGAGCCTGTTTGGCTTAATTGTCCTGTCCCAGTGACTTCTGGCATCTCTCTTAAGATCACAGCAATGCCCTGGTTGTTTTTTCTTTCAGTGGTGAATGGAGAGTGTTTTCAGGCAACGAGTTGGGGGCCCTCTTGGGCTGGTGGCTTTTTACTTCTTGGAAAGAAAAGAACCAAGATCACAGTGCCCTCAAAGACTTATACATGTTGTCGAGCACCGTCTCCTCCAAAATCTTGCGAGCCATTGCCTTAAAGGAGGGCTTTCACTTTGAGGTAATGTGTTTCTGGGACTTCCTCTCAAATTTCTTTGGCTCTGTACAAGTTCTAAGGCATTTCTTTCTCTTCTGGGTTACCCCTTTAGGAAACACTTACTGGCTTTAAGTGGATGGGAAACCGAGCCAAACAGCTAATAGACCAGGGGAAGAATGTCTTATTTGCCTTCGAAGAAGCTATTGGTAAGAAGTGATAATGGTGATTGTAGCATTAGCTAATATATAGAGTACAAATAAATGGAATTTGGATTGCGGTTCAGAAAAGTAACAGAAGACCAGGAGTACACCGGCGCTCAAAGAGTGTTGGACCGTCCTACCCTAAAATTGGCCTCTCAGATTTTCTTTCAGCTAAAAAGAATATCTCACAAATAACCAAGCCATTAATGTAAGAAAGTGAGTCCTTTCCCTGGATGAAAACAGTGATGTTCTGCACTTGGGTGGTTGGAGCTCAGGACCCCACGTATTTTGGGGAGTGATGGTATTCCCTCAACTGCAGCGTTGATCTCCGCGTCTGATATGGTTCACTCCTCTTCCGAAAGTGCTTGGCAGAAGTCTGTCCAGAGGAAAGGAGAGGACTTGGTTGTGGGGCTTTCATCAAAGTGACTGTCACCTGAAAGGACAGCCCCAAGTCCAGCCAGAATGACTGAGAAACATTTGTTTTAAATTGTCAGCATAGGTGAGGAGAAAGGGGAGCTAGGTAGAAAAACTTGAAATTCAGATGTTTGTGTGGGGGATTTTTTAAGCTGTTTGGTTTTGTAAAAGCCATTGTATGTTATATAAGAAGACTCATCTGGGGGTGCCTGGGTGGCTCAGCAGTTAAGTGTCTGACTCTTGGTTTCAGTTCAGGTCATGAGCTCAGGGTCCTGGGATCGAGCCCCGAGTTGGGCTTCCTGCTCAGTGGGGAGTCTGCTTGAGATTCTTTCCCTCTGCCCCTCCCCCCACTCTGTCTCTCTGTCTCTCCCTCTCTCAAATAAATAAATTTTTTTATTTTATTTTTTTTAAAGATTTTATTTATTTATTTGACAGAGACACAGCGAGAGAGGGAACACAGGCTGGGGGAGTGGGAGAGGGAGAAGTGGGCTCTGCAGGGCTCGATCCCAGGACCCGGGGACCATGACCTGAGCCAAAGGCAGACGCTTAACGACTGAGCCACCCAGGCGCCCTAAACAAATCTTTTTTTTAAAAAAAGATTCATCTGTATTTCCCGCAGCACAGATGCTCCCGCATATCATTTAACTAATTAATCAAAGGAAGTGTGTAATAGCTCAGCTTTTTCCTTTTCGTTACAATTGGCAGTCTTATCTTTTTATAGCTTTTTGTTAAAATTTTTTCCTTACATTTGTTTATCAACTATTTATTGCATATCAATCACATAGTGACTCTGAGAGAAACAGATGACACTGACCTTAGCCTAGAGCAGTTTGCGTAGATCCTGTTAGTAACCACACAGAAGAGTATGGGCTAGTGTCAAGGTGAAGGACGGACTCACCTGAACTGTTGGAATTCAGAGAAGACAGAATAAGCATTGATGAGAACATCTGGAAACCATTCTGTGTGAGCGGGAGGGGTCTTGGCCGGACGTAGGGAATGAACGGTTTGTCTAGGAGGGACAGTCTCCTTATAGGTTATTCAACTAGGACATCTTGAAGGCCCGCCTTGCGCTTAGGCATTGAGCTGGATTCTTGAATATAAAGGTGGTAAATGAGAAGCATTCACATATTCATACTGTACAGCCTCTTAGGCGATGGGCAAGTTGCGTGGAGATAATGTGCGTGTGTAGTGTAAAGGAGCCCAGTCCTAAGGGTGTACACATGACACATGTTTCTGCAGGATACATGTGCTGCCCTTTTGTCCTGGACAAGGACGGAGTCAGCGCTGCGGTCATCAGCGCAGAGTTGGCTAGCTTTCTAGCAACCAAGAATCTGTCTTTGTCTCAGCAGCTAAAGGCCATCTATGTTGAGTAAGTTTCTATTAACTCTGTTTAATTGAAGTAATAGTTTTCAATGTTTTATTATGTTTTTATGTGTCAGACACTAGTATTCTTTCTAACGCTCTTTGGTTGTGGATTCTTTCTTCTGAAAACTAAGGAAAGGATCCCTTTTTCTTTTGATGCTTAGCTGTTTGATACTAATTATCATTCATGACTGCGTTAATCCCTAACAAATGAGAACATCAGTTGCAGAAATAGCTATTTGAAGAAGGTGATTTTAAGTGTCTGATGTAGGAAAAGATCAAAGGTGTTCATGAGCCATCTGTTGAGTTTTTAGAGGCATTAGTCAAGACCGCCTTTATAGTGAGAACCAGCCATGGGCAGTATGTACGGGAATGGGTGGGGTGTGGCTGCCGTGCAATGGAACTTTTACCCCCAGATACAGGCCGAAGGCCGGGCAGCAGTTTGGCAATCCCTGGGGTCAATCGTTGTACCTCTTTTTTATGCTAAATTATTCGTTTGTAGCTAGTCATCGTTACTTTTGTTTCATTTAGTTTAAAACTGGTTGATACATGTTCTGTGTATGTTCTGTGTCCATCCCATGGGATTATTTGTTCCTTATTTTGCATATTTGTATTTTTTCTACTGAGATGTAATTGACATTAGTTTTAGGTATTCAACGCAATGATTCGATATTTGTATATATTACAAATCGATCATCGCAGTAAGTCAAGTTAACATCCATACCACACATGATTACAAATATTTCTTCTTGTGATGAGAACTTTTAAGATCTATGCACTTAGCGACTTGCAAATATATAGTACAATATTAATTACAAAATCCCCATGCTGTATATTACTTATTTAATTATTTATATTTGTTTTGATAGATATGGTTACCATATTACCAAAGCTTCATATTTTATCTGCCATGATCAAGGCACCATTAAGAAATTATTTGAAAACCTTAGAAACTATGATGGGAAGAATAATTATCCAAAAACTTGTGGCAGATTTGAAATTTCTGGCATTAGGGATCTTACAACTGGCTATGATGATAGCCAACCTGATAAAAAAGCTGTAAGTAATACTATCTTTTATCAACTAAACTCTTCTGTATTTACCTTCTATTGTACTTTGAATAGCTTAACTTATTTAATCATGGAATTAATTGAAGCTGATTTTAGGCATTCCGGCATTACTATAAATATGCTATCGAAATAAACAGAAAGTTAAAAATCATGGGCTAGAACTACAAGGATCGTCACTAGTCATCTAAACCAATGTCACCATGTAACACACAGGAAATCAACGCTCAGAAGTGTAGGACCTGCCTGTGGTTGCGCAGCTAGTTGGTGATGGTTGTGGTCACCTCTGGGTCTTCTGCCTCCAGATCCGGGTTTTCTTCTGTCTGGGCACCTGCTCAATACATCAAGTATGGCAGCCTGCCATGGGGTTTCTGAATGAGTAGATCTGGGGTGGGGGCCAAAATCTGCATTTGTATCAAGATCCCTGCTGATGCTGATGTTACTGGTACACACTTTGAGAAACACTGTTTGCTTCCTAGTTCGTTTTACTCTATTCCCTGAATGTCCAGGCACTGTTAGCTGTAAAGCGTGAGTTTGCATTCTTCACATCACGTGGATCCTCCACTGGAGTCAAAAGAAGGCTCAAATAGGGCAGAAGAGTATTGCTAACTAATGGCAGGGCGTTGGGGAAGAAGAGTGAGACTATTCTTATGAGATATTAGACATCCTTGATATTTCCTTTTTATTTTTTTTGTAAAATTTTGTCTGCACACAATATATTTTTAAAGAGAAATATTTTTGAAAGCGTCACAATGGAATATGGCAGCCCAACCCCCACCATCTCTTTGCCATGTCAAGACAACCCCCTTCCCTCTGAGTCGTCTCGCCTGGCATTTTACCCACCAAATTGCAAATAACCTGCTCATGTGGTGTTGCTTGGGCTTCTCAGTGTTGGCCTTTGTTACTTTTTTATTATGAAGATAAGGGTTGAAATCTGACATTTCTTCTGTTCACTATTCCCCCTTCTCCCCCTGTCTTCACAAACACCTCTGCCACAATGCTTGGTGAATTTAGATCCTGTGTTTGCATTATTAGGACTAGTAACTATTGTTTCCCGCTTAGCTAAGTAGTGTACTTTGATTAGTTTCCCCCAAATTGTATAATTATCTTTTCTATAATTAATGGTGGTTCTGTTCTTTCATTTTCTTGGATTTTTATGTAACGATCTCCAGTCTTCCCACCTTCCTTCGGATGCCTCTCAGTAGGGTTTTCCACATGGTCCAGTGCAATTTTATCTGTTCTCTTTTGTTTCCACTGGCCTCCCTTCTGGTCCCCCATCTAGGCAGGGCCAGCTCCTCTCTGTGTTGGGTGCACACATGTCATCCTGGGAACGCCCTTCACCACTTATGGGGTGCATCCCTGGCTCCTGGACCCCATGACTTCCTCTTACTATATTTACTTTCCTAAATCACCTTCTCTAGTAGCTTCCTTAAAAAAAGTGAATAGGAGGTCGATTTTTGGAGGCATTTAAGTCTGAAAATATCTCACTCTACACTCACGCTTGATTGACTTGCACTTTTGAAAGCAATGCTCCATTATTGCTTAGTTTCCAGGACTGCTGTTGAGGGTCTGATATTTCATTCTGTCAGGAACTAGCTGAGGCCTACTGTGTGCCACTTAAAGGGATGTTGATGCCACTTATTCAGTCCTTTCCATGCAGCTTGTTTTTTTCTCTATGGGAAGATTTCAGGAATTTTTTGCTAAACTTTTCTTCTAAAATTTTAGTGATGTGCTTTGATATGGGTCTTTTTCAGGTTCTCCCAACTAGCAAAAGCAGCCAAATGATCACCTTTACCTTTGCTAACGGGGGCGTGGCCACCATGCGGACCAGTGGGACCGAGCCCAAAATCAAGTACTATTCAGAACTGTGTGCCCCCCCTGGAAATAGGTATGATACAGATGGCAGCACCTGTGATGATTATTCCCTAAAATTCCTAATCGGTTCTGTGCAAATGCCAAGTATAACATTTTGTCTTTCCAGTATGTACTTTAATTAGGAATGTTATTTCAGAACCTGCAGCAATTTTGTGACATTAACAGCTGTTTGAAGCATCCAGGGACAGGAGAGCTGATTTCTACGTACTTCTTTCTGTCCCACCTCTCTTTGTAGGGAAAAATTTCATTCTGAATTTCAGTAATAGTAACACAGTTTCCTTTTTCTAGTACCTTTATTTGAGACTAGCACCAATGAGTTCTCCTTTCTAGAGTCACCTGTCTCTGATACAATAAATTAAAATCCATTGCACATGCACCGAACAGATATCTTCGAGCACCTATTGTGCATAGGTCTGTGCTGGGTTCTGGAGAGGAGAAAGTGCCGTAGCAGTGAAGGTCCTTGCCACCAAAGAGCTGATGGTTTGGTAGCTTCAGGGTCGTGTTGTTGTGACCTTGGTAAAGGGTTTGAGTTCACTTTGCAGTACTATAACATCTTAAACTTTATTTTTTTTATATATTTTAAAGATTTTATTTATTCATTTGAGAGAGAGACAGAGCACAAGCAGGGGGAGAGGCAGAGGGAGGGAGAGGGAGATGCAGACTCCCCGCTGAGCTGGGAGCCCAACATGGGGCTCCATCACAGGACCCTGAGATCATGACCCGAGCCAAAGGCAGACACTTAACTGACTGAGCCACCCAGGTATCCTGTCAGTTGACTATGTTTCGGTAGGGTTTCTGGTCAACAGAAGGATATTAATAGCTAACTTTTTGGGAGTCAAGAGTTACACATAGATTTTTGACTGCATGAGGGGTTGCTAACTCCCGAACCCCCATGCTGTCGAAAGGACAAATGTATTACCATTTCATAAAATTTACAGTTGAAAAAGTAGATTTTGATACCCAAATTGTTGAAACATACTTAAATTTTCCAATAACAGTGAAATGTAAGTTCTTAATTTTGAATTTCAATTAATTAAGCTTAAATGACATTAACAGCTCAGTTCCTGGGCCCAGTCGCACTAACCACATTTCCAGCATTCAATACTGTAGTGGGCAAGATGGGTCTAAGCAGTTGTTAGGACATTTACACATCAAAGCTTTGCGTTGAAGAGTAGTTTTGGTCTTGGGAATCAAATTTGCATTATGTGGAAATAAAAGAGGAAATTTTCTGAGCATCTTCAATTGGCCAGCCAGTAGCATATTAAATGTAGCAAATTAGAGAGGCTGGGACAGAATTGTGAGGGTTAGACATTCCTTGGGCAGGAAGAAAGGACTGCTGATAGCAAGGGAAAAAATACTAAAAACAAAACTAGGAAACATGGACACAGGAACTCAGAATGTTCACTGCTTTATCGTAAGGGAGATAGAGTACCACATCCACATGGGCCCTGATACTTCTTCTGAATAAGAGCTCCAGTCCAACGTAAAAGTCATGTTTATGGCTTTTAAATATCACAACAGTCAAATATATCTAAGAAGCCATAGACTGTGTCCTATATTTTGCTACAGAGTCCCATTCAAAATCTTTTTGTGCTGCAAGGGCAAAAACTCAGCTGGTAAGCAACTTGAACAAACACATAAAACAGCTAATTTTCTAAGCATTCTGGATTACCAAGATTTTATTGTAATATTTGCAAGTATCAGTGTTTCTATGTGTGTTACATATTAAGCTATTTGCTACTCTTGAGAATGGGGTTTTCCATAGACGTTTCTTTGTAAGTCATTCTCACTTAATGTTTTCATATATCCCTCTTTCTTTGGAAAACAAAGGAGCGGGGCGCCTGCGTGGCTCAGTCATTAAGCATCTGCCTTCGGCTCAGGTCATGATCCCAGGGTCCTGGGATCAAGCCCCGCATTGGGCTCCCTGCTCGGCTGGAAGCCTGCTTCTCCCTCTCCCACTCTCCCGCTTGTGTTCCTGCTCTGGCTAACTCTCTCTCTCTGTCAAATAAATAAATAAAATCTTTAAAAAAAAAAAAAGAAAACAAAGGAACAATAGTCCAACTTAAAGATCCATTTTCTCTCTATATTTGTCCCTTCCTTGTCATTACTCTGTGAAAATATAATAATTCAGAAACTTTATAATAACAATACTATTTAATGTTTGAGGATCTGGTATTTTATAGTAGTCACATGGATTATTGGGTGGCTTTAACTTCAAATATTAGTTTACAAATTCCTGAAAATATTTTGAAAAATTGTCCTTTTATTATATTCATCAAAATGCTGCTCCAATTTATTAATTGGGACATTGGGCACTAGGCCAGTCCACAGATATGCTGTCAGGTCACCAGCATACCTAACATAAAACAGCAATAAAGCCACGGCTAAGTTTCCTTATTTTCTGATCACTTTAATATTTTGTATATTTTATATCATCAATTTCATTTTTTCATAGAATTCCATGACCCACTTATCCTTTAGAACACAAAATCCTTTTCAAATTTAAGTCCTGCTTTTATTTTTTTTTAAAGATTTTATTTATTTATTTGAGAGAGAGAGAGAGAGAGCACATGAGAGGGGGGAGGGTCAGAGGGAGAAGCAGACTCCCTGCTGAGCAGGGAGCCCGATGCGGGACTCGATCCAGGGACTCCAGGATCATGACCTGAGCCAAAGGCAGCCGCTTAACCAACTGAGCCACCCAGGCGCCCTAAGTCCTGCTTTTAAAAAGATGGGAATCAAATCAGTAGATGTCTTTTGTCCAACTTTGTATTTTAGAAAATTTCAGTGAATACCCACATACCTTTCACTTAGACCAAGGGTTGGCGAACTTTTTTTTTTTTAAAGATTTTATTTATTTATTTGACAGAACTTTTTGTGTAAAGAGCCAGATAGTAAACATTTTAGAATTTGCAAGCCATATGGTCACACTACTATCACACTGTTGCTCAAAAGCAGAAAGAAGTCTTATACATAAAGGAATAGGTGTGACTATATTCCAGTAAATCTTTATTTACAAAAATGGGCTGTCAGCAAGCTGCCAGCCATAGTTAGCCCACTTTAACCTAGACTCAGCAATTGCTAACATTTGCAATATTTGCTCACCATGTATTGTATATGCAGGTTTGATTTTGTTTGTTTTTTTCCCTGAGCCACCTGAAAATAAGTTGCAAACCTCAATACACAATTCCCAAGAACAAGGACACTCTGTTACTATCTCAGGGTTTAGATACCAATTATTATCAAGCAAGGTTCTAACAAACAAAACCAGTAGGAGATATATATGTTTATATGTTTATATTTGTATATTCACTTTAGGCATATTGTTAAAAAAAAACAAACAGTAAGTATTAGGTATGTGCCTTCCTGAGAAGTATTGTCTTCAAAACACATTTATGGAAAAGGAAATAACGACCCATGTGATTCATATGTATTTATGAAGCATACTTTATATGTCACCAGTGGGGGTAAACATAATTTTAATGATAGCTACATTTATTGAGGTTTTGGGGCCAGGTTCTGTGCTAATTGCTTTATATAATTTATCTCAATCTACACAGCAACTCTCTTGAGAAAATAAAGTCTTTATCCCAATTTTACAAATGAGAAATCTGGGCCTTGGAGAGGCGAAGCCACTTACCCGAGGGCATAGGGCTGGTAGAAGAGCCAGAATTAATGCCTGCAATAAAATGGATTGTTTTAGTTGTACTGGGGAGCGATTACAATGTAAAAATGATCTTAACTCATTACAAGAATTTCGTTTTTCATTAAAATAAAGTTACATATATTGAAGACAGTCAATATGAAGTCATGCAAGTTGGAACTGAAGGATTTAGGTTTTTAAATTCAGCTTTTTGGTTTCAAGTACTTAAGAGTAAACACCCAGCGCTAGTAACCTGACGCTAACATGAACTGCTAGAAGCCTGTCTAAACACAAATTCGTTTTATCTTTTCCTACCTTCCAGTTGTTTGCATTTAAATGAATGTTTTTCATATGCTTGCAAATTTGATTTCCTTAGAGGAAACTAGCTCCCTAGATTGTTGTGTATACTTAAGTCATGACCCTTTTGTTCTGGAGTTAGAATAAAAAAGATAAAAAAATGGGGGTGGGGGGACTCAGTTCCTGGTGTGTGATTAGCAGGCCCACTAGGAGGCTCCCATTCTCTGTACCTTCTAGGAAGGCCTTGCAGACCTGCTGCTGTTTAGCTTCCAGTAGTTTGGGATCGGGAACATTCCTGTCCTGGGAGATCAAGAACTTAACAGAGATGTCATTTGTAGAAGTTTAGCAGGATCGAATGACAACTGAAGTCATCAAAGTTTTCTTTGCTCTTTTAGGTACAAACATTGCAGATCTTTTAGGGGATGCTAGAGCAAAAAACTTTCTTAAAAATTCTTATCTGTTGGGCGCCTGGGTGGCTCAGTTGGTTAAGCGACTGCCTTCGGCTCAGGTCATGATCCTGGAGTCCCGGGATCCAGTCCCACATCGGGCTCCCTGCTCGGCAGGGAGTCTGCTTCTCCCTCTGACCCTCTTCCCTCTCGTGCTATCTCTCATTCTCTCTCAAATAAATAAATAAAATCCTTAAAAAAAAATTCTTATTTGTTTAGCTCGGCATCAGGGAAATCCAAATCAAAACCTCAATGAGATACCCCCTCACACCAGTCAGAATGGCTAAAATTAACAAGTCAGGAAACGACAGATGTTGGCGGGGATGTGGAGAAAGGGGAACCCTCCTACACTGTTGGTGGGAATGTAAGCTGGTGCAACCACTCTGGAAAACAGTATGGAGGTTCCTCAAAAAGTTGAAAATAGAGCTACCATATGATCCAGCAATTGCACTACTGGGTATTTACCCCAAAGATACAAATGTAGGGATCCAAAGGGGCACGTGCACCCCAATGTTTATAGCAGCAATGTCCACAATAGCCAAACTGTGGAAAGAGCCAAGATGTCCATCGACAGATGAATGGATAAAGAAGATGTGGTGTATATATACAATGGAATATTATGCAGCCATCAAAAGGAATGAGATCTTGCCATTTTCAACGGCGTGGATGGAACTGGAGGGTGTTATGCTGAGCGAAATAAGTCAATCAGAGAAAGACACGTATCATATGACCTCACTGATATGAGGAATTCTTAATCTCAGGAAACAAACTGAGGGTTGCTGGAGTGGTGGGGGTGGGACGGATGGGGTGGCTGGGTGATAGACATTGGGGAGGGTATGTGCTATGGTGAGGGCTGTGAATTGTGTAAGACTGTTGAATCACAGATCTGTACCTCTGAAACAAATAATACATTATATTTAAAAAAAAAGAAGAAGATAGCAGGAGGGGAAGAATGAAGGGGGGGAGTCGGAGGGGGAGACAAACCATGAGAGACTATGGACTCTGAGAAACAAACTGAGGGTTCTAGAGGGGAGGGGGGTGGAGGGATGGGTTAGCCTGGTGATGGGTATTAAAGAGGGCACGTTCTGCATGGAGCACTGGGTGTTATACACAAACAATGAATCATGGAACACTACATCAAAAACTAATGATGTAATGTATGGTGATTAACATAACATAATAATAAAAAAATTCTTATTTGTTTATAGTAGAGACCCTAGTAAAACCTTGGGCGAAAGAATGGATATTGTCTCATGGGGTTTTTTTTGTCCACGTCAACAGATGTGTTCCCATGCTTCAGTCACTGAGGTTCTGTTTTGTCTGATTTAACCCTCCTCTTAAGGGTACATTTCAATGTTATTTGACCAATGTGGGGAGAACTTCAAATATGCTTTGGAATAATCCACTGATCTGGAATTTTCCCCCTTATTTTTCAGTGATCCCGAGCAGCTGAAGAAGGAACTAAATGAACTAGTCAGTGCTATTGAAGAACATTTTTTCCAGCCACAAAAGTACAACCTGCAACCAAAGGCAGAGTAAAATATTCCAGCCTTGGGCATAATTACAATTAAGCAGTGTTTTTGAGGACCAAATGACTTAAACAATCGCTACAAGTATTTATATATTTTTTAATAGACCTACATTTCTTATGGTTCTATTTTTGACCTTTAAGATGAATAAAGAAAAGATGGCCAAAGCTAACAAACCAACATTCCTATTAAATGGTGGAGCCTGGGCATTATCTGAATTCAAAAATGAAAATTTTAAAAATAGCTAACTTTCTTTACAATAACATATTGTAATTAATATGCTTTAATTAGAATAAATAACAAATGTGTCTCCTCTATGATTCTTTTTATGCATAATTGAAATCGCCAGAAAGCCTATACAGTTCCTAAATTCTGGGCTGTCATGTTATATAGGATAGCCACTTTTTAGGTATATGTATGTTTACATTCTATCAGTTGTTTTAAGGTAAAATATATAAACAAATCAAATGCCGTGTTCATGTTTAGGGAACCTAAAGTGGAGGAATTTACAAGAATCTATAAAGTGGCCCAAAAGATACTTTAAAAAGATACATTTTTTGACCTAAAACTTTTTAGTTCTAATAATACATCATTATATATTGTATATATGCTAGGAAAAAACAGCCTAACCATCTTTGTTCAGTGCATTAACATTTATCTTTTTAAAGCTTGAATTAAAAAATTGACTATTTGAAACTGCAAAGTACTTTATTGTACAGTTGCTTGCTTTGGTAACAAGTTCATGTAATTTTTGGAACAGAGGCAGCAAGGACTATAAACATTAACTATATACCTGATTTGGGTTTTTTGCCTTGTTCATATGTGATTATAATCTAAAACCATTAGGTTGGGATGCCTGGGTCGCTCAGTTGTTTGGGCGTCTGCCTTCGGCTCAGGTCGTGATCCCAGAATCCTGGGATCAAGTCCTGCATTGGGCTCCTTGCTCAGCGGGAAGCCTGTTTCTCCCTCTCCTTCTGCTGCTCCCTCTGCTTGTGTTCCCTCTCTCTCTCTCTGACAAATAAATAAATAAATAAATAAAATCTTTAAAATAAAATGAAATAAAACCATTAGATTTCCTTTTCCAGATTTGTATTTAACCTGTGCCTCCTCACCTCCTCATAACCAGTGGCCTTAAAACCATCCAAAATGACTCCCTTTGAGTACCCATGAGTCAGGACCACACTGTTCTTTATGTACTTTATGTATTTTATGTGGTTTTTCTATTTTTCAAGCAAATGATTGCCTGTTGTTACTATTATTAACCTAGATGGTTACCAGCAGTTTCAGAACAACGAAAAATTACAATCTCATTGGCAATCATTTTTCTAAAGTAAAGGGAAAAAGTGTTTTTATATCTTAGTGATACATAGCTTGTGCCCTTTCAGAGAATCTTCCAAAGTGTTACGCTTTTTTTTTTTAAGATTTTATTTATTTGAGAGAGAGGGAGAGCGAGAGCAAGCACAAGAACGGGGGTGGGCAGAGGGAGAAGCAGGCTCCCCGCTGAGCAGGGAGCCCAACTGGGTACTTGATCCCAGGACACTGGGATCATGACCTGAGCTGAAGGCAGATGCTTAACCAACTGAGCCACCCAGGTGCCCCCCTTTCAGAGAACTTAAATCTATAATATTCGATATATTCTGTCAGCTGCTTCATTGGAGAAGCTGTATGTATTTTTGTTTTATGATGTTTTCTAGTCTCAAAGTGTACTCTAGAAATAAGAAATGTCAGCTCTGTATCCTCTCTGCAGATTTTGGAGCATATAAACTATGCCCCAGTTTGTTACTGGAAATATAAAGGTGGTGGTGATCCACCATGCTGTGATGATGCTCACAGTCTAACTGGAGGGCTAGTGAGTAACTGGAATGCTTACAAATTCTCTAATGGAGTTATCTGCAAAGTACTGAGGTTCAGAAGTATGAGAGAGGGATCCATCCTACCCAGAGAAAACCTCACGGAAGAGAGATGAATGACTGCTTTGCCTTTGGGGGTGAGTAGCTGCTGAAGATGAAGGAGAAGGGCTCCCAAGCATAGAGCACAACACCAACTAAAGTATAGAGGTGCTGGGGGATGTGTGTGGTTTTTTTTTTTTTTTTGGAGGGGGGCTGCTAAAAACATACCCCAGATATTAACTATAGGACATACCGGCACTTTTCTGCCATTCATGTGAGCAGGTGATTCAGTTGGACCTGGAGGAGATCCCCTAACTCTATTTATCACTTGTAGTTCTAAGAAATAGCACACCATGTATGCTCACTGAGTATTTTTTTGTGTGTTTTTATGGGATGGCAGGTAGCATAGTGTGTGGTGCATAAAGCTTGCAACATAAGACCCCTGGGTTCTAATCATGGTCTGCTGTGAACCATCTTTGTGACCTTGGTCAAGTCACTTAACTTCTCAAAGTCTCAATTTTGTTATTCTTTTAAAAGACCTTTTTTTTTTAAGAGCAGTTCTAGGCTCACAGCAAAAATGAGAGGAAGGTATAGAAATATCCTATATCCTCCCTGCTCCCCCACAGCAGTAGCCTCTCCCATGATCAACATCCCCACCAGAAGCGGTACCTTTGTTATAACGGATGAACCTACATTGACATATCACCCAAGCTGTGGAGACAAAAGATCATTGTTTGCCAAGGATTGGGGGGGGGGAGCGGCGCAGGGCGGAGAGCTGTGAATAGGTGGAGCACAGAGGATTTTTAGGAAAGTGAAAATACTCTATAGGATACTATAATGGTGAATACATGTCAGTATACATTTGTCCAAATCCATAGAATGTACAACACCAAGAGTGACCCCTCATGTAGACCATGAGCTTTGGGTGATAATTTTGTCAGTTTTTAAATTGAAAGATTTTGCTAAATGATCTCTGAGGTCACTTCATTCTTATGTGGAAAATACATAAAGGACATTATCAGCAACAATAAATCACTGGCGATTCTCTTTGGCAGAATGCTTAACTAGTCCTATCACAAGACCTAACACTGAAGATCAGGGGAAAAACACTTGGTACCGAAGAGGGGGTAGGCAGCCTGGTGTTCATATCTGGCCTGTCCTTGCAGCCTGAAGGGTGCGAGCTGAAACCAGGGACAAGCAAGGTGGAACCACATGGTCCGCAGTACTGGGAAATATTTTGCAGGGGAGTAAGGGGATGATCAGGACTGAGCACCCACAACCACGCCCTCTGTTTCTAGGAGCTACCCCTGCTTGGGGAAGGTGGTCCTACTTGCGTGGAGAGCTGGAACCGTTTTCTTTTGATGTTCCAAAAGAACAGATCCCTTTTAGTCTGAAAGACTGCCTTGCAGGAGAAAATGCAGGCCAACTTTGTATTTTCTTTGTGGTCTATGAAATAACAGCTGTTACTCTTTAAGAAAAAAATGGGAGTACCTTTAGTTTATCTATCTCATCAGTGTACCTCAATCATCATGCTATCATGGGAAAGTGTTGTTATTTCATGACATTGGAAACTCTTGGCTTTAAAAATAACTGCTTTGGGGCACCCGGCTGGCTCAATCAGAAAAGCAAGTGACTCTTGATCTTGAGGTCTTAGGTTCAAGCCCCACATTGGGTGTAGAGATTACTAAAAAATAATAATAAATGAACCTTAAAAAAATAAATGAAAATAAATGCTTTAAGTGATGGAACAAACACGTATGTCCTACTTTGGAGGGATTTTGAAAGGATGGCATCTAAATCATATTTATAATTTCTTCATTCTAAAAGACCAAATCCGGGGCGCCTGGGTGGCTCAGTCATTAAGCGTCTGCCTTCGACTCGGGTCATGATCCCAGGGTCCTGGGATCAAGTCCCACATGGGGTTCCCTGCTCAGCGGAGAGCCTGCTTTTCCCTCTCCCACTCCCCCTGCTTGTGTTCCCTCTCTCCCTGTGTCTCTGTCAAATAAATAAATAAAATCTTAAAAAAAAAAGACCAAGTCCTATTTGTGCATTCGTTCATATGTTCACTGAGTCCTGTTGGAATCCTGATACGAGCCAGCCACTTCTCTAGATGGTGGTAATAACCTGCTGTCCTGCTCTCAGAGTCAGCCTAGCAGGGGAAATACACACGCACAGCGCACAGTGGTACAAGTGGTCCTGCTATCCTGGACTGCCCCAACTGTGGGCAAGCACACATTGTTCCAAATGTGATGCCCCCTTTTGGACTCATCTTTTTCGAGATGACCAAATTCAAATCCCTAACTTTTTTTAAAGATTTTATTTTTGATGGGGGGGAGCACGAGCGGGGGGGGCGGGGTGCGGGTGCAGAGGGAGAAGCAGACTCCCCACCGAGCAGGGAGCCCGATGTGGGGCTTGATCCCAGGACCCTGAGATCATGACCTGAGCTGAAATCAAGAGTCAGCCGCTCAACAGACTGAGCCACCCAGGCGCCCAAATCCCCAACATTTTTGTTCAAAACAATTTGACTCTGGGAGGCTCTCTGCAGGTCCTTTCTGTGCATTGTCCCTTCGTTCCGTCCTTGCTCCAAGCAGATTTGTGTAGAACAACCACTGAAAGCAAGATGTCACACTCCAAGGCAGGGGACAGAAAGTGGAAGGTACCATCACTCCCCTTGACTTCACGTAAGCAGAGTGCAGTAACTACTGGGATTCACTGGAGGAAAAAGGCAGCTAGCTGTCTGGAGAGGTGAGAGCCTCTGGCTGCCCCGCCAGCACGAGCGTGTGGGCACCAGGAGGGAGAGCAGTGTTGGGGGGCCAGGTTCCTTTCTCCCTGGCTCCCCTCTGTCAGTCCTTGAAAATACACAGGGAAGAACAGAGCTGTTTCTCTGTCTCTTCCTGTTCGGGTCCAGTTAAATCAGCATCAGTGTTTGGTACAGAAGGCAGTTGGGTACTCGGACCAAAGAGCCAGTTCCAGGTCTAAATAGCTCTTGAAACCATTTCAAAATAGCACTGTGAAACTGCTAGAAGGAAGTTGGGGTTGCAGTTCAGAGATGATGAGCCTGATTGAGTCCTTAAATTACATTGTTCGGAATTATTTGATTGTAACGGGAAAAAAAAACTATTTTAAGAGATGCCTGGGTGGCTCAGTCCATTAAGCGTCTGCCTTCACCTCGGGTCATGATCCCAGGGTCCTGGGACTGAGTCCCGCTTTGGGCTCCCTGCTCAGCGGGGAGTCTGCTTTTCCCGCTGCCTGCCACTCCCCCTGCTTGTGCTCGCTGTCAGATAAATAAAATCTTTAAAAAAAATTTTTTTTTTTTTTTTTTTTTTTTTTTACAGAGTGAAATGCAGCTCATCTGTCTGGTAAGTACTCCTATAATGGAGTAAAACAAATGTAAACTTTAGGTGGAGGCTGGGGCTAATTATCTGCTTTGCTGGTTCAGCAGGTTTCCTTTTTTTTTTTTTTTTCTTTTCCTTCTGAACCCTAAGGTGGCTCATTCCCTAAGGTGTAATCATTGACTCTGTGCATTCTGAAAGGTTCTCTCTGCTCACAGCTGTAATTGTCCTAAGTATAGGACTCCAGACCTCTTCCTCTTCCTAGCTTCCAACCCTAGGTTACCACCTGCCTACTGAGACTTTCCTACTCGGATGTCTCAAATTGTATTCAGTGCAGCTCAGCCCCACATCCGTTTTCCCCACTCAGTTCACCAGCTGCTCTCCCTCCAATCCACTCTGTGCACCTTCACTTCAAACATCTGCCCAGAATCTTCGGTGACTTTAATGTCTGACTGTAACCTAATCTTTTTTCTAAAAACTTATTATGGAGAATTCCAACACATATAAAGCCAAGGGGCATCTGGGTGACTCAGTCAGTTAAGATTCTGCCTGCAGCTCAGGTCATGATCCCAGGATGGTGGGACTGAGCCCCGCATCAGGCTCCTTGCTTGGCGAGGACTCTGCTTCTCCCTCTCCCTCTGCCCCTCCTCCCAGCTCGTGCTCTCTCTGGCGCTGCTCTCTCTCTCAAATAAATAAAATCTTTAAAATACTTTTTAAAAAAAGAATAGTACAGTGGATCTCTGACTATCCATCACCCAGCTCCACTCACAGCCCGTCCTCCATTCGTAGCCAATCGGTTTACATCCATATCCCCCTCATGTCCCATCTTGCTATGCAACAATTCTGAAGCAAATCCCAGACCTGTCCTTGCATCTGTAAATATTTCAGTATGTATCCATAAAAGATGGGACTTATTTACACCCATCACTATATTATTGTCATACCTACAAATGCTCACAGTTCCTTAATATCCTCAATTATCTGGTCAGTTTGCCAATTTCTCTACACTTTGCTTGAACCAGGGCTCCAGTTAGTGTTCATTCATTGAATTCGGTTGATGGGTCTCTTCAATCTTTTAATCTATAAATTCTTGAACTCTTTTTTCTCCCTTTTTATAGTTTGTTCCCAATGACCAAATCATCTGTTCTGTAGGGTTTCCCACACTTTGGATTTTACTAATTGCCTGCTCATGGTATATTTAACATATTTCTCTGTGCCTTCCATTTTCTGTGAAGTGGTACAGAAGATGGAGAGACATGATCTGATTCAGACTTGATTTTTTGGCAAGAATACTTGATAGAAGTGGAGGAGGGGGTGCCATCTTGGTCTTCCAAGTGCCGTGGATTGGTTATCACCGGCCACTTTACCTACTCCTGCTCTGCCCTGCATAACACAAGTAATCAGGTAAATGGCAAAAGGGTTCAGTTAAGAGGGATGAGTTAATGTATCCAGTGTCACACAGAATGCCACAAGACTGGTGGAGGCCGGTCTCCCACGGAAGAAGCAGGAGAAACCGATAAGCAATTTCAGGTGGGATTTGGAGCTTATGTCAGTCTTAATGAGAGAGTGCTGCCTTCAGTTCTCTTGGGCTCCATTGGCACAAAGAAAGTGATTTGTCATAGCTTCAGGATTTTAGTAATTTCTTTTTTTTTTTTTTTTGAGTAAACTCTGTGCCCTATGTAGGGCTCAAACTCAAGGGTTGCATGCTTTATTTACCAGCTGAGTCAGCCAGGCGCCCTTTAGTGATTTCTCTTAATAGATTACTTGCCTGTTATAAAAACAAAATTACATTTTTGTACTGAGTTATGAAGACCAACAAAGAAAGGGAGCAATGTGAAGGGAGTGTAGGAATCCAAGAAGAGATTTGATGACTTCAACCAGCCACATGGTGGATGGAACCACAAATCAGGAAATATGATAATCTTCTTCAGATGGTGTATACTTTGCTGTGCAACCAAAATTACAACCACGATCTTTGCGAATAAGATAGCAAGAGATTTAAATGAGCATGGTCTCATTTGGGATCTATGTCCTATGTCTGTTCAGAGAGTCTGTGTTTAGCAGCTTCTGTGGAAAGGATGCTGGACCAAAAGCTGTTAAATTGTACGATGCCATATGAAATCTGCCCTGGAGTATACATCTGTGTAGCAAGCAACAAAAATCAATCTCACAAAGTAAGACAAAAAAAAAAAAAAAATCCTGAAGGCAGTCTGTGAAGTCACAGAGTTTGGCCAATGTTGCGCTCTATCATCAATAACACAAATAAGATTGAAGGGTTGTTCTGCTTTGAGAATTGCCAGTTACCATGCAAGCTAGAGGCAGGCTAATGAGTGGACACCTAAAAGAAGAGAGAAATATAGTTGCAGTTGAATGGACTGATCTTGTGGATGAAACAGACCCTGAGCTTGTGGCCAAAGTATACGTCTTATGTGGGAGAATGTTGACTATCACAATGATGAAAGAAATATTGAACAGACCATTTCTGAATTTAGAAACTCAAAAGGATAAAGTTGAAATATGCGTTTGCTGACAAACGGTAGAACAAGAGACACATTGTTCTGCCTCTGCTTTTCAGTCCCTTGGAAGAAGGACATTTAAGTTGTTTCCAATTCTTTGCTCATATAACAGCAATGAATAGCATTGTCTATATGCTATTTTCCCCTCTCATTCTACTATAGGACAAATGCTATTTTAACAGCTAAAACATCTCCTTGTTGAAAGAGTGACATGAGGGGCGCCTGGGTGGTTCAGTTGGTTAAGCGCCTGGCTCTTGATTTCGGCTCAGGGCATGATCTCAGTGTCGTGAGATTGAGCCCTGTGTTGGACTCAAGGCTGGGTGTGGAGCCTGCTTAAGATTCTCTTCCTGTGCCCCTCCACCCCCAGCCCCACATGCATGTGTGCTCTCTCTTTCTCTCTAGTAGGAAGGAAGGAAGGAAGGAAGGAAGAGTGACGTGATCTGATCTTTGTGAGAACACTTTATAAATTGCAAAGTATTAAGTATTACTGTCATTGGATAAATGAACATATGAGATTTATAAACTACGTTTCATAATTCCCCCATTTAGTGTTTGTAGGTCTGTTTTAGAAAATCACTTATCTTTTTGCTGCCTTCATTTCCCCAGATATCGCCAGTAATTTTTAAAGAGAAAAAAAAAAAATCAATATATCTTCACCTACTACAACCTACCGGGGTTAAGGTTATGAACTCCGTAGCAACAACCTGAGTTTCGATCCCAACCCCACTGCTTCCTAACTGTGAGATGCTTCTTAACATCACTAACCTCAATTCCCTTATCTATAAGGGGGATGAAACCAAATTATTTTTCAAAGTCACTGTTAACATTTTTCAATTGTCTAGGTCATACAGGACACTCCTGGGTGACTAGGGAGAAACTGAAGTTTTCAGTAGAAATGTATTAACTACTGGAGAAGCCCCACAAAAGACATTAGGCCCCATGGATTGACATGCCGATGTACCCACTACTGCTCTTGCCTAGAAGAAAAGTTCGCCTGGGGAAATGAGACTCACACAGGACCTAGGGAAGTGTTGGAAGAAAACATGGGATTAATTCTTTTTCAACCTCAGAGTGAGAAAGGCCTTTCTAAGACTCATGTTAAAAGAAAGGATTGAAAGCTGCCCACGTGAAATAAAATCTGTGACAAACTGGGCAAAAATGTTTGCAATTTCTATCACAAAGGGCTTCTCTCCCTCATGTACAAAGAGCCCCCAGATATCAGTAACAAAAAAGATCAACAATCTAATAGAGACAAGAGCAAATGATGTGGAAAGATAGTTCACAGAAAAGGAAACATGGCTCTTAAGTTCATTTTTTTTAAAAAGGCTCAAGATAGTTTGTCTTAACCTGTTTCCTGTGCCATTTTAGCTGTATATTAAATTCCTTGTGTATGTGTGTGCATGTGTGTGCGTGTGTGTGGTTACTCTTAAAATCTTAACATGTATATTTCCTTAAACATGTCTACCACCCAAATGATACAGAGAATTTAATTTTTGCTTAGGTAATATATTCCAATGGAAGAAAATTCAAAGGTATAAAAGGGTATACAGAGATTGAAATGTCTTGTCTACCAGGACTCCTGGTCAGTCAATTCCTATGCATGAAGGCAATCACTTTTGCCAGTTTCAAGTTTATTCTTCTAGAGATCTTATATATAAAACAATTATGTGATGGATTCTTTTGTTTTGACTTCCTTTATCCAAATGGTAGGACACTGTACACTCTGTTCTGCATTTTTTTTTTCACTGAGCAATTGTGAAAGTGTTTTTTTTTTTAAGTATGCTCTATATCCAATATGGGGCTTGAACCCACAACCCCAAGATCAAAAGTAGTATGCTCTACCAACGGAGCCAGCCAGGCGCCCCTGTGAAAGTGTTTTAATGTTTGCAATTATTCATTCTTCCCCTGTAGATGGAATGTATGAGAAATCCATGTTCATTGTTATAACCAACTGACATGTTGTAATTGTTAATGCAGAAAAATCTGACTTATACAGAAATATATTTATTCTATATGGTATTCAAAAATGTATTTCATTCATCTTCATGGCCAAATAGTATTTCAATGTATGGATGAATATTGAGGTTGTTTCTAATTTGTGCTGTTTCAAATAATGCAGTAGTGAATAACCTTGTCATGTAACATTTTGTGTGTATGTCTACAGTAGAACCCACCTAATTTTCAAAACCTATCAAAATAATTATTATTGAAAATTAATGCTTACATAGATTCACTAACCTGTTTGCTATTATGAGTCATGCATCCTACCCCTTCTTGCTGAAGCACATATTTTACTTTTTTTTTGGTAAAGATTTATTTATTTATTTGAGTGTGGGAGGGGCAGAGGGAGAGGGAGAGAGAAACTTAAGCAGACTCTGTGCTGAGCGCAGAGCCTGCAAGGTGGGGTTCAATGTGGGGCTGGATCCCACGACCCCAAGATCACTACCTGAGCTGAAACTGAGAGTGGAGAGTTGGACGACCCACTGACTGCGCCACCCAGGTGCCCCTGAAGCACATATTTTAGAGGTTGTTTTAGTCTTGACCTGGAAATATCTTTAGTCAGCCTTATTTGTTAATAATAGTTCTGCAAGGTACAGAACTCTAAGTTGATGTATATTTTCCCTGGCACTTCGAAGTCACTGAATTATATTTTGGAACTTTTTGTTTGTTAATTTAGCTGTAATCCCTTTGTAGATAACTTTTCCCCCTTTTCTCTGACTTTTTTAAAAGCATTTTTATTAAAGTGTAATATACATACAAGAAAATGCACAAAATCTTAAGTGTACAGTTCAGTGACCTCTTACATATGTACACAACAATGCAACCATGAAGGTGTAAAACACATCCGGTATCTCAAAGAGTACCTGAGTGCCCTTTTCAGCTGGAACCTTCCCTCACCCTCCAGAGATAACCGCTGTTCTAACAGCTAACATCATAGATTAGTTTTGCCTGTTCACCCACTTCATGGAGGTGAGGCAGTACCTTTTGCTCACTATTGATTGCTTGCAAGACTTTGTTTTGTGCTTGGTGATTTGTAGTTTCATTATGAATTTAGAAACACATGTATTGTTTTCCATTTCTTTATGTCTGTGCTGCTGTCTCAGCCATTTCCTCAGAGCTGTCTTCCAGATCACTAACCTGTTAGCTTTCTCTAATTGGACATTTAACCTTTACTTGGAGTTTTAGTTTTCAATTGTTTTTTTTCCCTAGAAGTTCTATTTGATCTAGTTTTCAAAACCTTCCTTTTCTTTATTATTCCATTCTATACCATTCCATTCTCTTGGTTCCCATTTTTGCTTTTTGAGTTTTTGAAAATAAATTTTAATATGCTTGTTTCAGCTTATACTATAATCTAAAATTCTAATGATATTTCTTCAGTTTGCTGTATGTATTGACTGTCTCTTGCAGTGGATGTTTTCCTAGTGTTTTGTGAATGTGCTTGTTATTTTCAACAAAAGTTTATTTTTTGTTTTTTGTTTTGTTTTGTCCCTTGTGCCCTACTTCGTACAAATGTGATTACAAGGCTATTCTGTATTTACTTCTGCAAAATCCCAGGGGGTTCTCTGTTTTGTTGCTATTGTTGCTGCTGTTATTTTGTTTGCTTTTTAATTTGTTGTTGATTTCCAGTTTCTCTTTATTTTTTATTCTTTTTAAAGCTTTTATTTATTTGACAGAGAGAGACACAGTGAGAGAGGGAACACAAGCAGGGGGAGTGGGAGAGAGAAGCAGGCTTCCCGCCAAGCTGGGAGCCCGATGCGGGGCTTGATCCCAGGACCCTGAGATCATGACCTGAGCCGAAGGCAGATGCTTAACAACTGAGACACCCAGGCACCCCTATTTTTTTATTCTTATGAGATTTTATTTTTAAGTAATCTTTACACCCAATGTGGGGCTCGAACCTACAACCCTGAGATCAACAGTCACATGCTCCACTGACTGAGCCAGTCAGGTGCCCCCATGCCTTCTCTTTAAACTGTAAATTGCTGGGCACCTGGGTGGCTCAGTCGGTTAAGCATCTGCCTTCAGTTCAGGTCATGATGCTGGAGTCCCAGAATCGAGTCCCACATCGGGCTCCCTGCTCAGCAGGGAGTCTGCTTCTCCCTCTGCCCCTCACCCTGCTCATGCTCTCTCTCTCAAATAAATAAATTAAATTAAATTAACTGTTAATTGCTTTGCATGCCTACAATTACAGTTACTAATTAGTTACATTGTTTATATGTGGTTGTAAAGAGTATTTTTCTGTTGTTTGTTTTTAAGAGTACTTTTTTGTTTTTCTTTTTTAAAGATTTTATTTATTTGAGAGACAGAGCATGAGCCAGGGGGTGGGGCAGAGGGAGAGAGAGAGAGAGAGAGAGAGAGAGAGAGAGAAGCAGACTCCCCAGGGAGCAGGGAGCCTGATCCAGGACTCGATCCCAGGACTCTGGGATCATGACCTGAGCTGAAGGCAGACGCTTAACCTACTGAGCCACCCAGGCGCCCTAAGAGTACATTTTTAAATGATTTGGATAAATTTATATCTAACAGCAGTCTATCCAAACAACTATACAAATTGATTTTAAAATTCATATGGAAGAATAAAGGGCCACAAGAAGCAAAGTAATACTGAAGAAGCATAGATATTGGGGGACAATACTCCATTGGTCTCTTGCATGTCTGCACATCGAAGCACAGGCACTGATTTTTTTTTTTTTTTTGGACTGTCTTCAAGGGTGTTTGTATAGCAAATAGCTTAGGAAGATAGAGATAATATCTCCCTCCAGGGCAGAGGGCAGATTTGTTGGATGTACAGGATATTTAAGAAATGTCTCTCTCTGGGTTAAGGGAAGGGCAGGTTTGCTAGCACCCCCTTCAAAAGTCCAGGGTTTCCTTTTTTTTTTTAATATTTTACTTTTAAGTAATCTCTACACCTAATGTGGGACTCGAACTTACAATGCCGAGAACAAGAGTTGCATGCTCCACTGACTGAGCCCACCAGATGCCCCAAGTTTGGGGTCTCCTAATCTTGGGTTCCTCAGTGTGATGTGTGCAGCCTTGATTTCAGCTCTTCTGTGTCCCACGTGGGACTTGGAAACAAGGGTAGCTGAGGGGACATGCAACTTCCACGGTCTGCTGCACCGTAAGCATGAAATAAAGTCCTTTGCTCCTGCCACAACAGCCTCTCAAGTCTTCTGCTCACATCCATGGAACAGCAACTGGCTGACTCGTTCACTTGCAGATGAGATAAATTCTCAGACTCTCCAGTTCTTAACAACAAGAAGAGAGGAATGGTACTACCAAATGTTAAAATTTATTATAAAGATATATTAAATAAATTTGGCAGAGAGATAGACAAACAAACCAATGGAAGAAAAGAACAAATAAGCACATGTATGTAGAAGAAATTGGTATATGACCAACATGGCATCCTAAGTCTGTAGGGAAAGAACTTTTGGGTAAAAAATTCTGGAACAATTAGCTATCCAAATGGAAAAGCTAAAATGAGATCCTCACCTCAAACCATATCCAAAACCATTTCAAAAAGTAAATTGCAGTTGGATTTAAAAATCTAATTGTGAACACTTTAAGCACTTTAGAAGAAAGTGTAGGAGATGTCTCTATTATATCAGGGTAGAGGAGGATTTCTTAATCCAGACAAAAAGCTGGAGCCATTAAGCAAAAGAGCCAACCACATTAGGATTTAAAACTTTGGTATAGGGGTGCCTGGGTGGCTTAGGTTATGATCCTGGAGTCCTGGAATTAAGTCCCGCATCAGGCTCCCTAATCAGCAGGGAGACTGCTTCTCCCTCTGCCCCTCCCCCTGCTCGTACTCACTCTCTCTCTCTCAGATAAATAAATAAAATCTTCAAAAAAATAGAGTTAAAAGACAACATACAATCTGGGAGAAGATATTCACAACTCTTCTAACAATATTATTGATGAATTTTTATGTGACTTTTATTAGCTTTGGATTCCTGTACCAATTTGCAAGCATAAATTCACACTTCTGCTGTGGGACTCAGGCTTGGAGTTGTGATTTCTGGTCATGAACTCACTCTCCTCACCTCTGCCCCTCCCTGTCTCCTCAGCCCCCGCCCCACCCAGCATGTCAAGCAGACTACAAGTGCCCCTGATTCTGGACCAGGAGTACCTTTGTTTCTAATTCCCTTTCACAGAGTTGCAGTCCTTTCAGATTTCTTGGACACTAAGGGATAAGATAGGACACCATGAATAAGAATAGGAGATTTGAAAAAAGAATCCAATAGACCTTTCTTGGGGCGCCTGCCTGGCTCAGTCCATATAACTCTTGATCTCAGGGTCATGAGTTTGAGCCCCATGTTGGGTGTAGAGATTACTTAAATAAAAAGTTTTTAAAAAATAGAAATTTTGGGGGGGGTGAGGGGGACAAAAACAATGGAGTCAGTTCTAACTCCCTGCCTTCTATCACCCTCACCCCGGGGCCATATTTCAAGTGTGTATGCGTTTGCGTGTGTGTGTGTGTGTGTGTGTGTGTGTGTGTGTGTGTGAGTGTGTGTGAAAGAGAGAGAGAGAGAGAGAGAGAGAGCGCACACGCCAAGGTCTCCAACTCCTAGCTCTTGAGGCCCTAATTTGTCTCATACCTCCCCGAGGCCATGGATGCTCCAGCCACTGCTTTTCTGCTCTTCCCAGTTCACCTAGGAAACTTTTTCAATACCTAGGCAGCTTTTTTTTCTTTCTCTGGAGTTCAACTCTGTATTTTAAAACTTATTTAAAAAATATTTTATCTAGCACTCATATCCATTTCAATTGCGAGCCTTCTTCACACCTGCACAGCCCATGTGTGGCCGGGACTGCCTCACTCCTGACGTCCGGTCCCACACACCCTGCCGGCTCGGGGCAAAATGCCATCTGGGGGGCACAGGGCTTGAAAGAATTTTGGAAAGATTGTTAAATCATTATTGTTCAATTTTAACTTGAAAAAAAATGTTACTGGCTTTGGAGAAGCTTGCCTGGCAAAACCTTGGCCATTTAGAAGAGAAAATAATGTCAAGCCTTTTTTTTTCCCCCAGCGATCACTATACTGTTTCTGAAGCAGCACAGCAGCTGAATTCCTGAAGAATCCCTGAATACCTGAGGAACTCCAAAAAGATTGGCATTTGCTTAATCCTCACCTGAAAGAAATAGTCTAAGATTTGCATCCCGTTCTCCCTAGAGAGATAGAAGACTGATGCGATCCACAGAAGAAGGAAAAGAAGAGAAATTGCAACCCTAAGTAATAATGATCATTGTATACTTTACTACATACTAGATTCTGGTCTAAAGTATTTTACCTTTACTAATTTGCTTATCCCATTGACAACGTCGTAAGGTCAGTACTATTACTTGTATCCCTGTCTTATGGATGAGGACACTGAGAAGCCACAGAAGTCAGTGAAGTAATTTGCCTACATTTACAAAGCTAGGAAGTGATCCTTGGCCATCTAATGCTGGTCGGTGTGAGGGGTATGGGGTCTTCCTTCAAAGGAGCATCCAAACCTAAAGGAGCTCCTGGGGTTCTGGAGAGTAAAGAGGAATTTAACACAGATTTGTGAAGGGAGTCTTGTCATGAGTTATAGGAAGATGTGAACTGTGATGATTAGTTGGTGAGGTTGGGTCCAGGTGTGATTTGGCAGCATGCCCAGTATAACTAGAATTTCGAAGCTCTAGATGGGTAACAAGACACTAAGAAAATACTGGCCACTCAGAAGAAACTCTCTGGATTCTGACAGCATCTATAGGTGTTATCCTAACACACAGTGTGTTAATCTTGGAGAACTTGTGGAATATGGGACAATTGCCAGGAAACGTACATTTGGAAAACATTACTCACTTGTATAAATTAGCTTTTGCTGCGTAAGAACCAACCCCTCCCCCCCCATATGAGTGACTTAAGGCAATAGACATTTAATTAGCACAGCCAGTGGGATTGGCCATGTGGGCTGGGCTCAGATAGGCAGTTCTCAGATAAGGCAACCCTTTAGGCAGGGTTGGCTGGACTTGGTTGAGGCTCACTCCTGTGTTTGCAGGGCGAGTGGATAAGAGATGAATAAAAGGATTACCAAAAGGTACTGGGGCCTAGTTAAGGTTGAGTAACTTGGAATGGTATGGAAACCTAATAGTTTTTTTACTTTTTCTTCTTTCCTTTCTTTTTTTTTTTTTTAAAGAGCGAGAGAGGGAACACAAGCAAGGCGAGAGGGAGAGGGAGAAGCAGGCTTCCCGCCGAGCAGGGAGCCCGATGCGGAGCTCGATCCCAGGACCCCGGGAGCATGACCTGAGCCGAAGGCAGACACTTAACGACTGAGCCACCCAGGAGCCCCTCTTCTTTCCTTTCTTCCTTCCCTCTTTGCTTTCATCTTCTCCTCTTTTCTTCCTTTCCGTTTTCATCAAATTCTAATTTAATATTCAGGAACAAGGCTGACTTGCTCCTACAGATGAGATAGCCCAAAATAAAGAGCAGAGATAAAACTTAGGCTTTTCCCATTATAAAATAATGCACATTTATTGTAGATAATTAGAAAAATATAAAAATATAATAGTTCGACAAAAAGAATCACCCTTGTTCCCACCAGTAGAGTCGATATTAAAGAAGTAGGAAGTGCTTCTGACAAGCTGGGGTATCTTCTTAGGGGAGAATAAGTCTGTTCCAAACCACTTTTCCAAAATAATGCTTTAGTAAGAACTCTTGAAAAGTCCAGTTGACAGGCAACATTCTATGTAAACACTTTTAGTTTGCCTGGTTCCCATGATGCAGCAGCTACTGTATCATAAAAACTCGACAGAGTTCCTGACACCAGTCTAGCCTTCTCTCCTTAAGATTTTATTTATTTATTTATTTATTTGAGAGAGAAAGAGGGCGTGAGTGGGGGAGAGGGCAGAGGGAGAGGGATAAGCAGACTCTCCACTGAACAGAGAGCCTGATGCGGGGCTCCATCCCAGGGTCCTGAGATCATGACCTGAGCCGAAGGCAGACACTGAACTGACTGAGCCCCCCAGGCGCCCCTCTAGCCTTCTCTTAAAGGAGTAGCAGAATAGGCAGCATGGATAGGGACAGACTTGCAAATGGCACTTAGAATTCCTCTCTCCTTACTGAGTCACTTCGCTTCAATTTAGCCTCTTGTCTTCTCAACCCTATTACAATTGTGTTCTCAGGGTGCCTGGCTGGCTTAGTCGGTGGAGTGCACGACTCTTGGTCTCAGGGCTGTGAATTTGAGCCCTACACTGGGTGTAGAGATTACTTAAAGATTTACAAATCTTTAAGAAAAAAAAATGTGCTCTCAAAGATGAGGGTCTTCTCATTGTCCGATTTCCCCAGCCCACAATTCTCCTTGACTTCTCAGGACCTCTTAACCTGAGATCAAAGATTCTCTGGTGGCTCTAGGCATAGAATACAGAGATTTTTTTAGAAAGTTACTTCTAGCAGTTCTAATCAAAATTTAGATTTTCCTTCAATTATAAATGCAGTCAACACAACCACAAAAGTTGATCAGTTCTCATGAATTTGTCATCAGTAGAAGTCACAGATTTTCACGTCACATTTCCATTGTCACAGGTATCTCAGAATATCATATATACTTATCAGGACCTCAAATCATGGTTGTTATTAGACCTATGGCCAGATCTTGTTACTTCATGTTATTAACGAAGCATCTATTAACCCTTATGGGATGTGTGGTTTGCAAATGTTTTCTCCCATGCCTTTTCATTTTGTTGCTGGTTCCCCTTGCTGTTCAGAAGCTTTTGAGTTTGATGAAGTCGTTTTTATGTCTTAAGTGATTGGGAAAAAAATTTAAAAATAAAACAATATTTCATTACATGCCAAAATTTGTGAAACTTATGCTTCAGCATCCATCGTCGCTAAAACACAGCTGTACTCATTTGTGTATGTGCTGTTTATGGTGACTTTTGCACTATAGTGACAGAACTCAAAGTCAAAACAGAGACCGAATGGCCTGCAAAGGCTGAAATATTTACTAAATGGGCCAATGTTTGTTGATCCTGAATTAGAAGTGCATTAACAGTGTTGAGGACAGGGACAATGTCTCATCTGTCTTTCCATCATTTCCATGCCTAGCTCAAGCCCGTAGAAAGAACTGCTGATCAACAAAACTCTACTGGTCAAAAGATTCTACTAAGCCACTTGTAGTACATACCTGCCAGTTTAGGAAGCTGGGTATTTTAAATCTTAGTTTTTTCTTAATCTTTTCATCTTTTTTTAAAAGATTTTATTTTATTTATTTGAGAAAGAGAGAGAGAGTGAGAGAGAGAGAGCACAAGAGGGGGTAGGGTCAGAGGGAGAAGCAGACTCCCTGCTGAGCAGGGAGCCCGATGCGGGACTCGAATCCAGGACCCAGGGATCGTGACCTGAGCCGAAGGCAGACACTTAACCATCTGAGCCACCCAGGCGCCCCTTAATCTTTTCATCTTAATTTTTCTCTAAGCTTCAAATTCAAAAACTCACGTTCCTTTCCCTTGAATAACAGGAGAACTTCAGCTTACGTTTTATATTTAGCAACAGGAAAATGAGAAGAGGGCCGAATGTCTCTAGCTCAGCTTTACTGTTAAAGGAAATTACTAAGTAATGAAGCGAGCTCTCACTCTATGCTGTTGCACAATGTGAATTATTATGCAATAGAAATAGTGACCAAAAGGAGACTACCATGCAGCCCATTTCTTCAATATGTGCTGATCAGGGAAACTTGATTCTGTTCAGTGGATGCTCCCTCAAGCTAAAGGGCCAGAGCAGCCTTGTGGAAGCACAGCCCTCCTACAGAACACCTTGCAACAAGGAAGGTTATTCTGAAAGCCAAGAAAATAACCAGAATCTCCTGATGTCTCCTTAAAAACAAGAGCAAAAACAAACCCTCTGCACGATACCATCCTCAAAAACAGTAGTTTTAAAAGGTGGTAATACAGTATAGAGGAAAAGAATTAGGCTTGGAGGGAGAATATTTAGGTTAAAATTCCAATCCCCTTCCCCTCCCCCCGCCAAGTTTTTCTGTCAATGAGGGAAAGGTAGAAAATAACACCCGAGTGCTACTGAGAGGATTAAGTAAAATGAGACACATCAATTACAAAGCACTGTAAACTTGCAGATAACATTCAGGGTGGTGATGAATGAGAGCATTTGGTGCAGTGTGGAGCTGGGACGCTAAGCAGGTGCAGGTTGATTCTTTGCTTTGTATAAGCCTCTTCCTTCCTTCCTTCCTTCCTCCTTCCTTCCTTCCTTCCTGTCTGCCCCATCCAAGAAATGATTGAAGGTGTCTTTTTTTTCTACATTCATAAAACCTTTGGGATTAAAAAAAAGTTTATTTATTTGAGAAAGTGAGAGAGAGCATGACGGAGGTGGGGGTGGGGCGGACAGATGGAGAAGCAGCAGCAGGCTCCCCACTGAGCAGGGAACCCAATGGAGGGACTCAATCCCAGGACCCCAGGATCATGACCTGAGCTGAAGGCAGATGTTTAACCGACTGAGCCACCGAGGCATCCCAAACCCTTGGGATTTTTATTTATTTTTTAAGTAATCTCCACACTCAATGTGGGGCTGGAACTCATGACCCTGAAATCAAGAGTCACATGCTCTATTGACTGAGCCAGCCAGGCACCCCTTAAAGGTGTGTTCAATGCATACAAGGCAACAAAAAAAGAAAATTAAAAACAAGGGAACAAGAAAATAGGACTAAAGGACGAGAAAATAGGTGAGGCTGAATGAAGCTAGGAGTAAGGGAGAAAACCAGTGTTTCTTAGACTTTGGATTTTCTGAACCAGTAAAATTTTCCAAAACACTAGGAAATGACAGAAGTGAGCCAGCATATTCTTTTTGCCAGGTAAAGGCATTCACAAACAAAAATAAAACAAGCCGACAAAGACTCCTACCACTCTCACCATCATTTCATAAAAGAAAGACTCTTTTGTTAATACCTACAACGTGGGAATAACGTGATTTCAGAATACGAGATAGTCTAATTCAGTTTTGTGAGATTATACCTTACATTGTTATTTATATTTTTGTCTTGGATGGATGAAAACACACAAGCTGGCAAAAGCTTAGAAAGGGCATCTGTGAATCAATGACTTCATATACAAAATGACCTCGATACTTGTCAAGAAACGGATCCTAAATCCCACCCGTGAACCCATTAATTAGTGCAAGGAGGAAGACAAATCCAGTTGCCAAGAAAAGTTATTCCTTGTAGAACCCTAAAAGAATTGTTCTCTCCTTAAAAGGACATTGTGTTAGGTATTAAAGAGTATCTCAGACTGAATAGGGCATTTTTATAAAATATATTCCCTTGATATGGGCAAATAGGATAATGTCAAAATGCAATTCAATAAAAAGAATTTTCTTTTAGATACAGTCCAGGCAAACTGCTCTTCGCTTGGGTTGACCTGATACGGAAACTGATTTTAGGGGATCCAGATTCTAGAGGGCCAGTCAGACTGTATATCTTTCAGACAGTTCTCCAAAATGGTATTTTTCTTAGCCACACTTGAAACAAACAGTGTGGATGAATTCTCAGTTGTTCCATGATTTTACAACCCTTTTATAGGCTATCTGGAAATCAGGTCCTATGTTGATTGTGAAACAACCATTCAGCTCACCTGAAGGGGAGGACTGAACTTTAGGACAGTTGAAAAACTGGATGAGAGCACAAAGGGGTAGAGAGAAACCTCGAAAAGTTTCTGATCTAAGGGAAGTACTAGATAGACAATCAATGAACTCACAAATGTCATGTGTTACAAATTATATTCATTCATTCATTCATTCATTCATTCACTCAGCACCTATTTATTGAATGTCCACTACATGCTAGGTTCTATTGTATACATTGGAGATACAGCAGGTAGCAGTGAGCAAAGCAGAAAAAATTCCCTGCCCTCATGGGGTTTGGTGGTGGGAGAGGGAACCATAAGATACACAAGTAACAACAACAAAAAAAGATACACAAGTAACATATTAGAGAGCAATAAAAGCTGTGGAGAAATATAGATCAGGAAAAGGGGATAAGAAGTGTGTTGGGGGGCGCAGAGCAGTGGTTTCCACTTTCAAAAAGTTGGCGAGAGAAGGCCTCATGGAGAAGATAATATTTTAAACAATGACTTAAGAAGGTAAATTAAGTAGGGCTAATGTGGATATCTGAAGAAAGAGCACCCGTGGCAGAGAGAATAGAGTCAAAGGCCCTGGGGCAAGTGTATGCCTGGAAGGAAGAGCAAGTCTGTGTGCAGTGGGACCCCGGACTGGCAGCAGGCAATGAAGAACAGAGATAGTGGTGTGGGGGTGGGAAAGGGGGAAGGTCCCATAGGGCTTTACAAACCATTACGGAGACTGACTTTTACTCTGGGATATCTGGGAAGCCCTGGGAGGGTTCTAAGGAGAGCAGTGATATGGCCCAACTAATATTTCAGCACATTCACTTGGTTGCTGTAGCCTTTGGGATTAAATGTAGCGGGAATCTTGCAGTGTTGGAAGCTTGGTCATTTTGCCCATTTGGGTCTGGGTAAAATCCCCGAGATCGAGAACTCTTACAATTTATACAAAGAAATTCTCACTGACTTTAGACAAATTCGAATGCTGTAACAAAAGGTGACATGCTATCTAACACTTGCTTAGCCTGGAGCTTGATGCCCAAACCCACAAAACCAGCTCAGGTGGGCCATGGGAACCCCATGGTAAAGGCTGGATACTGTCAGAGGGCTGCATGGAACCGTTGCTTGTGTAGAGAGAGCAATGATTTAACAAACAGGAGAGGAAGCTGAAAAGGGAAATGGAACCAGTGCCCAGTTTTATCTGCTTTGTCCATAAAAGGAAATCAGACACTTCACAGAAGCTTACTCTATACAGTTCACTTGTTCTCACTGCACATAGATTTATGTTGTCTTATCCATGGTAAGCATGAGTTTCCCATGCAGTACAATTTTTGTTTATTTAAACTGCTGAAATTCCAAGATCCACATTGGTTATCTGCTCATTTTATTTTTTTACTGTACTATGTTTTACCATCCTTGTGCCTTTCAGAAAGTAATCTCAAGGCCCTAGTACTGTAGGCTAAACAGTGTAATGTATTCTCTCATTTGATTTCAATCCATTTCCTTATCAATGAGGAATATTTCATTTTTTTTTTTAAGATTTGTTCGCTTATTGAGAGAAAGAGAGTGCACACGAGTGCACAGGGGGCAGGGGCGGGGAGAGAGGGAGAGAAAGAACCCCACGGAGACTCCCCCCAATGAGTGTGGAGCCTGATGTGGGGCTCAATCTCAGGACCCTGAGATCAGGACCTGAGCCAAAACCAAGAGGCGATGCTTAACTGCCTGAGCCACCCAGATGCCCCAATGAGGAATATTCCTTAAAGCTAATGACTTAACATGCGGTTTCCGTACTACCAGTCATGCCTCTGGTTGGCAGGACTGGGGAGTCACCCAGCATTGTCCTGTTTCTGCAGTGCTGCCTTTTTCCATGCTTTCCATGCTGCTTCTCCATCTAGCTCCCTCTCCCACTGAGCTTAGGCTTGCCTCAGAAACCTTCTCCACCTTGGGCTCCAGAAATTCACCCCCAATCAGTGGGAGCAAGCATCCCCAGGGAACCACCTTACTGTCTTAGGGTTCTGTCCTGTGTAATCTTAATTTCTTGCCTTTATTGATGCCAATTTTGGAAATAGGCCCACTAGTTAGGAACACTTACCTTATTATGCATATTTGGAAATTAGGTGAAAACTTATAGCAATAAGAGTTTGGGTTCCAAACAACTATGAACATTTAAACAACTGACAGATTTAATAATAATGAGTAATTTTATGAAAGGTCTCTTTTCTACATTATCCAAAGACTTTTCATTCTAGATTTATATGTGGTTCCCTTAGCCTTTTAAAAGTAAAGTGGCCTCTGTTTTTTCTTTCAGTCCCTGAGCTTCCCAGTTGATCTAATGGCAGCAATGGCTCAATTTTCTATAGCTCCATGGCCATCTTTAAGTTGATATTAATGCTCCTGACCTTTGACAATGTACAATAAAATATGCTGCAAAGGACTAAGTTAGGAAAGAATCTATAAGGGAAGCCCCCAAAAGAATGATTCATGGCAGGATTTCAGGAGGAGATGGGGGTGCAGAGGTTGTCCACACAAGGAGGTGGCGGCAGCCATGACTGTGGATGCCTTCCCATCTGGGGCTTTCACTCACTGAGCCAAAAGCTCAGCAAATGCCCCATGTGGGGAAGAGCTCTATGCTCCTTGTGTTCCTGGGTGTCACATTAGTCAAGAGAATCAAGGGTCTGAAGCAAAGTCACAGCAGTGTTTAGCCCTGCTCCCTACTCAGTTTTGTTATTGGTGACTTAAAGAACTATGGACAGAACACCTTCCTGGGCAGCCAGGGCGCTCTCCGCGGCCATCACCAAGGCCCTGCTGCCCCCGCCTCACACAGTGGTATACCTGCACAACAAGGGCAAGGAGCTACTTTCCTCCAAGAGCAATGGCACTTAGCAGATACCGGCTGGATGGTTAGCTCTTACCTGTCCGCTCTACCCTGGGACAACATGGATGTACCCTCCTGGTTTGCCAGTCTTCAACCTGCTCTCCCAGGTATCACCACTGGTTCCAAAGCCCCCTCAACTATTTCTTCCAGCTCTGCTAGAAATGAGCGCAAAAGAGATTGATGACAGGCTATCCCCTACTCTCTGAGACAATGCTTTATGGCAAAAGGGTTTGGAAATCTTTATCACATCTTATAAAGGAAGCTCTGTATCCAGGAAGCTAAGAGTATTATAAAATCCCTTATTATCATTCCAAGGGTACCAACTGGCCCTGGAAATTGGAAAAGTAATGCAGAAATCACAGCTTCTCACAAGGCCATGGCCCTTCTCTAACCCAGGGTGGGGTCAGGGCAAAAGGTCATTTCCCACTAGGTTGTAACTCTGAGCTGCAACTTGCAAGATTTTAGCAGTGGAGTGGGGAGAAGGAAGGTTTCCCCCTCCATACCACAATAATGTGAGGGACTCCGGGTCTAGGCCTACCTCTGTTCCCCGCCCCTTTCACTTTCTATCTTGGTGACCTGATGAGCACTCCATCTGGCTTCCTGCCTGTGCTAAGTTTTCCTGCACTCTGGAACTGGAGGTGTGGCTGGAGTAGGGGTGGAGGGGGTTAGTGAGGAAGAGAAAAGGGAGTGGAGTGGCAGGTGGGAGGGGGTTTGAGCCAGAATCCACATGCAGTGCGCAGCCTTGGCCCGACCCCATCTTCCAGGGGCAGTGGCTGGCAGGCAGGGTTTTTAGGTCATAGTTTCAACCATCATCTGGCAGGATATGTGTGAAAGGCAATTTGGGGGTGTCTGTGGAATGGATAACGATGTACCTGTCTTGACATCCTAGCTCTCTGGAGGTAGGTGTGTTCGGAAGGCTGCTGCAGAGAGGGAATGAGAACTGTTCGGGAGAATTGGAGATAAAGATGTGAAATAATCATGGTGTGATCCGAGAAACAGCGATATGGCTTAAATGGTTTACCTGGTCTTATAACCTAATGGAGAGCAATTTCCATAACCCAGCAAATGTTCTAACCATTAGAATATTTATGTCTGCATATATTTTTCCCTCTTAAAAAAAATTCAAGGCTAAGTACACAAATAACTATGCTATAACAAAGAATGAGCTGAGAGCTACAAGAGAGGTATACAGTGGCCGGAGAGAAAGTGTGTTACAAGCAGCTTTGGATCTTGGGGGTCCCAGCACCTACTAGCTCATGGCCTCAAAGAGGCATTAACCTCTTATTTTCCTCATTAGGCAAGCAGGATTTAATCATGTCTGTACAGCAGAATTTTTGTTAGGATTAGAGACAATATATGTCAAGTACCTACCATAGTGCCCCAAACAGACTGGCCCCTCTACAAATAACAGCTACCACTTTTTTTTTAATTGTATTTATTTATTTGAGAGAGACTGCCCTTGAGAGAGAGAGAGAGCATGAGCAGGGTGAGGGGCAGAGGGAGAGGGAGAAGCTGACTCCAGGCTGAGCAGGGAGCCAGATAGGGGACTCGATCCCAGGAACTCCAGGATCATAATCTGAGCTGAAGGCAGATGCTTAACAGACTGAGCCACCCAGGCGCCCCAGAATGGCTACCACTTATATGAGTGATTTAAATCAAACTGTGGATAAAACTTTTGTGTCCCACTGAAATACACCTTCCCTGGATGGGAGCATCCCATAGGGGAGGTCTAGTCAAAAAGGCTTCAAAGAGCTTCAATCAACTTCTAAGAACACAGCGTTAGGACTGAGGGCGAGGGGAGAACCTCGGATTTCTATCTACCTTCTGAGCCACCGTAATGATAGCAGCTGCTAGTAGTTGGGGTCTGCATTCGCGCCAGCGAGCTAAGCACTATACACGCACTTTTCCATTTTATCCTCCCACTGGGCCTCCAAAGCACGTATCCGTCCCGTTTTACCGGGAAGAGAATGGAGGAGAATCCGAGGTCCAGCAGCTTGCCCAAGCCAACCCGGTGGTGGAGTTGGGAATTGGGTTTTAAGTCCAACTCTGCTGCCCAAACTCTCAGTCACTTCCCCGAAGTCAGTTTCCAGTTCCACTGAGCAAAAAAAAGCCCTGCAAGAGGCCGCCCGGCTCCTCCACCGCCGCCTCCTTCTGCACCCCAGCCCCCCCGCGCCCCACTCTCGCTCCTCCCTGCTCTCCCTTCCCTGCTCACTCGTCTCCGGAGTTGGTGCTCCGTTCCTTACTTGCCTCAGATCCCCTTCGCTCCCCGCCCCGGGAATGAAACTGCCCCAATTTACCTGCTGGGGCAGGAGTGTCGCAGGTTGGCCGGTTTCCTGCACCTGGCCACCCCCTTAAACTGGGAGCCCGCTCTCGCCGCCGGCTTCCGTCTCCCGGGGCTCTCTTCACACCCCAAGGCCGCCGGGAACTTCCCCGAACCCCACTCTAGGGTAGGCGCAGCTAGCGAAGGTGAGGTGAGGCGAGGGTTGTGTGTGCGCGCGGCGTGAGAACGAGTGCGCGCGTGCGCGCGCTGGACCCGCGGGAGGGAAGAGGCGCCGGACCGAGCGGCTGCGTCACCCACGCGGTTCACAAATGGGGCTGACTGGGGTTTCATGGGGGGAGCGACACTTCAGCCTTAGCTGTTTGAGCCCCTGATTGTCTTGCCTTGCCTGCCATTGCCCCACAGAATGGCCCTGCCTCAGTTCCCTCCTTGCCATTGTGTCCAACCCTGGGACAGGACGAGGGGGCGATGCAGGGGAGGGCCAGGTGGCGAGGTCGCCTTCCCGCGTTTTCACTTTGTCCACTTCGCGAGGTGAAAGCGAGGGTGCAGATGAGGCGACGCTACCGCGGGGGAGCGAAGAGCAAGCGGGCGGTGCCACCTGCTGAGAGCACCGCGGGACGAGAGCGGCGGGCAGCGCCACCTGCTATAAATAAGCTGCCCGGGGCAGGGCGTGCGACCGCACATCCCGCCGCGAGGGCCTTCATCACGCGCGGGGCCCCGAATCCTCGGAGCCCAGGCGGACGCGGGGCCAGGACCCTGCGCCGGGGCTGGCTGGGGCGGTGCCAGGACCCCCCATCCGTCCCCGCCCCCCCTGCCCCCAGCCGCCCGGCCCGGCCCGGCCCGGCGCGCGGAGGATGGGCGGTCCGGCAGGGGAGAGGCAGGGAGAGGAGGGAGGCCGCGGCGGTCCCGCACTGCAGCAGCTGTTACCCGCGTGTGACTCGCCTGTCCCGACCGTACCGCTCGGGCAGAGTCACAAGGCGCAGAGAGGAGGGAGGGAGCACCGCGTCCCCCTCTTGGGTCCCTGGGGACCGAGTTGGGCGATCCCGGCTTCTGCCCTCCCCTCGCCTCCCCCACGCTCGCCCAGCGGGGGAGGAGGAAACGCTAGCCGCGCGCAGACACCTCCTCCTCCTTCGCCGCGGCCGCAGCCGCCGCGCCACTGTGCCTGTTGCTGCCGCCGCCGCGGGACCCGCCGTGTCCTCAGCTGGGCGTAGAAGAGGCGGGAGCCGAGCGGAGAGGATCCCTCCCGGCACCCCCACCCACCCCCGCCCTGCGGAAGAGCGCAGCCAGCCCGGCACGATGGGCGCCCCGCCCGCCCAGGCAGTCACCACGCCGCCCCCGAGCACCTGCGCGCCCCGGCCGGGCCCTGGGCTTTGAGCGCGCCGTGATATAGGTAGGTGCTCTCCGGCGCTTCCACGCCTCCGGCGGCATCCCGGCCGCCCCCCCCCCCCGCCCCGGCACCAAACGCACCCCTGTGCTCCGGGGCCCGCGGAGCTGGAATCCGGCAGCCCAAGGGCGTTCGTGCTGTGCTTGCCGCGCGGGGGGCTTCCGGGGTGGGCGGGTGGGGTTCATTGCCACCTCGTTGCCCCCCTACTCGAACGAAAGTGAAACCTTCAAGTTCATGAAGGCACAGGAGCTCCGACAGGCACCCTCCTCCAGCCCCCCTTCACTCCTGCTCGCTTGGCATCTACCCCCTCCCGCCAAGTATCTCTGGGGGCTGCTGTGTTTGTAGGGCGACCGGACTGCGGGGGAGAGGGTGGTCATTGTGACCCCTTGCCATCCTTTAAAAGTTCACGGTACTTTGCAGTAGTGACTTGGGCAGCTCCAGCAGTGCGCACAACATTTCTTTCTATGGGCACATCCTGTACCAGTCATTTTGAAACTCTGCTTAATTGTTTCTAGCAGCTTCCTCATCGTTCTGTGATTAGGAGACCCCTCAAACTTTGCCACACACTGTTATTGTTGTTTTGAGAGACTGTTTTCTTTGAAATCCACCTAGAGGTGGCTTTACCTGTTATTTTGTTTAAAACAGATTATTCTCTGAAAGTTGCTTAAAAAGGAAAAGAAATTGAAAGTGATGATTGTTCCTCCCACCAAACAGTTTAATTTTCAGAGTGCCTCACATTAATGGATAGGTATAGATCTCTCATTCTTCCTTTTAGATGATGGATGATTTCATTTATTAATATAATCAAGACTTTGAAAGAGCATTTTTAAATGACTTGGTTTAAACGGGTCACACCCAAGAAATTCCGCTCTCTTTACAAGGCCAAATTTCAAAACTTTTCACACTGTACTTAAGCAGAACTACAGAGGACTTGGTCGAGACCCCTTCTTTTGGAAAAGAGAAATTCATTATCTGCCTAGATTTGATGGGGTTGATAAGAGTTGGAGCATAGCCATGTCTGGGTGTTGGGGTATTTTGGGAGCCTGCTCTGTGTGGGAGGGGCTGGGGTAGAAGACTGAATGGGGAGTTGTTGCAAGAGGCTGGGGATCCACCTTGGTAAATGACTCTCCGGTGTTTCTGAACACTTCATGTTCTAGTACTCTCTTGGGTTAGGGACCCCTGAAGCAGCTAGAGTTCAGATGGCTTCTCTTGCCTGGGGGCAGTGTTCCTCACGATCACCTCCTTCCTGAGAATCCTGAAGACTGTCTAAAGGAATAAGGACATTGCATGAAAAATTCTGTATAAAAAAGGATTGACTGCTTTTGTAAACAGGTGTTTTAGAACTGTTTGAAATGGAATGCTTATCACGGTCTTGAACCTCCCTGCTTCTTTTTTTTTCCTACCAAGTTATAGAGAAATCAGACCATAAAAAAGGGCTTTCTCCTTAGTTTTATCTGTAAGTAACCATTGATATAATATGAGCTACTGGACAGTGGACACAGCTGTGAATTACAGGGTGCCGTGTGAAATGTTTAGGGGATACTTTCTGAAGTGAACGCAAGAGGAATATCCCGAGACTATTAACTGAGTGCAAGGAGAGGTAAAAGGGACTAAGTGTGGCTCAAAGCAGTAAATAAAATTATCATATATGAAAATAAATGTTTTTATGTTGATTTGTCCTGCCATTTGCAAACCAGCAAAATAGGGGGAAAATTCATTGGTGTAGTTGTAAATTATTAACATCAAATTTAAGTTTTGCGAATGTCTGCCATAGTCTACCACTCTCTTTCCCACTGAGAGGTCTGGGGATTTCCCTTTTCACTATGATAGCATTTCTGGCTGAGTGCTGTTGTATCAGTATTGGGATGACTTCTCCCCCATTGACTGTTGTAGAAAGTACCACAGGGTCTGAGGAGGAAGTGAGTGACTCTGAGGAAATGCAGCTTGCCTCTTCTTCCTCATTATCCAGCTGTTGACAGTCTTTGCCCTCCATTTCCGGAGAAGGCAGCCTCCACCAGAGAGGCTACATCACAATCAAATAGATTCCTGTGCAGAGCCAGGTGTGGGTGGGCGGCTCCTTTCTGCCAGATCTTCTGGGATCTTCTGGGACAGACCACCGGTGACCAGCAGGGAGTGGCACTTACCTGTTCCCCATTCATACCCAGCATGTTCCATCATTATGGCGCCCGGAGTAGGGATGCCTGCTTGAGAGGCTTCTTCTGTCTTTGGAAAGGCTTTTAATTTTATCTGGTCAAAATGGCAACTCCCTCAGGCCCCTTTTCCACTCTTCGTGGCATTTCTCTGAAGTTCCCCAGCCTCGGCTCCTTACGTTCCCCAAATGACCTAAGTCTGCTTATGTGTTGGGGTAGCTTGCTTTGCCCTCCCCCCCAACACACCCCCGTCTGCTGGGCTGTGCTTCTTCAGTATGATGGCCACGAGCGTCCCAATATGTGATAGGTTTTTCAGCCCTCTTCTTGGCCATTAAAACTTGGAGGATCAGAGTCTGTGTGGTTAAGTGACTGATTCCACTCAGCAGACAGGCAGCTTTGGGTTCGAAGCCCCCTGGTGATGGCAGAGGATGTGGGTTTTCCGTGCAGAACCCCTTACAGTACCTTACGAATTGCCTTAGCAGACTTTTATCTTCATTTCTTCCTTTCCAACCCCACATCCCAAGAAAAAGATTTTTTAACCAGATTCTTCACAAAAGACATGAAGGTTTCCATTCTCACAATTTTTAACATTTTCAAGCTGAGATTTCCATTGGATGGGTTCTTAGATTTAAGGGCAATGTGTCCCTTTTGAGGTTTTCGAATGTTTAGAAAAGGATTTGTCATATTTGGGCCGTATGAATAATCTTGACACTTGGGTTTCAGTAAAGCTGTGCAGAATGTAGGAAATACGTTTTAGCGCCAACAATGAGGCGTTTAATTTTTGAGTATGCCTGTGTTCTTTGTGACAAGCAGCAGTGTTTTTCTCTTAAAAAGAGAGTGTACATATTTAACTACACATTAGTTACGATCAGTAAATCTAAGTTTCCAAAGTAGGTAAGTACGTACGAGTTTGTTGTCAAACTTAATGCATTTATACATGTAAAGTTCTTAGAACAGTGCCTGTTACATAGTGAGCACTCAGTAAATATTACTTATTGCTATTATTATTTTTATTTGTTTATTTTGTACTTCTAAGGTATAATTTTGACATTAGATTTGGATTAATGAGACCAAGCAAAGTTTAGATAGAAAAACCACCCAGCTAATTCACTAGAAAGATATTTTAGTTATTTCCTTCTAGAGATGTTTTTGTCACAAAGAATAGAAATTTGGGCATAAGACAAATCCTGCCTACACCATTAGCCAGGGGACCCGAATGGAAATGGGGATGATAAAACATACATCTCAGAGTTGTAAGAATACAGAAGATCATGTATGTAATGTCCAAGAAGAGGGGTTGTTGGTCAATAAGTATCCCTCTAGCAAAGTGGTTAAGAGCAAGTGCAAAGTCTGGAGTAGAAGGCCCTGGGTTCAAAACCTGATTCTCCCATCTGCCGCTAGGATGACCTTGGGCAAGTGACCTTACTTCTCTGTGCTGGCACCTCCTTTCTCATCTCTTATCTGAAAGCTGGAGCTGATAATGGTAAAAATCCACTGGAGTCCTTATTTAGATATGATAATAATAGTCTTTCTTGTCCAGGGTTGTTGTGAGAGCTCAGTTAACAGTCACACAATAAGTACTATTACAGATATGTTCACAGTTACTATTATTACTTTCAGTAGAATAACAAAGCAGCCATGCGGGAGGGAGGGATATACATCCCTGAGGGCCAGCAAGGGCCCCTGGCCCATTATCCTGTGCCATAAAGAGAATACAGGAAGTGGCCATGGCATCCTAAAGGACTAGGCTTACATTGGCCCTGATTTATGTAGGAAGGAAGTCATTCCAAACATCATTACTTCATGTGTCAAATTAGAGAGGTGCATACTGGGGCTGGAGCGTCCTTGGTGTTGAAGAGGTTAGATCCATGGGCTCCAGAAGCTCTGTGTGATGGCTCTGTGTGAAATAGCCTGCCGCGCCCAAAAGATCTTTGGAGCCTGTGGGCAATTCCTAGGTAGCAGCACACTGCTCTGATTGGGTGAGATTCTGGGACAACTAGTGTAGCCACGCCCCAGGTGATCTTACTGCATGAGCCTAGAATATTCGGGGGGCAGAATAATTCTGTTCAGCTGCATGCCCCCTCTCTCTGGAGTAAAGAGCAGAAAAATGAAACCACTGATTTGTAAGGGGAAGTGAGTAGCTATCTGGGGACTCCCTGCTCATCCCGGGGCGGGATGAGCAGGGGGTCCCCGACAGCTGATCAGTCTTGGCTGGTTCCTAACCGGGCTTGGAGCTAGAAGCTTCAACACCTCTCCTGTCTATCCCTCTTTTATTTCCTCCTTCCCTCCCACCAGCACTCTGAGAAGGTGACGGCTGAGTGTGCTGTGGCTGTGGTGTTTATCGCTAGCTTCTGGAAGGTCCCCCTTCTATTCCCCATGGTTTGCCAGGATGGCATGGAGGCAGGCTGGGAAGAGAGGGGGTTCCCAATGGCGGCTTGCTAACTCCTGCCATCTCTTCTCTTGCTTCCTGATCAATAAACCCCATTCTTTCTTCTTGTACCTCCCTCACATTTGTATTCTCGACAGGAAGATGAGAGCAGCTTTCTATCCCCACACCACGTCGGGGACATTTGGTATTATACATTATGAAAATTAGATTTACCCGATTTTAGAGCTAGAGGACAACTTGAGGATCATCTTATTCCATTTTCTTCTAAGAATAAACTTGAGATTTGGAGAAGTTAAGTGACTCGCTTTCTCAGCTTGACCCTTGAAAATGTTTTCATCAGGAAACTGAGGTTCTCTGCTGCACTTGGATGGCAGTCAGGGATCGGATTGTCCTAATTCTGTCACCCAACTTGGACAAACCACTTAACTTCTCCAGAACCACGTTTCCTCATTTCAAATATAAGGGAAAAAAATTTTTTTAGGGATTTTATTTATTTACAGACAGAGAGAGCACAAACAGAAGGAGTGGCAGAGGGAGAGGAAGAAGCAGGCTCCCCACGGAGCAGGGAGCCCGATGTGGGGCTCGATCTCAGGACCCCGGGATCACAACCTGAGCCGAAGGCAGACCCTTCACTCACTGAGCCAGTCAGGTGCCCTTCAAATATAAGGGAAATTTCTAAAGAGCTTAAAAGGACATTTCTGACTTTCAGATTTTATAATTCTAAGTGCATGCTTTCAGGGATATTTGATATAGAAGGACTCACTAAAGAGATGATTGCAACTGTTCTAATAAGAGTATCTTTGTGTTTGGGATGCCTACCATGTTTATGGACTGTGGTCGGTGGGAACTGTGTAGCATACAGACGGTCTGTGTGAGGGATAGAGCTTGTATAGTGATGATTCTACCAGCAAGAACATAACTAGAAGTTCGCTGGGGTAACAGATCGTGGTATTTCTTCCTGAGGGTAGGAGGTAAAGAGCCCTCTTAGAATCGGTAGTTCTACTAGGGACGGACGGTCAGAGGTTGCATGCCAGTGATGTGGACTGAGATGGCTTAAAAAATAATCTAATGGTATACTCGTATTATTTGAATAGATCATCTGTTTCCCAGAACTTTTTATTGAAAAGTAGTACAGACAGTTACTCACCTAGTCTAAGTTACCATGAATCTTGTATCAGCAGAATCTGAATTGCTGATAAATAATTACGCTATCTTTGGCGTAGAACTTTTTTTCTTTAATTTTTACTTATTTAAGTAATCTCTGCACCGAACGTGGGGCTCAAACTCATCACCCTGAGATCAAGGGTTACATGCTCTTCTGACTGAGCCGGCCAGACACCCCCTGGTGTAGAACTTATTTGATAGTTCACAAACAGTATTACGGACCAATCTACTATTTACAGAGAAACTAAGAATGTGCCATGGCTGGTTCAAAAATGAAAACTCTAGGCATTTAATTAGTTTTGTCAATGACATGGCAGAACTAATTTGATGACTATATACTAAATGTTTGAAATTCTAAATTGTGTAATTTTTTTTGCACTATGTATATATTACCTTACAAGAAAACTGAAAATAATTCTGTATATTGTTGCCACGATATTAATAATTGCCTCATCTACACTACTTGGTAGATCTCAGGTCTCCGCTTTGTAATAATTCTAGTACTTCTTTAAACATGTCTTGGGATTAGCGGCTGTCAACAGTTAGAACTTGAAACGAATTCAGTTACAGGAATGGAAGTTGAGCCAGACATTTAATGCCACTCTCACCAGGTGAAAGAGAGAAAAATGAAGAGAGAGAGAGGGAGAGACCATTATTTATGGGGTTATATGAACTTCAAGTCTGTTTTTATCATCAAGAGAGGTTGTACTTTAAAGGAGAAGAGACAGGGACTACGTTTCCACGAACTATGTTGGAGCTTGGAAGTGTGGGTTTATTTCTGAACTTCTGAAGATTTAAAATTAAAAATAGTTCTGAACTGTGTTCAAATCCTATTATAAAAATTCACTCTTATCATTTATGCATCTGTATGATATAGAAAAATATAGAGTTAAAGGAATAGACTTCAGTTCTATTTCAGAAAATGTTTAGAATTTGAATATTGAATATACTCCCGGTTCATACACAGCCGTCTTGTCTCTTATTTCCTCACATGGTGGGAGGGGGTAAGGGAGTACCCCGGGTCTCTTTATGAGGGCACTAATCCCATTCATAAGGGTTTCAGTCTCATGACCTAATCACCTCCCAATGGCCCAATCTCCAAATACTGTCACATTGGGAATTAGGAGTTCAACATTCAGTCTGTAGCAATGACTCCTTGGCCTTTGGCTTGGCCAATAAACTAGTAATGCTATTTACAGAGATAGAGTCTATGGGCAGCAAGAGAAGTTCTGGGAAAGAGGGAGGTGAGACTGAGTTAGTTTATAATAACTAAATTGAGGGGTGCCTGGGTGGCTCAGCACGTTAAGCATCTGACTCTTGATTTTGGCTCAGGTCATGATCTCGGGGTTGTGGGATCAAGCCCTGTGTGGGGCTCCAGGCTCAGTGGGGAGTCTGCTTCTCTCCCTCTCCCTGAGCCTCTCCCCCTGCTTGCACGCACATACACTCTCTCTCTAAAATAAGGAATAAATCTTTAAAAATGACTGCATTGAGGCTGAGGTAGCCCTAGGCTATCCAGATAGAAATATTGAATGGTCTGCCCTCATCTGGATCTCAGGAAGGAGGTTCAATGGGAGACATTCACATGAGAATCATCAGGGTCTATGTGGTTGATGCCATTCTTGTGCAGCACTCAAGAGGATGGGTTGAGAATCAGGAGCCGACCCTCCCACGCCCACCTGTGACAAGCAACTCAAGCTCAGTGACCTAGGTCCCAACGATGGCAATACTAGTAGTCTGTAACCGAGGCTAGGGTTGGAGATGAAGATCTTGTAATACGCCCAGAGTGCACAAAGCTGCTAGCAGCCACAGCAGGACTGTTTGAAGGTGGTTGTAGACACCCGAGCCATTAGGTGAGACTGTCCAAAGAAAGCAGGTGGAATGAGGAGAAGGGATGGAGTTAAACAGGGGGGAAAGCCATCCAAGAACCTGAAAAGAAGCAACCAAGAAGGTAAGAGAAGCAGGAGTTTCAAGCAGGAGGGAGTGGTCACCATTGAGAAATGCATCAGAAAGGACAAGGCAGTTAAGGACTAAAAAGCCCCCTTTGGGTTTCACAGCCAGAAGATGTGGATGACCTTAATGGGAGCAAGTTCAATGCATAGGCAGTGCATCTGGTCACAATCGAGATTGTCGATTGTCGATGGGCAGTAGGAAGTGAGCCAGTTAAGTGTAGAAGAAAGTTGTGTGGGGAAGGAAGAGTTGTGGCTCCGGAGGGTTGAGGTCAAGGGAAAAAGTCTTTTTTTTTTTTCAGATGGGAGAGACTTCATTCATTTGTTTACAATGTTATTGAGCCTCTATTGTGAGTCAAACGCTGCCAGGCACTGGGGACACAATGGTGAATCAGACAGATGCAGTGTATAGGTGCTCAGGGAGTACATGACAGAAGGAAGATCCTGTGAGCAGCTGAGGAAGGATGAGGCTTGAGATCCTGTAGACAGGTTAGCTTTGCACAGAAGGGTTTTGTCCCCATGCATCAGATGTGGTTGTTGAAAATCACCCATAGAAGGGGGAAGGCAGGTGAGAGAGTTTAGGTAGACTGGAAGTAGCATCATCTATTGATGAGGAGAGGCAACGTGTGGGTATGATGGCTTATACTACATGAATTAAATGAAACAATATTTATGGTGCTATTTGGAGCATAACTGGCACCAACTACATGTTAATGAAATTTGAATTCATGTTCAGCACCTCTGGACTATGTCAGGGAGAGGCTTTTTAAAACTTAAGTAGTATCTTAATTGAAAAGGTCAGTTGTTGAAAACTGGTCTGGTTCAGTGGACTATGATAATGGATAGATAGCTGCTATTTTTTCTCTCAAGATTACTTTTTGGAGGGAGAATCACCACTGCTGAATTTGAGTATCTTTAAAAAAAATTCCTTAAGGGATACCTGGCTGGCTCAGTCCATAGAGCATGCAACTCTTGGTATTGGGGTCATGAGTTCAAGCCCCACACTGGGCATAGAGATTACTTAAAAAAAAAATTCCTTGAAATATGTGTTAATAGAACAGGGTTTAAAGGTATCTGAGCAGGACGATATTGTTTTCTGTCCTGCCTGCTTCTGATGGCTCTACAAGGCTTACAAATGTTTCACAGGAGTTTCCTGGTGGGATCTTTGTAACCTGTAGTGAATGTGACAGTTATGGCATTTTCAGGGTTTATTTGAAGCACAGTTTCAAGAAGGCTCTTTCTAGGCCAGGCATCTTGTTTGAACGAAGATCCGTTTCTTCCCATGTTTGGGTTTCAGGCTTTTAAGTTCCGCTGAAATAGTAACTCTTCAAAAGTAGCTATTGCTGTGATTTCATTAAATTCTCATGCCTTTGTTTTTCTCCCCCAGGATTCTGCCTCAGAAGCACATAAAATAGATTGCTCATTCTAAAACAGAAAACAGCAGAATAAAAAGGCCTCAGTGACACATAGGAAAAAAAAAAAAACTAAAACAGAAAACAGTGGCAACGTTTTGCTGAGTTTTCAGACCTTTCCCAAGATGGAACCAATAACATTCACAGCGAGGAAGCATCTGTTTCCTAACGAGGCCTCCGTGGACTTCAGCCTGCAGCTGGTGGGCTCCTTGCGTGTGCACTCTCTGACCACCATGCCGATGCTGCCCTGGGTCGTGGCGGAGGTGCGCAGGCTCAGTGGGCAGTCCTCCAAAAAGGAGCCTGGTGCCAGGCAAGTCTGGCTTTGTGTTTCCCCCTCTGGACTGAGATGTGAACCCGAGCCGGGGAAGAGGAGTCAACAGTGGGATCCTCTGATCTGTTCCCGCATCTTCGAGTGTAAGCCCCAGCATGCTCACAAACTGATTCACAACAGTCACGATCCGAGTTACTTTGCTTGTCTGATTAAGGACAGCGCAGCCAATCAGCAGAGTATCTGCTATGTGTTCAAAGCCGATGATCAAACAAAAGTAAGTGGAAGTGGGATGAAAGCAATGGAGGTGTAGCGGGCTGGCTTTCATTGCATTGGGGGTCAGGACATTGACTTTATGGATACGGGGATGAATAAGAGGATGCTGTGGTCATACATAGATTATTTCACTGGGCTTTTTGGTTTATGGGGATAGTTTTTTTATAGTTTTGAAGAACATTTGATAACAGCTATTATGAATTATAATTTTATGAGTTCAAAAATTCAACAGAGAAATCTGCCTCAACTTATAAATAAGAGCTGAACTGTTAGGGTTCAGATCATTTAAGGTGTGTGTTCTAAAGCAGTGCTTCTCAAACAGAAACGTGCACATGAATCACCTGGAGATCTTGTTAAAATACAAATTTGGGTCCAGGAGGTCTGGGAGGAACCCGAAGACTACATTTCTAACAAGCTGCCAGGGTGATGCTGATGCTGTTCCTTTGCAGATTGCAGTTTAGGTAGTAGAGTCCTACCTAGATCAGTGAGCTCTACATCTTTGACCCTGTTAAAAAATATATATGGATTTAGAAGTTACATACGAATACCATTAGCCAATTCCCCGAGGTATCATGGTCACTTAGGCAAAGACTGTTATAAGAATAATGGATATGAATCCAAGTTTTGATACTTGCAGGTTTTGTGTGTGTGGATGCCAACTTTGTGTCGGATCTGATTAACTCGTTATTGTTATATCTCTTGATGTGGCTGAGAAAAGTATCACATGAGAAATGGTAAAAGTATAGTCAGCTCCATGACTTTCCTGGGTATTGGTGCTTGCATTGTTGTTACCTTGTTTTGAGGTTCTATGCAGGACTTGTTTAAAGTCACTTGTCCATTTTGTGAGGCTCAGTTTAGATAAAATTGAAAGCATAATCCCTACGGCCACGCTCTCAGTTGGGCCCATGTGAACTTTGATATAGCCTTCATTGCTGACTAACCCCATGAGCTGAGGAATGCCCCTGCCAGGCCTAGCATCCCTCTGTGGCTGTCTGCCATGCACTGAGTGAGGGGGCCAGTGCCAATCATGTGGTAAATGTCAGTAAATAGAAATAGAAATGCTAATGTTTTTCTCCCTCTACCTCACTGTTTTGTTGGGTTTTGTTTGTTTGTTTTGCACACCCTCCAGGGTGCAAGAACTTCATTTAGAAATTCATGCTCTTGGTGACCTAAGTGGATTCTTAGAGATTCACTTTTAAGCAAAAGTGGTTCTTTGACTCATTCATTCAGTGAGTGCTGCTCCAGATGCCGTGCAAGAGGATATCAGTACAGGCTAGAAGAAAGGCAGAAGCAATGGTAGGTAAATAGCACGTGGGCCATGTCCAGGTCATGACCGGAAGACAGAGAACAGAGCCTAACACACTGGCTATAAGGAAGGTTTTCTCAATAAAGGCTAATGTGAAGCTTACAACCATTATTTTACCCACAGAATTGGATATCTCCTCAGTCATAAATCATTTAATGTTATCATCCATGCATCTCAAGTAGATGGGACAGCATCCCAGTACAGAGGGTCTGAGGGACCAAATTCCAGTCCAGTCTGCCACTTATAAACTGGTGGCCTCAGGCAACTCTGAGCCTATTGTCTCATCTGTAAAATGGGGATAATTATCATGTCTATCTCATAGTGTTGCCAGGGGGACCAAATGAGCTACAACAGCACCTTAGGAAGCACTTAGAGCCATAAAAAAAATCTTCATTAAAGAAAATTTTACTGGAAGCAGATTATTACTGAAATTATTATTACTGAAATCAGCAGATGCTGATTTCACTTTAAGTCTAAGGTAATAGGAAAAAGGAGGCCAAGATGAGTGTCTTCAGCTCCCAAGATCCTGGTCATCCTTGAGCAACATTTTTATAAACTAGATACTTTAAAAACTGCATAAATAAACTTAATGGTTGCTATTATTTGGGCAAATTCCAGAATGTAAATGAAAGGACTGAACAGCCTGTACTCCAGGCCTGCTCTATATAAGGACTGAATTTCCTTGGGGAGAGTCTTTGTGTGGAATAGTTGTCCAGCACTTTACACTTTTGACTCTTTCCCAAAATTTTTTACAGCCATCTGAGAACAGGCTCCTGGCCAGTCATCCAGATACCTAATAGGAAAAAGAGATTTATAACTAAATTCTGTAACTGGAGCTCCCAGTGTTGCTGAAAGTAGACAACTGGCCTTACTCTGTGTTCTGAAAAGCCATGATAGAAATATGAATTAGGTCTTGAGTTATTTTTGGCTTGCATACAATTTTTCCAAGCGCAGATTGCCAGTACTCGGAGCAATACATTGCTGTCATCCTGCTCCTTGTATAAAAGAGTAATTTGTAGCAGAGGCACCTCAATCAGTGATTTGGTTTTGTTGGAAACTGAATGGTAAACCAAATTGGCCCCGATTCTCAATCGGGCATCATAGCTTTGATGTTCTTGGGACATCTCTGGCACTGTATCTCATGGTAGAGGATTATCTGCTGATGCAGCACGTTAACCTATGTCATCATTTCTCATGATTATTTGAAACATTTGCTCAGTGAAATCATTCTCCAGATTAAGGCCTCTCCTAAATAGATGAGGTCACTTTGGGTTGTGCTTGCCAGAGGAGATATATGCATTTACTGCCAGGGTTAGAAGCACAAAACTACTACTTGAGAGGAAACCCTTCAATAGTATATAAATTAACTTGCTGAAGAATGTCTAGGGAGAAGAGGCATATAAAGGAATAATTTTTAGAACACAAGATGAGACTGTTTCCCATAGTGTGTTCCATAGAATACATTCAAGGTGTTCCATAGAGAAAGGCTTCCACATCAAAATGCATTAGGGCAGCATCTCCAACTTTTTGACATGAGGATCCCTTTTTAGTCTTAAAAATTATTGAGGATTCCAAAGAGCACGAAGGTGGCTTATATTTATTAATAATTACTAAAAATTAAAACAGAAATTATGAAGGTACTAATTTCTTCATTTGTTAAAAAACAAAAGTAATATGCCCCTTATGTGTTAGCATAAAGAATATTTTTGTGAAAAATAACTATATATTTTCCAAAAATATTTAATGATAAGAGTGACATAGTTTTACTTATTTTTTTTGTTGTTGTTTGTTTTTTCACATCTTTTTTTATCTGGATTAATAGACAACTACTACTGGATTCTCCACTGCTTCTCCATTCATTCTGTCATGATATGTTGTTTTGGTTGAGTATATGAAGAAAACTTGTCCTCACACAGCTATGTGGTAGGAAAATGGAGAAACATTTTACAGTCTTTTTAGAAAATTGTGGATGTTTTTTTTTTTTTACTACTATACCAAAACTTGACAAGTGGTAGTTGCTTAAAGGCTTGTTGCAATATGGAATCTGAAACTGTATCAAAGCGCTCTTGCACTTTGTTATATTAAAATCCATTGATCTGGGGCACCTGGATGGCTCAGTCGTTAAGTGTCTGCCTTTGGCTCAGGTCATGATCCCGGGGTCCTGGGGTCCTGGGGTCTAGCCCCTGCATCGGGCTCCCTGCTCAGCGGGAGGCCTGCTTCTCCCTCTCCCACTCCCCCTCCTTTGTTCCCTCTCTCACTGTCTCTCTTTCTGTCAAATAAATGAATGAAGCCTTTTAAGAAGAAAATAAAAAATAAAAAATAAATAAAATCCGTTGATCTGTCATGCATTTTTATGAATCTTTTAAGCATGTATGACTGTGTAACATCATGCATTGATTATTCGGAAGACATTGGTTCACTGAGTTATATAGTCCACACTCTGAGAACCATGGTTTTAGAGAAGCTGTATTTTCTATTTCATTCTTGAGTTGTACACTAGTCCATGAAATCCCCAAATTTATTGGGCCATAGATTACAGTTTTCTCATAACATCCAAGAACATCCCTCAGAACACATGTGAACACAGTGGGATAAGGTTCTGGGTTGAAGTGTAGTTTTGAGTTTGGGTCCATGGTAGGAAGTGAAGACATCCATCCTGGAAAACAGATGGTTGCATGAGTGACCCTGACTAGATCTTTCCCCCATCATATCACAAAGAAATCTGGAGTTCTGCCCAGACTCAGCCCTTGAAAAATAGTCTAGTTCTTTCCTCCTCCAGTTAGTTCTTCAGTTTTGTCTCTTCTATGAAAATCTGTACTCAGAAGAACATCAGATTTGCCACTCGAGTTTAACTTGAGATCATTCATAAGAATATTTCTATTTCTCTCCTTTTCTTTATTTATCGAGGAAAAAACTCTTGTTTCCTTGAAAGGGAGTTTCCATCACTGAGTTGCAGGTGGTGTAAGTGCTGGGGCTTCTGACGTTGTCTGTTGCTGTTTTGTGTCAATAGGAAGAAAGAATAGATTTTGAAAGGGGAGTGGAGGGTATTATTAAGATGGTAATAAATGGAGAAGTGTAGGTTGGTGAGCAGGTGAGGAGAGGGGGCAGGAGGTGTGGGACCCCGGGGTAAGTCAGAGATTGGGTACATGAGAGCAGTTTTACTAAGTGCCCATTATTTTTTAACTGATCTTCCTTTTGTACTTGAAATATGTCCTGGCTTTTCAAACACTCTTTTTGACTCTCTTCAGATTCTGATCTTCCAGATGCTGTGTCCAGTCTGGGCACAGTGTGGATATTTCATAATTGTGATGGGACAGATGTCATTAATGTGGGAGTGCTCGTGGGCCTCCCCTTCTCCATCAGAGAATCTGGTATTTGCTAGAATCTTTTTTTTTTAACATTGTGAAATTTTTATTTTATATTTTCTAAATTTAAATGTTTTATTTAAAAATTTTTTTAGGGGCGCCTGGGTGGCTCAGATGGTTAAGCATCTGCCTTCGGCTCAGGTCATGATCTCAGGGTCCTGGGATCCAGCCCCGCATCAGGCTCCCTGCTTGGCGGGGAGCCTGCTTCTCCCTCTCCCTCTCTTGTTCCCCCTGCTTGTGCTCTCTCACTCTCTCTGTCAAATAAATAAATAAAGTCTTTAAAAAAAATAAAAATTTTTTAAATTAAAAAAATAAAAATTTTTTAAATTAAAAAATTTTATATTTTCTAAACTTGAAAGTCAAAAATCAGGAGTATTCAAAGATTTGTAACTGGATTAATACTGACCATGGTTGACAGAAAAACAATATTCTGTGGCTTATGTAACCAAAGGGACAATAAAATATTTTAAGATAAACCCAGAGGACAATATGATTTTAAGGAAACAGCACATTCACAAGTAAGAAAAAGTTTTCTTTAACAGCTAAGGACATGATAAAGTCAACATAAAAAACAACCAATTATGCTGAAAAGATATAAAAACCTCTGATAATGGACATACTATATAGAAGATAATGACTTTTTACTATCTGTTGTTGACTCTATGACAAATTTAACATTTTATTTTATTTTATTTTTGTTATTATTATTATTTTTTAAAGATTTTATTTATTTATTTGACAGAGAGACACAGTGACAGAGGGAACACAAGCAGGGGGAGTGGGAGAGGGAGAAGCAGCTTTCTGCCAAGCAGGGAGCCTGATGCGATGTGGGGCTTGATCCCAGGACCTTGGGATCATGATCTGAGCCGAAGGCAGATGCCTAATGACTGAGCCACCCAGCTGCCCCCAATTTAACATTTTAACAGAGAAAAAGCATTAATGTAATACTTATGTGAATACAGTAATTTACAGTAAAAATTTTAAACTCCTTTCTTAAATAGTTGTATTTGTCATTATTGTTCCTGGTATAATTTCACCCATCCATATTAATTATAATTTTTCACCAAAGCAATAACTTCTATTCATAGAAAAAACTGAGCGGCAAAAAAGTAAAAACTGTTATATACAAGTGTGCTAGCAGACTAGCAAAGCTTATAAGTACACATAACACATCTTTTTTTGTTGTTTTTTAAATTTCTTTTTTTAAATTTAAATTCAGTTAATTAACATATAATGTATTCTTGGTTTCAGAGGTAGAGCTCAGTGATTCATCAGTCTTACATAATACCCAGTGCTCATTACATCAGGTTCCCTCTTTAATGTCCATCTTAATAGCCTTATTCTTCACTCTTCCAAAGAGGAAGCGTCATTTCTTACTGGGAGAGAGGCTAAGTTGATCTCCATAATAAAGTGCTAAAAGTTTCCTGAGAAGAGAAGGGGGGAAAGTGTGGGAAAGGAGCCTAGGGTCAGGGGTAGAGTAACTGCATGAACTTACAGTAGAAGTAGACTTCGAGAAAGAAGTCTGCATATAGAAGAGGACTAAATATTGCTGAGGAAGATGCATTTGAGAGGTGGTCAGTGTTCTTTGAGGGAATGGGTTTCCTTTTTGATGATTTTTGGCATCTAAACTGCATTTCTTGAATGTGACACATACCTGGAACTGAACCTGGTGGGGTCCCATACCACACATTTTTTTTTTAATTTTAGTTTATTATGTTGATCACCATACATTACATCATTAGTTTTTTTTAAAGATTTTATTTATTTATTTGAGAGAGAGAGTGAGAGAGAGAGAGCACACAAGAGGGGGGAGGGTCAGAGGGAGAAGCAGACTCCCCGCTGAGCAGGGAGCCCTACGTGGGACTCATCCAGGGACTCCAGGATCATGACCTGAGCCGAAGGCAGTTGTTCAACCAGCTGAGCCACCCAGGCGCCCCATCATTAGTTTTTGATGTACTGTTCCATGATTCATTGTTTGTGTATAACACCCAGTGCTCCATGCAGAACATGCCCTCTTTAATACCCATCACCAGGCTAACCCATCCCCCCACCCCCCTCCCCTCTAGAACCCTCAGTTTGTTTCTCAGAGTCCTTACCACAAATTTTAAGAGTACTTAACTATTTGTAGACTTAACTTCAGAGCAATAAATATTTCCCTTTAAAATTTCCAGTGATGAACCAGTGTATTCTGTGAGAACGTTGGCCTTCTCAGTAACCCCTGGGTTTTAGAGCTCCCTCACCCAGCCTATCTGGATTAGGTTACATATTCAATGAAGGAAGTGGTCTTAATTTGTTTTCCTGTGATTACCAGGACTAAGACTTCAAATCCCTATCTAAAACGCCAGAGGGGGTGGGGGGATGGGTTAGTCTGGTGATGGGTATTAAAGTGGGCACGTAGTGAATGGAGCACTGGGTGTTATACGCAAACAATGAATCATGGAACACTACATCAAAAACTAATGATGTAACGTATGGTGATTAACATAACATAATAATAATAAAAAAAAAAAAAGCCAGAGTTTGCTTTAGCTGAGTCTTATGATTTAATTTAAAATTTTTTTGGAATTTCATTTTTGATTGTAGCTTTGTTTTGGTTGCATTTTACCCATTACTGATTTGTCTTCCCAATTCCCCATCTGCATGGGGTTTTACGTCTGTCTCTTAAACTATGTACCGCTTATTTCAGGATTTTCTGTAGTCTGGCTCCTATTGCATCTCTAGCTTGGCTGTTTTATTTGCCGGCTCATTACTTTCTTTCTTTGCTAGAGTGAGGTTGGAAATTACAGCACTGAGCTGGAGCGTTTTGTTCCTGAGGGTGATGATTCTGAGGAATATAGGATTACTTTTTAGATGTTCTTATCGGTTGCCCTTCTGCATTTGGTTTTCATAATTTCTGAACTTAAGATGTTAGTCTCTTTTTGTTACTCGGGGGATGGTTCTGAGAAGGTTTTGTTGTGTATATTTCGGAGGACTTTTTGATCTATGTTCCATTCCTGCCACGCATCTTTGATCCTATTCTGGTTTATTATGTAAGGTTTCATTTGGGGTCCCACTCGGCAGCTATGACTCAGTGCATGGTTGCCTGGAACAGTGTATCCGTGTCAGCTAATCAACACTTGACCGTCTGTCATGCCAGACAGTAGTCGGTTGCTGGGTGCAAAGGTTGGCAGGGATTCTTTTTCATCTATAAAAAGAATGTCCCGGACTGCGTGAACTCCGAAGTATTTGTTGGAGGATTTGGGTTCATGACACAGGATTGATTACATAATTTATTTTTGACTTTGAAAAATGAGTCTGAGGGCTTCAGAAAGCATCCACCTTGTGAGAGATGCTTAATTTTTAAAAAGTCCTTGTTTTTCAATACATACCACTTTGTATAGCTTTGCATTTTTCACCAAATGCTGTGAGTTTGTAATTATTTTTTAATAAAAGTCTGTTCCTAATAATAGAGTTTACAAGTATTTTGAACCTTAAGTTGACTTGTATCTTAAAAGGATTTATTTATAGCCTAGACCTTTATCATCCAGTGCAGTAATCAGTAGCCCAGTGTGACGATTGAGCACTTGCAGTGTGGCTAGTCTGAGTTGAAATGTGCAGTGTCAAAACACAGTAGACTGCAATGACTTATTTGAAAAAAAAAAAGAACTTAAAATATCTCAGTAATTTTCTATATTGGTTACATGTTGAAGTGATAATATTTTGGATATACTGAGTTAAATAAAATCTAACACTAGAATTAATTTCACCTGCTTATTTTACTTTCTTTGATAAGCCTACTATAAAATTTAAAATTACATATATAGCTTATACCCTCTCTACTAGTCAGCACTGGACTAGGCTAGCTACCCAGAAGTATTTCCAGAAATAATAACATTCATCACAGAATGACTCCAGTCTTCCCCCTTTTCTTTGCTGCCTTCTATTTGTTAATGATAGAATTTTGCTCAAAGTTCTTCTGAAAAGGTCACATTCAAAACTACATCTTATTTTTAACTCTAGATATGTATTGAGATGGACAAGAACCCTGTGAGCTGCTAGTTTGGGATATACTGAAAGAGATAAATCTCTTCTTTCTACTTTTTCCTCTTATTTTTTTTTAAGATTTTTTATTTGAGAGAGAGACAGAGCACAAGTAGGGAGAGGGGCAGAGGCAGAGGGAGAGGGACAAGCAGACTCCCCACTGAGCTGGGTGCTCAATCCCAGGATCCTGAGCCCCTCAACACGGGGCTCCATCCCAGGACCCTGAGCTCATGACCGGAGCTGAAGTCAGACGCTTAACCAACTGAGCCACCCAGGCACCCCTCTTCTTTTTTTTTAAGTTCACATCCACCCTTTGGATGCTTAGGCATCTGCCCCACTAATGGTTGCCTGTGAGCCTGAACCAACAGGCCAGGCCAAGTGCAGAGCTGGCCTGGCTCTGAGAGCCTTAGAAGAAGCTGGATGGCAGGCGGGGCTTTGGGGAGGAGCCGATGCAGGACGTCAGAGAAGAGGTGGCCTTGAGTGGTGTGTGATCACTGATGTTGGACTCTGTGTCTGACTGAGCACTTCACACCTGACTGCATGACAGGTGGCCCTGCAGAGACACTTTCTTAGTTGCCTTAGTTCTGGGCAGTGTGTTAGAAGCCATGATTTCTTGTGGTCGAGTGATACAGGTATTTGAAATGTTGCAGATTCAACATTAATGCATGCGTTGGAATGTTACCAATATGTCATGGACTTGGCTGGGTGCTCTGGTACAAAATCAAATAAGATAAGATTGCCTCCTCAAGAGGTATAATGATGTTTTTATATTCTGGGTACTGAACTGCCAGGAGTTAGCAACATCTGTAAGTTATAGAAGAGAAAATTTGAGAGAATGGGAGGAGGTCTAGTGTTAGTGCCTGCAGTTATTTGAAAAGCTGCCATGTTTGTACAAAAAGAAGTAGACACATTATGAATTGTTCTGGAGGGCCAAGTAGGAACAGTAGGAAACTGTAGAGACAGTTCTTTGGCCCTTCCTACCAATGATAGACAACTAAGTATTAAAGAGTCTGTATTGAACAATGGATGTGGATGGATTTTGTCCCAAGGAGATTTCACCTTGCAAGTCATCTTCCTCCTGTTTCTACACTTCCCACTTACAAGGAAAGTATCACCTGACAATGTTCCCCTTTTGTTTCAGACAACTGACCTACTCCTAAATCTATTTTACATGGAAGTGAAGTTGTTCCCTCTAATGTCTAGCTGTGTGTCATAGCTCTATCTTCTGGAAGGACCCTGAGTAAGTGTATATTCCGTGGGACATTTGAATGGGTATTAAAGACCCACTAGGGGTTTTCCAGGCCAGTGAGTTGGGTACAGATTGAATAGACATTCTAGATAGAGGATTGAGGGTGTGCCGAGCCCTAGCAGGACAAGAGAATGCGGAGGTGCCCAATGCGGCCAGGGTTGCTGTGATTAGAGTTTTGCAAATTGCATGGTCTGAGATGAGACTGGGAGGAAAGGCTGGGGACAGATTTTATGGGGCTTTATAAGCCTTACTCAGGGAGTTGGATATTCTTAAGGAGGTTGCTATTTAGAGGCATTGATCAGGGAAAGTGAAATAACTGAACTTGTTTTTAAATTTTGGAGTGGAGGATGGAATAGTGGAATGAGAGACAGATGAGGCAGACCAGCTAGGAGGCTATTGCAGTAGTGAGTGTAAAAGCTCAAGAAGCGTCTTGATCCAGGGGTGCCTGTCTGGCTCAGTCTGCAGAGCATGCAACTCTTGATCGCAGGGTCTTGAGTTCAAGCTCCACACTGAGTGTAGAGATTACATAAATAAATAGAAAGATAGGTAGATAGTGTCTTGATCCATAAGTATGATGTGAAATAGCTTATTCTCATGGAACCAAGTTGATGTCTTCAATCTCTTTCACCTCTGGATAAATTAATAGTTTAATTTAACACTTTGTTGGTCTCTAATGGAAGAGAAAGTCAGTCATATTCTGATTTGCTGTCCTATTGATGCTGACCTACTTGGTTCCTAAGGAATGATATGAAAAATAACATAGAAGTAAAATTCCTAATCTGGTTCTGCTTGGTCTTCTAAAAATATTTATCCTGGCGTCTCCCATCTTAAAAACAAACCCTCCACTGACCCCGTATCCCATTCCGAGCTCCCTCAAGTTACTGGCCCAACTTTCTGCTCTGTTTTATTTTAAGAGTTGTCCTGGTGGCTATCTTCACTTTCACTCACCCATTTTCTCGTCGGCTTACGAACTGGCCTTCTGTCCTGATCATTCCACTAAAAAGGTTCGTATCATGTCACCAGCCACTGAGATCTGGTGATTCCCTCTCGGCTTCTCTCATCCAATTTCTCAGTAGCTTTTGGCATAGTTGGCAACGCAGTGTTTGTTCTATCTTGAAACAATCTCTTCTCTTGGCTTTTGAAGAACCATCCCCTCCTATTTTCTCTTTTACTTCAGTAGCGGTTTCCACCCAAACCCCTTTGTGCTTCCTCTTCTTCTCAGGTCTGAGTTTTATGTCCCCCAAGACCCAGTCTCCTACATTTCTCTTCTCGACCCTCTTTCCAGATGAACTTGCCCAGTCTCATAGTGATAAATACCACCTGTTTGATGGTGACTCCCCAAAGTGAATCTATTTCTTCAAACTCGCTGATGAGTTCCAGACTCGTCTATCCAGGTGCCAACTGGACTTGTCTACTTGGCTGTTACATAAGCATCTCAAACTCAAACCTTGTTAAAAAAGAACCCTTGAATTCACTCCCCACCAGTCTGTTGCTTCTCCAGTCCTCTGCAGCTCCAAAGTGGCAATGAGGGTTGCTCCAGCTGAAATCTAGACATTGTCTTTGATTTCTCTCTTTTCTTCACATTCTCATTCAAATTATTCAGGATCCATTCCAGATTTGGCACTTCTCTGATTCTGTTGCTAACCCTGAGCGCGAGGCTCTGTCATCTCTCATCTGGACTGCTACAATACTTCCTAATTATTTTCCCTGTTTCCATTCTTGCTTCTTCTCTCCACCTGCCAATCATCCAGAGAGAACGTGGAAGCATTTTTAGAAAACCTATAAATTCATGACACTCCCCTGCCTAAAACCTCTCTTGTAACTTTCCCCTGTATAACTTTCCCCTCTATGAAATCCCAGATCCTTGCTGGGGCTTACCATGTGGACCTTGTTCTGCACACCCTTCCAGGGCTGTCTGGATCCCAGCCACCCTGGTGTTTATATTCCTAAAACATGACAGCCTCATTCTTCACACGAGGACTTTGCATTTGTCATTGTTTGTGCCTGGGAGACTGCTACTTCCCTAGACCATTTTGGAGTTGCATTAAACCTTATCCTCTGGGCACCCTGTTAAAAGTACCTCCACACCAATTATTATCATTTCATCTGGTTTTAATGTCTTCACAATACTAGTATCTGAAATTACCTTGTTTGTTGCCCTGCTTCCTTGTTTACCATCGGCACACCTGCCTAAACTCCAAGAGAACAGGGCCCTTGGCTTTCTTGTTCATTGCCAGACCTGGGCACCCAGGACAGTGCCTGGCACGTAGCGGGGACTTCATGAATGAATGAATGGGTGAATGTTACCTTTTTTGTGGTCATTCTTGGAGATGTTCTTCTCCTTTCTGTTTTTGATTTTTTTGACCCTATCTCATCTGGAAGGCCCAGTGCAGCCTATTCATTTATTTTCCTGTTTCGCCTTTCCTTCCTCATCAAGACAGATTTCTCTTGTTTGGTCAGGATTTTGTTCTTAGATACCATCCATCTCTCCCCATCCCTCCTGAGCTTTGCCTCTCTTGGTCTTTGTTCATAACATGACATTCATTGGCTCTGAGCTCTTTGAAATCTGTGCAGTTCTCTTCCTTGCTTTTTATGAACTCAAAAATTTTTTGGCATTTACTGGGGGCTATTGTGGGAGAAATTTCATGAATATTGAGCAGTCTACTATTGAGAAACTCTTGCGTGTAAGTTAAATCCTTTTAGCAGCGACTTGAGCCCATTTTTGTTGGCGTCAGTCTTCTGTCTTCCAAAATAAATAGCTTTTCTGATTATAGAGGCATTTATGTTGAATGTAAAAAAAATTAGTACACAAGTGTTAAAATTTAAAGTACGCTCTGAATCCCACGTCCTAGAGAGAGACCAACAAATTGGTATATATTCTTGTAGATATTATTCTTTTATTACATAAACAAATGTTTCCATATGGAACCAATTCATATGTTTATTTCTACCATTTCTTTTTAAACTCTGTGCTCTCTACATATGTATAACAGAAATAAACACACATGTCGATATAGTAGTGAATATAGCTATGTCTTAGATACTTCTCATGGTAGTAGAGGTACATCTTTTGGGTGATTGCACAGTTGTATGCAGCAGGCAGAAAGGAGGGGCTGGTTTCATAACTGTGGCAGAACTGCTCTTGGGTGATAGCATCATCTTTGTTTAGCTTCGATGAGCCATTTTCATTATGAAAAGAACATAGCCAGGATGGGCTGCAAGTGACTCAGAGATGTCTAATCTGCTTAGCATAAGAAACAAACAAGATTTGGGAGCAACAAAAGCAAAAATAAGCATTTGGGACCACATAAAACTAAAAAGCTTCTGCACAGGATGGGGGTGGGAGAAAAAATAAAATGCTTCTGCACAGGGGCACCTGGGTGGCTCAGTCGTTAAGCATCTGCCTTCGGCTGAGGTCATGATCCCACTGGGATCGAGCCCTGCATGGCGCTCCCCGCTCAGCAGGAAGCCTGCTTCTCCCTCTCCCACTCCCCGTGCTTGTGTTTCCTCTCTCACTCTCTCTCTGTCAAATAAAGACAATCTTTAAAAAAAAAAAAAAAGGTTTCTGCACAACAAAATGAAAACCTATGGAGTGGGAGAAGATATTTGCAAATCATGTATCTGATACGGGGTGAATATCTAGAAAATATAGTGAACTGATAAACTCAACAGCAAAAAACCAATTGGATTAAAAAATGGGCGGAGGAACTGAATAGATATTTGTCCAAAGAAGTCATACAAATGGCCAACAGGTACATAAGAAAGTACTCAACATAACTCATAATCAGGGAAATACAGATCAGAACTACGATGTCACTGCTGCACCTAATAGAATGGCTGTCATAAAAAAAACAAGAGATAACAAGTGTCGGCGAGGATGTGGAGAAAAGGGAACCCTTGTGCACTGTTGGTGGGAATGTACATTGGTGCAGCCACTATGGAAAAGAGTACGGAGGGTCACCACCAAATTAAAAATAGAAATACCATGGGATCCAGCTATTCCACTTCTGGGTGTATATACAAAGGAAATAAAAACCAGATGTCAAAGAGATGTCTGCACTTCCATGTTCTTTACAATATTATTCACAATAGCCAAGGCATTGGAAGCAACCTAGGTCTCCATCGATGGATAAATGGATAAAGAAGTGGTGGCATATACACAGTGGAATACTATGCAGCTGTGAGAAGAAGGAAATTCTGCCGTTTGTGACAATACGGATGGACCTTGAGTGCATGATGCTAAGTGAAATAAGTCAGAGAATGTATGTATGTATGTATGTATGATCTCACTTATATATAGAATCTAAAAAAGCTAAAATCATAGAAACAGTAGAATGGTAGAGGAAATGGGGAAATATTGGTCAAAGAATACAAACTTCTGGTTATTTTTTTAAATTTATTTTTAGAGAAAGAGAGAGAGAGCAGGGGGTGGGCAGAGGGAGAGGGAGGGAGGGAGAGAGAGAATTTTAAGCAGGCTCCATGCCCAGCACAGAGCCAATGCAGGACGCGATCTCACAACCCTGAGATCATAACCTGAGCTGAAATCAAGAGTCGGACGCTTAACCAACTGAGTCATCCAGGCGCCCCTAAACTTCCAATTATAAGGAAAATAAGCCTTAGGGATCTAATGTACAAAATAGTGATTATAGTTAATAATACCATATTATATATTTGAAAGTTTTGAACAGAGTGGAACTTAAATGTTCTCACCCCCAGAAAGAAATGGTAATTATCTGATGAGATGGAGGTGTTAGCTAATGGGATGCTGTGCTTAGCTATGGTGGTAATCATTTTGCGATACATATGTGTATCAAATCAATACCTTGTACACCTTACACTCACACAGTGTCAAATGTTAGTTGCATCTCCATAATGCTGGAAAAAAAGATACACAAGAACAATGAAAAAAATGAAATGAAAAAAAGACAAGAACCACAAAGAATTTGGAGAAAGTCAGGCCTCAACATTGAGAATGGGAAATGGAGGCCAAAGTGAAATTTGTATTATTGGCAGAATTGGGGAAATGGCCAAGGTCTTCTAAGAACAGGAGGTCAGATATTAGTTTTTAGTTAGCTGCGGTGGTATATTATGTTGCAGTAAGCTATCTGACTCTCTCTCGCCGTGGCCTCTGCTTGCCGATAACCCCAGATAGCTATTATAGCCTACAACACAGAAGAGGTTGCATGAGTGCCATTTGGGGAGATCAAAGAAAAGGAGCTATGTAGTTTGTCTGCACACAGTGAACAGGGAAAGGATGAGTAATAAGAGTGATAAAAGGCAGGGATGCCTGGGTGGCTCAGTTGGTTAAGCGTCTGCCTTCGGCTCAGCTCATATCCTGGGGTCCTGGGATCTAGTCCCGCACTGGGTTCCACACTCGGCAAGGGGTCTGCTGGAGGATCCTTTCTCTCCTTCTCCCTCTGGCCCTCCCCCCGCGCTCACTGGCTCTCTCTCTCTCAAACAAACAGTGATAGCAGGCAAGACAGGAATGAGAGCTGGTGGTTGCTATAGGGTCTGGAAACTGGAACACGGGCACTAGGAGGAGCTGTGGACTCTCAAGAATCCCTGGAGAGTTTGGGATAGATGCTGGCCTTCTCTTTCCCCACGAGAAGAGATTTTGATCCAATTTTTTAATCTCTCAAATAACAGAATGACCCCTGCTGCTTATCTGGTCTCTATATGGATATACCATATTGTGGCCAGCCCTTATGAACAGTCATTTCGATTTTCCCTATTTTTCTCTCTTCACGATAGTTTTTTTCTGCAACAAAGGTCTTGTGTAGCTTTGTGTCTGCTTCTAAACAGAAATAGTTAATTCATAGAGATTAACAGAAACAATGCTGCCTCTCTCAAAAAAAAAAAAAAAAAAGACTAAAAAATTATTTTGATGATCTCCTTTGCAGCAGGCCTGGCTTGGAGCCCATAGTTGCCCTGTGCTACGTCTATGATGTTAAATTTCAAACCAGAGATTACATTTTAATTACGATGGCATGCCTTGATGAGATTCAGAGCTTTGAAAAAACAACTGGAAACAAGTTGCACCTGCAAGTGAATAAATGTCACATCCATGCGATTTCCATTCTCAAAGGTTGATTTATAATGCTTGGACTTCTAAAATCTGTTCTTGCCTTTCTCCTTCCACGATATTATGGATTTTCTCAGGACTGCTTATAATAAAAGAGGTCACTACCATTGATTTTTACAATGAAGAGAAGATAAAGCTATACCATTTGTGCTTTATGAAGAAATAAAATTACGCTAAATAAGATTTTATATTTTTCTTTCTTGGCTTTAATGTTTTAAATAGTGACTAAACCAATGTCATCTGGGAGCGTTTCTGGCATTTTCTTTGTAAGGCTAGCCTACAATTTTTGATCAGTATCCAAAACCCAGATATACAAATGTACACTTTATCTGTCAACTAATTATAAAGGATGCTTTTAAAATTTCTTATTACTTTCTTGTATACATAACATTTTAAAAATGTTAATTAGTGTAATTCAACATAATTGTTGAATAGCTTTCCCCTTATGGTTTTAGTTGATATTTTACTTGTAAGAAAATGCCAAAACAGGGAGAAAAGATGTGAACAAAAATGAGTCCTACCTAGAGGCTTGAAGACTTATCCCCACCACACGCATACCTTTTTTTTTTAAATGAGAAATGTGCATCTTGGAAATAAAAGGTTCAAAAGAAGAATAGACCAAAGAATTTTAAGGTCATTAATTTTAATTTGAACAATTTCTGTGCGGTTAACTATACTGAAAAAGAACATCTACTCCTATTTAAGACTCAGAATGTGATCACTGGTTAAAAAAATGCATGTGCATATTTCTGGAAATAAATACTCTAATGTAAATTCAGAATCTGCTATATCATCTGTTTCATAGTTTAGATATGTGAACTTCCCCTTCTTTTGACTCTATCAGTGCTGAGTGATTACATTCAATTATCTATACTGACTCTTAAAGATTAACAAATTACTTTCATCACAAGCAGAATGTTCTTATTTAGCTTCACTACAGCTGGTGAGAATTGTTTTCATTCAGTAAACATTAACTGAACTTGTACTATGTGCTGGACACTGTGCTAGGCTTAAGGGGTACAGCCCAGCGAACTGCCCAGGCCCTTGAGGGACTCAGAGTCCGGGGGCTGTGAAGGCCAGGCAGAGGTTTGAAGGACACAGACAGATGCTTCAAAATAATCTGGTAAGAGGTAGTGGGGATCAGTTGTACCACTAGATGAGCTGTCCTCCACTTGGGGATTCCAGGAAGCTGCCTTGAAGAAGATGATGTACAAGCTGAATCTTTATTTTATTTTATTTTTTTAAAGATTTTATTTACTTATTTGACAGAGAGAGACATAGGAGAGAGGGAACACAAGCAGGGGGAGTGGGAGAGGGAAAGCAGGCTTCCCGCGGAGCAGGGAACCCGATGTGGGGCTCGATCCCAGGACCCTGGGATCATGACCTGAGCCGAAGGCAGACACTCAACGACTGAGCCACCCAGGTGCCCCTAAGCTGAATCTTTAAAGAGGAATGAGAACCAGGTGAAGATAGAAGGCATAGAGCCATGGAAAGTGTGAGGTGGGGGTAGCCAAAAAGAGGAGGGAAGATGAGTGAGTAAGTTCCTGGCCTTAGTGGCTGGCTGAATTAGGGGGAAGACCTTAATAAGGGAAAAGGAGTTGATGACTTCCATTTGGGGCTTGTGGGGTATTGGAGTTGTTTGAGGGACATCCCATGGGCTGAAGCTCAGATGAGTGGTCAGGGCTGGCGATACATTAATGGAGTCTATGCATGATAGTCAAAACTATGAGAGTGGTTGACAACAGCCATGGAGAAAGGAACCCCCCAGGAATGTGAGTATTTTAGGAGGTGGGCAGGGGAAGGGGAGTCCAAAAGGGAATTTAGAGATAGGAGGAGATGCATGAGACAGCAGTGTCGTGAGAGCCAGGACAATAGGGATTTTCAAGAATGAGGACAAGGACAGCAACGTCAAGGGCAGTAATGAAGTTTGTATAGATAACAGCTGGTGGATGTTTCCTAGACGTGGCCCCATGGGAGGTCCCTGCATGGGCACCTTTGTTTCAGTGGAGTAATAGGAAGTGAATGCCAGATGTCATTGAAGAGTGGATGGGCACCAAAGACATTGAGATGCTGTTGTGACTTCTAAACCAATCCAGAAAAACAAAACAAAACAAAAAAACCAGTATGTCTACACACTATATATATACACACACACATAGATATATAAAATTTTCATTCTCATTGACCTACTTTTTCTTCCTTTTCCTATTTTTATCTCTACTCAAGGCCATTTTATTTTTGCTTTTACCACCCCCCTACCTTTTGACTGTAAAAATAATGACCATAACTCATTTGCATGGCTCTGTAATCTATAAAATGCTTTCATATACATCATTGTATTTCATATGCTCACCCACTCTTTGAGTTGATATTTAAATTAATCTACAGGGGCACGTGAGTGGTGCAGTCGGTTAAGTGTCCGACTCCTGGTTTCGGCTCAGGTCGTGATCTCAGGGTTGTGAGATCAAGCCCTGCTTTGCGTTAGGCTCTGCACTGAGTGTGAAGTCTGTTTAAGACTTTCTCCCTCTGCCGCTCCCCCCTGCATGCACTCTCTCTCTCTCTCTCAAATAAATAAATCCTTTAAAAAAAAAAACCCTACTTTACAGTTATACAGGATGGAGGCTCAGACACATGCGGCCCTAGATGCCTTGTGATTCAACCCCCCTTTTGACAATTAGGAAACTGAGGTTCAGAGAGACTTAGTGTCTTATGTCAAATGTCACCACTCTTTGGAAGGTCCTAGCACTAGAAGCCAATCCTGATTTTCATTGCATGATTCTAATCACAGGGTAGGGAGATCGGTGTGGTTCAGGCAGTCGTGTTAGAACTCAGTACAGAAGGAGCTTTGGCCCATAGCCAGCTAAGATTCTATATATTTAAACCATCCTGACCCACCCATATGCTATTTGCTCGTGGGCAAGAAAACCAAACCACAGACCCTCCAGCCTCATCTGTGTTAATTACCTAAGCCTCCCTCACTTGGTTCCCACTCATGTCCCCTACTGTTGGACATTTGTTCTTTTTGCCTGAGCAGCATCTATTCTTAATCTATCAATTGCTTCTCCATTCGGTCCCCTGGGAATGACCCATGGCTAATTAGCATGTTCTGTTACCTTGGCTTCAGGGTTGAGTGGGTGATCCAAGCCGAGCAAATCAGATTCAATCTTGGAAAGACAGGCTCTCTTCTGGGGCTGCTGGGGACCACGTGGCCACTGCCTGGAAAGAGCCTGTGTGAATGAAGCCCACATGGAGGCAGTGCAGTGATGGATGAGGTAGCTGGGCCCTGATGACCTCATCTCCACCCTGAGAGCCAGCCCGCTGGTAGCTCTCCCTGCCCTTTCAGGTGCCCGAGCCAGTAAAGCCGCCACTGATGCCTAATCCTTTGGGGTGGCAGTTGGCAACCACAAGAGCTTTAACTACTAATTCTCCTCTTTCCTTTTTAGTTCATTTGCCCCTTGTCTTGACTTGACTCACTGGGTTTGATCATTGCATTTGCTAGGATTTGCTTCACACCGATCCTCTTACTCTGGGCTTTTTCAAGTATGCTGCACCTTGCTGGCTTCTGCCCTGTTCCCCCCTCCCCAAACCACCTCATAGGATAGTTTCTTATCACTCTGCCGTGAGTCAGAGTTTATAAGTTTATGAGCGGCCTGTGCTTTGTATGAACTGATTATTGCTATTGTTAATAAGGACAGAAAAAAATTCTACCATTAATGCAGCACTTTTTTTATTGTGCTAAAATATGCATAACATAAAATTTATCATTTTAACCATTATTACTGTCCAGTGGCATTAAGTACATCCTCTATGTTGTACAACTATCGTCACTAACCATTTCCAGAACTTTTTCATCATCCCAAACAGAAACTCTGTACCCATTAAAAATAACTCCCCAGAGCCTGGTAACATCTATTCATTCTATTTATTGTCTCCCTGAATGTGCCAATTCTAGGTATCTTCTGTAAGTGGAATTCTATAATATCTGTCCTTTTGTGTCTGGTTTATTTCACTTAGCAGAATATTTTTAAGGTTCATGTCACAGCATGTATCAGAATTTCTTTCCTTTTTAAGGCTGAATAACATTCCATTGAATGTATAGCCCACATTTTGTTTATCTATTCCTCTGTTGCTGGACATTTACGTCATTTCTATCTTTTGACTATTGTGAATAATGCTGCTGTGAATGTTGTCGCACAAGTATCTGAGTCCCTGCTTTCAATTCTTTGGGAATATACTGAAAAGTGAAATTGCTGGGGCAACCCTGTACTTTCTCTATGCCAGGCACTATGCTGTGTATTTTGAACTCATTATTTTACTTAATTTTTGCAAGAGCTTTATGAAGTGGTATTCTTATTCTTACTTTACAGTTGAGGAAACTGAGTCTGGGGGAAATTAAAGTGCCCAACACATCCTTTTCCGTGAACAACTCACTTATGTTGGACTCCAGAGGCTATGCCTTTAGTCAGAATGCTGTGGCTACTAGAAAGTCAGCCCTTTAGGCCCTCCAAGAAACACGTGTCCTATCCTGTGTGCCAGGCACTGGACTGTAAGCTGGAGTCCAGAGTCCTGTACTCATCGTGCCTAGGATACTCTTTAGTGAATGGAGAGGAAAGGCAGTTAGTCCATAGCTCACAGCTCGGACTGTGGGGTGGTCCTAATGCTGTCTCGTCTTCTCCATTTGCACTGCTGGGCTTTATTCTTGCTCAGCCGGTGGCCGATTCGACCACCCTCTTTCAGAACATGTACAGCTGCGTTCCTTTATGAGCCCAATCCTGTCTGTAGGTGGAGGAACAAAGAAACAAGCTAAAAACAAATTTATATATTTCTTGGGATTAAAAAAAAGACACATAACCACGGCAGACAATTTAGGGGGAAAAAAAGAAATATATAGCAAAGAAAACGGAAACCACTTTAAAATTATGCTATTCAGAGATAATTGTTTTTAATGAAAGTTTAAATTAATAAAATGCTATCTCATCCTCTCTCAGAAAAGATCAAAGTATTATGGTATCAATTTACTCTGTAAAACAAAAGGGAGAAATTGGCCCTAAAAGTCCCCCCACCTATCTATAATATGTTTAAATTACTCAATTCAGTTACTGAAGATTTATGTCTTTCTGTTTGGAGGACATTCATCCTACAGAATTTGCCAGATGGTGCCCTGCAGTGGCTTTATGATTATCCATCATCATTAGAAGGAAATGCTGTATAATCTGTCTGCGTTAACTATTTCAAAGGCATGTGTGTTCTTTGGAAGAAAGGTACCACATGAGGAAAACATACAGGGAGGCCTTTCTAGAGAAGATGGAGAATTCTAGCAGTAAACAGTATCTAAATGCGAATTCTGGAGGCAGAGAGAATGTAAATGACAGGTGACAGGATATACTCCAGGTCATAGATTCCTTCCCTTTGTGCCCCCCTGTAGGGCACTCTCTGTCTCCCATCCCTTAGATCGTGTTGCTGTGACTCCTTAATGCTTTAGCATTGCTCTCCAGGGCTGCTAACGTCCTATGGCATCATGTTAGAAAAGGTCTCCCCTTCCTTCCTCGGAGACGAGCGGTCCAGCTCTTCAGCTAGGCCAGTGGGGCAGTGCTGAATTCACTCTTCACTTGCTTCCTTGGCCAGGCACCCTGGTTCAGTGAGCAACGCATAAAATTCCATGGAATAGTCCTGGCTCTGCCTTTTTTTTTTAATTGAAACATAATTAACATAAGTGTTTTATGAGTTTCAGATGTGCAATATAATGGTTCCACAATTCTGCACATTCCTCGGTGCTCATTATGTAAGTGTCCTCAACCCCCTTTATCTGTTTCCCCCACCCTCCCACCCACCTCCTCCTCTGGTAACCACGAGTTTGTTCCCTGTATTTAAGTGTCTGGTTTCTTTTGTTTGTCTCTCTCTCTCTTTTTTTTTTTTTTTTTGCTTTGTTCCTTTGTTTTATTTCTTAAATTCCACATATGAATGAAATCATACGGTATTTGTCTTTTTCTGCCTGACTTATCTCACTCAACATTATCCTCTCTAGCTCCATCCATGCTGTTGTGCATCGCAAAATCTCATTCTTTTTGTGGTGGAGTAATAATTCCATTGTGTATCTGTATTACATCTTCTTTATCCATTCATCTGTTGGTGGACACTTGGGTTGTTTCCATAGCTTGGCTATTGTAAATAATGCATCATATAAAGCTTTATATAATGGTCCTGTGCCTTTTGGAGGCTTGCCTCTCTCTCTGGGGACATGGAGGCTGTATATATTCTAGATCTAGGTGATGCAGCCCCAGTTCTAGAAGAACCCTGGTGACGTGGTCCTCAACAACACACATTTATTGAGCTCTATCCAAGATTAGTCCCACCGGAAAGCTACCTGAACCTGGACATCAATCCTATCTTTTCCTTGGCCACTGCCACCACCAGCTAGCTCTGTTTTTAAAGACTAGTACTTTCAACAAAGTCCTCTAAGTCTCGGCTGAATTTATGTGAAGTAGGTTTGCCTGCAGGTGCTTGAATTATCACTTAGTAATTATTAGTAGCTATTCAGATTAACACAGACTCCTAATATAGTCAGGAACACATTAGCTAGATCTTCCAAAGCTCTGGTTCCATCTAAAACTCTCCTCATTTCTGGGGTGCCTGGGTGGCTCAGACGGTTGGGCATCTGCCTTCAGCTCAGGTCGTGACCCCAGGGTCCTGGGATCGAGCCCCAAGTCGGGCTCCCTGCTCAGCGGTGAGCCTGCTTCTCCCTCTTGCTCTGCCTGCCACTCCGCCTGCTCGTGCTCTCCCTCTATCAAATAAATAAAATCTAAAAAATAAAAATAAAAATAAAACTCTTCTCATTTCTGATTTTTTTTTTTCATTTGAAGCTAGTCCCCTCTCCTTCTGCTAAAACAAATTCTGTTTCTTCTTTGGGTCTCCGTTCTTAAATTTACCAGGGCTACTTGTTCTCAAGTGTTTCCCTCTCTCCCTCTCTCTTTCTTCTCTTTCTTTCTTTTTTTTTTTTTTTAAAGAGAGGGGGAGTGTGGGGAGGGGCAAAGGGAGAGAGAGAGAGAAAATCTTAAGCAGACTCCATGCCCAGGGCGGAGCCCGATGTAGGGCTCTATCTCACGACCCTGAGACTATGAGCTGAGCTGAAATCAAGATTCAGATGCTTAAGCCACCGAGCCATCTAGGTGCCCCTCTTTCCCTCCCTTAAGCTACTCCTACAACTATTAGTACTTATAACTGTTGCTACTTAACTCATATTTTCTTTGGTCTGGAGAGCCCAAATCCATGGTCCCAGCTGTACCAGGCATCCCTAGTTTTTTGCTTCACCACAGTGATGTTCGTGTAAAAGCAAACCCAGTAAGTACATTATCTTAGATGTGGTGAATGAATTTTTTATGTTAGAAACAATCATTGTGCCATTTGGCAAATTAAATGTAATTTTGTGGAAATACGTGATACATTGTGAAGCTGAGCTGCTTAGACACAAAGCCATATGTTGTTATTTGCTTAATGCACCTTCAAAAATATTGGTGGTTTGAAATTCAGGTCATTATTGTCCCTTCTCGCAAATAGTGGGATGGACATATGGCAAGTGTGATTAAAAGCTGGACCTTAGGTGGCGCCTGGGTGGCTCAGTTGTTAAGCATCTGCCTTCAGCTCAGGTCGTGACCCCAGGGTCCTGGGATCGAGCCCCACATCGGGCTCCCTGCTCCGCGGGAAGCCTGCTTCTCCCTCTCCCACTCCCCTGCTTGTGTTCCCTCTCTCGCTATGTCCCTCTCAAATAAGTAAATAAAATCTTTTAAAAAAAAAAGTTGCACCTTAGAGCCACTTATTAGCTTATGGACCTTTGAAAGTTACTGAGTTTGTGCCTTAGTTCCCTTGTCTATTAAACTAGGATAATAATAGTACACTGTCTTGGGTTGTTGCAAGGATTAAACGATTTGAGATGTGTCAAGTACTAGAATAGGAGCTACTGCTATCTAAGTATTAGCTATTTTATGAAAAAATACCGTGTGCCTTATCTTTTGGAAATCAGACAAATGTTAGGTATACGTATTTATAATGTAGTATTACTTTTTGAATGCATTGGCCAAGCTCATTGTGATTCCCACCATGATAAATACCAAATGTTTAAATGTTTTAAAACAGAGCAGTATTCTGTTTTATTTTGCAAACTTCTGATAATTGAATCACCCCAGGAAGTTGTCCCCCTTGGATGGGATACAGAGTTACCAGAGTCAAGGTAAGGGTCATAAAAAAGAATCTGAATGTTTCTTTTACCTCAGATTGATTTTTTGGTTTGCTTGTTTGTTTTAGCTTCTGATTGTTGAATCTCTGTTTCAGTTACATTGTCTTCATCCTGGTGGCAAGATCCCGGTTCTGTTTTGCCTCTAGCAGTTTGTTTGGATTCAGCTTTCTCTCTTGCTCCCTGCACTAAGGCAGCAAACCCTTGCAGTGGGTAGACTTAAAAAAACTGAGATCTTGATTTTGCAGCTTGTCTGCGCACAATAAACAGCCGACCTGTGCCATTTTTTCCCCCAGGCTCTTTTTGGCAGAGGAATGATAACTGGCCGCTCCGGTCAGGAATGCAGTGGGCTTGGCTCGAATCTGAGCTAAACTGTAAGAACTCCAACCTTAATTTAAGCTTCTCCATCACAGATAGGGATGTCATTATCACTGAGACATGTGTGGTGGCCCCTTTTTATACTTTATACTTATACTATACTTTTTTATATGTAGCTATTCTTACCAAGTAACTTCTGGAAATTCAATGTCATATGAACCATGAGCAGAGTTACCTGAAGTGCTGCGAGCTCTTCCTGAAAGGTGTCCAGGCTGGGCATAGGAACTGTGGGCAGGAAACAAAGAATGTTCTTCTGGACTGCTAGTCTGTGCTCATTGTGGCCCCCCTTTATCTATTGGTGCTTTAAACTTTGTCATGATGAAACTATAAATGCCTCAGTGTAAAACCATGTATAGTAATTTGTCTTCTTCATCCTTTTTTTTTTGATAATTTCATAAGTGACTAGTGATATCTATAGTGAAGGGATACCAGAGCAATTTTTTTCTTTCTATATATCTAGTCTAGCATTTATCTATTGGTCTATCAATTCAGTTCTTGAATCAGAAATGATTATAGGTGGTTTACACGTATACACAAAATATAACAATATTCTATGGATTAAAAGTTGGGTGACAGAGGAGAGAAACACAGTAAGGACATACTATTGAGTCAGAAAGAGAAGTTAAAATGGGATACTATGTAACATTATGTTATACCAGTTGTTTCCAAATGCAGCCTGCATTGGCCTTACAGTTGGGTACTTGTTAAAAAATGCAAGTTCTTTGGCCTTGCCCCATGAACTCTGGCCCCTGCATTGTGAACATGGGCCTCTAGGTGATTCCGATGCAGAGCTGTAGGGCCACTGACCTATTTATTTGCTGCAGATGGGTAAATTTGACTCCAAACTTTCTGGCAATCAACATGAAAAGGGAAGATTGGTTTTTCATAGTGTGCAGAAGATTAACATCTTTGGCTTAGGTATAAATGAAGGTTTAACTAGGCTTATATTAACTTTGATATCTGAATAGGATCTTGAGTTACATAGGAATTTGGAAAGAAATGTCTTCTGCCATCCTCCCTAACATGAAATACATCAATGGGTCTGTTGTATTCAACTAAATGGTATTAACTGACCTTCCTGGGGTATGTACCAAAGTCTCTGAAAGAGAAAAGTAAAGATGGGGAAAAAGTGGGGATGGGGTGATGGACAAATGCAAAACAGGACGAGGAGTGAGAGAATGAAAAATGCAGAAGGCCACCAGTTTGGACAACAATTTGGTATTATCTGCATAGGTGACTATATCGCATACCCCATAACCCAGCAGTTTCAGTCCTAAGAGATTACCTATGAATCTGTGCACCCTAATGCCAGGAAGCAGGAACAGAAAGTTTTTAGCAGCGTTTGTAATAACCGAAAATTGGAAACAATCCAAACATCCATCACCAGGAGAAGGGAAGAACTGTGGAATACGATGGATTTCTAAACAAAATGAATAAATTACAGTTATGTGCAAAAACATGAATTAATTTAAAAACCATAATGCTGATCAAAGGAAGCCAGATAGAGGAAAATACACATTGTGTAATTCCATACATATACATTTCAAATGGGTAAAAAAAGAACTGACCCATTGTTTAGGGGTACGTGTTTGGAAGCTGGGAGTCACCCCCTTTTCCAGGGCAGGAAGGGGCTGGGATCATGAAGGGGCGCATGGGGATCTTTGGGCAGATGATGCTCATTCATTTCTTTTTCTTTTCCAGTTTTATTGAGGTGTAATTGGCATACAGCTCTGTGTAAGTTTAAGGTGTACGGCATAATGATTTGACTTAACAGATGTTGTGAAATGGTAACCATAAGATTAGTTAATATCCATCATCTCATAGAGATATAGAAAAAGAAAAAGAAAAAATAAGATGTTTCTCCTTATGGTGGGAACTATTAGGATTTACACTTCTAACTTGCATATATGCCGAACAGTAGTGTTAGCCAGTGTCCTCATGTTGTCTATTACATCCCCAGTATTTATTTATCCTGTAGCTGGAACTTTGTACTTTTTGACCACCTTCCTCCAGTCCCCCCACCCCCCACCCCACACACACACTGTCACCTCTGGTAACCACAAATCTGATCTCTTTTTCTGTGAATTTGTTTTGTTTTTGTTTTTAGATTCCACATATAAATGAGTCATATAATACTTGTTTTTCTCTGTCTGACTTATTTCATTTAGTATGATGCCTTCAAGGTCCTCCATATTGTCACAAATGGCAGAATTTACTCATTTTTTGGTATCTAAATACTATTCCATTGTGTGTATATGCCACAGCTCCTTTATCCATTCATCCACTGATGGACACTTAGGTTGTTTCTATGTCTTGGCTATTGTGAGTAATGCAGCTATTAACACGGAGGTGCAGATCTGTCTTTGACATAGCGTTTTCATTTCCTTCAGATATATTCCCAGAGGTAGCATTGTCGGATCATATGGTAGTTCTCATTCATTTCTTGACTTGGTTGGTAGTTACATATGGGTCTGTTTTAATACAATTTGAGAAGCTTCTTTATGTACTTTTCTGTATGTGTGTTACTTTATTTTCCTTGTGGAGTCTTGTCAGATATTAAAATAAAATAATTATTTAAAACCATAAATGATGAAAAGGTGAAGAGTTAAGGTACATTCAGAAGATAAAAACTCACTTCAACAAAGGTAGAGAAAATGGTATTGGATAATACTTAGTACTTTACCTGTCGTACGGAGAAAGAATGCACTAGGAAACTTTCTGATACTGAGTTTATGTAAGAATAATCATGGCCATTACTATTTCTTTTGTTTTAAAGATTTATTTTTTTATTTATTTGAGAGAGAGAGAGAGAAAGTGTGGGGAGCAGAGGGAGAAGGAGAGAGAGAATCTTAAGCAGGCTCCATGCCCAGCAAGGAGCCCGATGTGGGGCTCAGTCTCACAGTCCATGAGATCATGACCTGAACTGAGACCAAGAGTTGGACGCTGAACCAATTGAGCCACCCAGGCTCCCAGGGCCATTACTATTTCTTGCAAGCCTCCTTCATGCCATTCTCCATGATAGGTACTTATTGTCACAAAAATTTATGGGAAGGAAGCACTGTTCTCCCCATTACCCCTAAACTTTTCCCTTCCCCTCATTCCTTTCTGTTCCAACCCACACCAGATGTTCTTCGAATTCATCCTGCAGCATAAAAGAACTTTTACTCCTCCTTGTGCCTCACATCGAATTTTCTTTGGCCTAATGATGGTCACTGAGCAGGACCAAGAAATACATTGTGAAGAAACGCATTAGATCTAAAAGCTCTGTCTCTGTTCCATTTCTTTTCCGCATCAGCTTTAGTCGGTAGGGTTTTGACTAACAAATTTGGAATCATCTGAGAAAACTTTAAACTCATCTGTCATTGTTTTTTTCCCCAGTGGCAGCTAAAGATTGCATTCATGGGCTCCTGCCAGAATAAACAATCTGAATCTTCAGTGGGATCTCTGAAGCCAAACTCCCAGTCATTTCTAAAGGATGTGTCAAGACGGGGCATCTTTAGTTTGCCCTTTACAGAAATAGCTTCTGTCAGTTCTCTAGAATAGATCCCTCGCATGGTGCATTGTGGAGCCTGCTCAACTCAGAATATGCAATGTATTTTTCATTTCTGAGCTTTTAACTGATGTGGGGAAACAAGAATTACCACTGATGCTGCATAATGGTTATGTTTTAAAGCATTCATTAGATTGGAGGTCATATGAAACCAACTTTTACTGTTTTCATTGGTACTTGGGGAAAATGGTTTTACAAAGCTTTTGGGATGGAAAAAGGCACTAGAGCATCACAAATGCAAACACTAGTAACCGTTATGAGCAAGCATTAATCTACTTTAAGTATAAAGCTGTTATTTTAAGAGGGATTTGATGTGACACTTAATGTCTTCTGAATTGTGGCATTTTAGGGCAGGAATGGCCTGATGGGGCATTAAGTCAAATTCCTTCATTTTACAGATTTAAAAAACTGATTCAGAGAAAGTAGGTGCTGCTAGGCAATGTCAAAGGTGGGACAGGGATTCAGGGCTCCTGACTTCCTGCCCTCACAGAGCAACATCTAAATGATTTTCACATAAGATATAATTTTAGAAGAGTCTCTTTGATACACTTAAACTTAATAAATTTCAGAGTCTTAAAACTCCCATTGGAATATTGTATTGTATGAGGTGTGATACCAGGCAGTTAAAACACAGTACAGTAGGGGCACCTGGCTGGCTCAGTGGATAGAGCATGTGACGCTTTATCTCGGGGTCATGAGTTCAAGCCGCATGTTGGACATAGAGCTTACATTAAAATATATATATATATATTACAACATATATTACCTACTGTCTAACCAAAGATTAGAAAATTTTGACACCTTTAACTACACACACACAAATAGCAGCATAGTAGAAAATAAAGGCTCTGGAATCAAGTAAACCTACACCCCTCTTGGGATTGGTGGTGTTTCGTCAGGTAATTATGTAAACTTTTAAAGTCTGAGTTTCACGTTTGTAAAATGAGGAAAGTAAAACTACTCTTAGGCTGGCTGTGAGGAAGAAAATGGATAATATGTTAAGTGTTCAGCGCATTGCCATCTAATAAGCTTTCAGTAAATGTTAGTAGCTAACAATATGTACAAAATGTCGAACAATGAGGGAACTTAAGAAAAGCTAGGTGTGCTTCATATTTTTTTAAAGATTTTTATTTATTTTTCAGAGAGAGAGAGAAAGTACAAGTAGGAGGGAGGGGCAATCAGAGGGAGAAGCAGACTTCCCGCTGAGCAGGGAGCCCGATGCGGGACTTGATCCCAGGACCCTGGGATCATGACCTGAGCTGAAGGCAGATGGTTAACCAACTGAACCACCCAGGTGTCCCCATGCTTCCTCATCTTGACCTCCATGCTGATCCTAAGCATTGTGTAGGCTATCTCTGGTTTGGGGACTGGGTCTGCACTGAGGAAGTGGCATAGTTTTATTAATTTGGGGGCGGGGAGCGGAAAGGCTTTTAGGTAGAAGGAAAAAACGTGTCAAGGAGCCTGGAAGGTTGGGGAGCCAGACAGCCTGTTGAATAGCCTTGTCCTGGGCTAAAGGTGAGCAGAAGCCACATGCATTGCACGTGATCAGTGTAAATGAGGACACT